>NW_020949971.1:4239861-4243936 GCF_900497805.2 Vombatus ursinus
TCATGTGCATTATTTCTTTCCTCTAGGTCTGAGGTTCTTAACCTGGAGTCTGTGAACTTGTTTTTATTTTAATATGTGTACAACTATATTTCAGATAATTGGTTTCCTTTATAGTTCTATTTATGGTATACATTTAGAGCCAATATTACGAGAGGGGATCCATGGCTTCATCAGAGTACCAGAGAGATATGGAGTATGGAAAAAGGTTGACTCACAACTCTGATAATTTGAAGGTCAGTTTGTCATAGAGAATGCCACAGCTCACAATTCTAGGGCATAAGTGAGGTGGATACTTTATTCAGTGGTTACTACAGGCTGTGACATAGAGAGGTACCAATTGAGTCAGAGAAAAATCTCTGGGTCAAATAGATTCCCTTCAGGATTTTCAACCTCCATATATTATAAACTACGAAGAAGTAAAAAACAAGCAAACAACAAAACAAAAAACAGGGGCAGTCATGCTGGATCACAAGCTGTTATTGGGAATGAAGAGTTTCACAAAAATAAACCCAAAGGTTGAGTATACCATTCTCAGATATGCGTTGGTAACATCTTACAACCTTGTTCATCACTATGAGAAGGGAGTTGCTGGTGATGCTTAGAGTACATTAAAAAGTTTTGGCAAGAGGCTAGATGAGGGTGGTAAGAGGATGTTCACTGTGCAATGATATGAGGGCTAATTTAAAGATGGAATCGCTCATGTCACTAGAGAGCAGGTGGGAAGGGGATGCCCTCTTTGCTTCCACATAGTCATCCAAAGTTTGCCATTATAAAGCACCACTAGGGGAACATGCATCTGAAACAAATAGGGGTGTTTGCATCCAGAAGCAGCTCAGAACCATTAAAAGCACAGTCCCAATTCCCAAATATAGTCTAACCATGCTCACGTCCTTCTATTCAGTTCTGGGCCCAGTTCACTGCGCATCACCAGTGCTTTTCCTATAGTCGATATTTGTAATCAGGGTCTGACTCGATGAATTAACCATCCAAATACATGTCACAGGCATTTTTCATCCATTTGTTCCTGCGTGGTTTCTTAGGCTAATCTATTTTTCAGTAGCTGTAGATCTCATCAAGGAATCCTTGTGGCATTCAGAAGCCTCGTGCCAAAAGCGTAATGTTGTCTCCAAACAGAAATCCCAGGAGAAACACACATTTTATAGGGTATTCTTCTTCAAGAACTTTCCTGAGAGGGGTAGATACATTAGGAATGTTTCCTTGCTTGATGACATGCTTGGCATTAATTATCAGATGTCATTAAACAATTATCTTCATGACTATATCTGTTGAATAATGCTGAGTGATCTTAACATCTTATCATATACTTGGGTGGTGGCTTATTAGAGGAAGCTGCACTTTGCTAAACCAAATACTTTTTGTGTGATCGACAAGCAAGAACCTCAGTGGTTGCTTGTAGTCTTTGCACCTTTCTAACAAGTATGTGATTGTGAAGATGTGGTCTGTTGTACAATACTATTTACTGAAACCTGCTTGTTCTTTGATAAAAATATAGGTTTATAAGATCATAGATATGAGCTGGAAGGGATTTAAGAGGCCATTAAATTCTCTCCCTTCATTTTACAAGTGAGGAAACTGAGGCACAGAAAGGTTAAATGCCTTGCCCAGGATCACACAGCTAGTAATTATCTGAGGTAGGATTGAAACCGAGGTCTTTCTGACTTCTGATTCAGTGTTTTATCCACTAGTCTACTTTGTTTTGGTACAATAACTATTATGCTTTAATGAGAAGCATATTGACTTTTTTCAAAGAACATTTTGATTGTTCAAATTCTAGACGCTGTGTTTTCTTGGCATATCCTCAATAATGCCAATGTGGAAGGAACTCACACTTGGATTAGTGAAAGCATGGGGCTCGTGATACGGAGTGGGTTGGTTCAAGTTGTTAAGAAGAAATTATAAAAAATAATTTGGAGGTGGAGCCAAGATGGCAAAGTAAAAGCAGTGACTTGCTTAAGTTCTCCCCTAAACCCCTTCAAATACTTGTAAAAATGGCTCTAGGGGCAAAGCCAAGATGGTAGAGGGAAAGCAGTGACTTGCTTGAGCTCTCCCCCAACCCCCTCCAAATACCTATAAAAAATGGCTTGAAACAAATTCTAAAGCAACAGAACCCACAAAAAGACAGAGTGAAACAAATTTCCAGCCAAACACAGCCTGGACGGTTGATCAGAAAGTTATATCGCTCTGGGCAGGTAGAGGAGTGCAGTTCAGTGTGGGCGTGCAGGCTGCAGTGACCCTGGAGCAGGCCTCAGAGGGTTGAATCACGGGCAGCTTTGGTGGTTACCAGACTTCTCAACCCACGAATGCCAAAGACAACTTAGAAGGTCAGTGGGAAAAGTCTGTGACTGTGGTGAGAGGGGAGCTAGGTCTCAGCCTCAAGTCCTGAGCTCAGTCCGGGGCTGCCGCTTTTTCCTGAGCTTCTGGCCCACAGACTGAGGGGGAATCAAGTAGCTGATCAGAGGGGGATTGTAGGGATCTCTCTGCTCATGCAGGATTCTCTTGCTTTGCCCATGCTTGGATCTGGGTCACAGTTCTAAGGGGCGGCCCTGGGGTGAGGAGGAGTGCTGGTGTGGTGAAGCTTGTTGTGGCAGTGGAGAGAAAACACCTCACCCCTTATCATAGCACCTTGGAAGAACTGAAAATTTTCAGGTCCCTAGACGTATCTCTGAAAACAGCTGTACAAACCTCCGAAGCTTGGGACAGTACATTCTCCACATTGGAAACAGACTTTTACCTTAACAAAGAGTTTAAAACTCAAGTAATTAGCCAGGATCACGAGTAAGCAGCACAAAAGGAATCAGATTATATTATCTTACTTTGGTGACAAAGAAGATCAAAACATACAACCAGAAGAAGACAACAAAGCCAAAGCTCCTACATCCAAAGCCTCCAAGAAGAATATGAATCAGTCCCAGGCCTTGGAAGAGCTCAAAAGGGATTTTGAGAAGCAAGTAAGAGAAGTAGAGGAAAAACTGGGAAGAGAAATGAGAGTGATGCAAGAAAATCATGAAAAACAAGTCAACAGCTTGCTAAGGGAGACCCAAAAAAATACTGAAGAAAATAACACCTTAAAAAATAGCCTAACCCAAATGGCAAAAGAGGTCCAAAAAGCCAATGAGGAGAAGAATGCCCTAAAAAGCAAAATTGGCCAAATGGAAAAGGAAATCCAAAAGATTACTGAAGAAAATACTTCCTTAAAAATTAGAATAGAGCAATTGGAACCTAGTGACTTTATGAGAAATCAAGACACTGTAAAACAAATCCAAAAGAATGAAAAATTAGAAAACAATGTGAACTATCTCATTGGAAAAACAACTGACCTGGAAAATAGATCCAAGAGAGAGAATTTAAAAATTATTGGACTATCTGAAAGTCATGATCAAAAAAAGAGCCTAGACATCATCTTTCAAGAAATTATCCAGGAAAACTGTCCTGATATTTTAGAACCAGAGGGCAAAATAGAAATTGAAAGAATCCACCAATCTCCTCCTGAAAGAGGTCCCCAAAGGAAAACTCCTAGGAATATTGTAGCCAAATTCCAGAGTTCCCAGGTCAAGGAGAAAATATTACAAGCAGCCAGAAAGAAATAATTCAAGTATTGTGGAAACACAATCAGGAGAACACAAGATTTAGCTGTTTCTATATTAAGGGACCGTAGGGCATGAAATATAATATTCCAGAGGGCAAAGGAGATAGGATTACAACTGAGAATCAGCTACCCAGCAAAACTGAGTATAATCCTTCAGGGGAAAAAATGGTCATTCAGTGAAATAGAGGTCTTTCAAGCATTCTTGATGAAAAGACCACAGCTGAATAGAAAATTTGACTTTCCAATACAAGACTCAAGTGGAACATGAAGAAGTAAACAGGAAAGATAAAATCATAAGAGACATTATGGTTGAACTGTTTACATTCCTGCATGGAAAGATGATATTTGTAACTCATGAGACCTTTGTCAGTATTAGGGTAGTTGGAGGGGAAATATTATATGTACACATATACAGATATAGATAGATAGATAGATAGATAGATAGATAGATAGATAGATAGATAGATA
>NW_020949971.1:4243946-4323946 GCF_900497805.2 Vombatus ursinus
AGATAGATAGATAGATAGATAGATAGATAGATAGATAGATAGATAGAAAGATAAAAGGTACAGGGTGAGTTGAAAATGAAGGGGTCATATCTGGAGAATAAAATTAAGGGGTGAGAGAGGATTATACTAGGAGAAGGAGAAAGGGAGAGGTAGAATGGGGTAAATTATCTCACAAAAAAAATACAGAAAAGAAAAGGCTCTTACAGTGGAGGGGAAATGGAGGAAGGTGAGAGGGAATGAGTGAATCTTATTCTCATAGGATTTAACTTAAGAAGGGAATACCATGTACACTCAATTGGGTATGGAAATCTGTCTTACCCTACAGGAAAATGGGGGGGAGGGGACAAGGGAATAGGGGAATGATAGAGAGGAGGGCAGATTGGGAAAGGGGGTAACCAGAAGCAAATACTTCTGAGGAAGGACAGAGTCAAAAGAAAATAGAATAAATGGGGGTGCAGGATAGGATTAAGGGAAATAGAGTTAGTTTTTCACAACATGTCTATTATCAAAGTGTTTTGCATAACTGCACATATATAAACTATATTTAGTTGCTTGCCTTATCAATGAGGGTGGGTGGGGAGGGAGGAAGGGAGAAAACTTGAAACCCAAAGTTTTAAAAACACGTTTAAAAAAATGTTTTCACATGCAACTGGGAAATAAGAAATACAGGAAATGGGGTACAGAAATCCATCCGGCCCTATAGAAAAATTGAAGGGGAAGGGGATAAGAGAAGGGGGGGAGAGATAGAAAGGAAGGCAGACTAGGGGAAGGGATATTCAGAATGCTTGCCGTCTTGGGGTGGGGGGAGGGGCGAGATGGGGTGAAAATTTGGAACTCAAAATCTTGTGGAAGTAAATGTTGAAAACAAAAAAATAAACAAAAATTACCATAAAAAAAGAAACAAAGAAAAAGAGATGAGTAGACACTTCCCCAACTCCTTTGTAGAGGTGGGAGGTTCATGGATATGGGATATTGTACATATTTTGATCTTTTCCCTTGTATTAATTGGTTTTTACTGATTTTTTTCTCTTTTGCTCTCCTGTTTTTCCCTTTAAAATTCTTTGTTATATAGGATGGCTCTCTGTTATAAGTAAGAAAGTGGAATAAGAAAGAAATTTAGGTGATGTAAGAACAAAAAATACAATAAAAATGCATTTTAAAACAAATAAAATAAAATAAAATGGCTCTAAACAAATTCTAGAGCAGCAGAACCCACAAAAAGATAGAGTGAAACAAATTTCCAGCCTAAGACAATCTGGATGGTTGATTGGAAAGGTCTATTGTGCCAGGCTGGAAGACGACAGGCTGTGCACAAACAAAGATGGGGCCTCAGCAAACCTGAAGCAGGCCTCAGGGGACTGAATCAAGGGCAGCTGTGGCAGTTTCCAGACTTCTCAACCCACAAAAGCCAAAGACAATTTAGAAGGTCAGTAGGAGAGGTCTGTCAGCCCTGGGTGAGAGAGGAGCTTGGTCCCGCCCCAGTCCTGGGGTGGCAGCTGCTTCCAGAGCTCTCAGCCCACAGACTGAGTGGGTATTGAGTGGCTGATCAGAGGGGGATTGCAGAGATTTCTTTGCTGTTGCTGAGGCAGGATTTTCTTGCTTTGCCCGTGCTTGGATCTGGCAGTCCTGGGGCAAGGAGGAACACTGACTTGGTGGAGCCTGTGGTGGTGGTGGAGAAGGATTCCTCCTCACAGTTACAAGGCAGAAAAGAGTGCTTGTGGTCACTTGTAGACCAGAGCACAGGCCAGGAAAGGAGTAAACACCTCACCTTTGATCATACCACCTTGGAAGAACTGAAAATTTACAGGTCCCTAGTAACAAACAGCTGCACAAAACCCCCAAAGCTTGGGACAGTATATTCTCTACATTGGAAGCAGACCCCTACCTTAACAAAGAGTTTAAAAGTCAAATAATTGACGGGGATCATCAAACTGTGCAAAAAAAGTCAAACGATAGAACCTTACTTTGGTGACAAAGAAGATCAAAACATACAACCAGAAGAAGACAACAAAGTCAATAAGAACTTTGACTTTCCTATCTCCAAAACCTCCAAGAAAACTGTACATCAGTCCCAGGCCATGGAAGAGCTCAAAAAGGATTTTGAGGAGCAAGTAAGAAAAGTAGAGGAAAAACTGGGAAGAGAAATGAGAGTGATGCAAGAAAATCATGAAAAATCATTTGGAACAAAAATAATGGAAAATTTAAAAAATTTATTTGAAAGAAAAGGAGTAAGAAAAAGAATAACTAACAATTAGAATATGCCATTTTCTGGGTTTAATTTGCTAACGCTGCATTGGGGAATCAGAGCAGGTAGAAGGAACTTTGTAGATTGTGTCAGTGACCATGAGCTCACCTCCCCCGTCTTCCTGAAAACTGTCCACCCCCACCTCAGTACCCAGAGAGGTTTCTCATTTGAGTTGAGGGAGGATGGCAGATACCTGGGACATTGGTGCAAAGCTGCTACTGGGCAGGCCACGAAAGTGGGCGATCAGCTCCCCTCAGCTCACAGCTGCCTAACGAAGCACCCCTCATTCTGTAGCTGCCACCACCCATGGAGAGTGGCAGGGAAGCCAGGCTTTAGGTTCTAGAGTTTCCTCAGGAAGTGGATTGACACAGCAGCTGTAGCAAAAGAGTGCTGAGCTCAAGCTCCAAGAAGAATAAACTAAGAGCTGGCCAGTTTCTGGGAAGCAGACAGCATTATGTGTTCCATAAGGGGACTTCATTCAGGGGACTTCCTTCATACCCTTCTCAGAAGGTAAAAGTGCTTTGGTGGGCAGATCAATGGACTGGGAACCAGAAGAACTGGGTTTACATCCTGACTCTGCCTCTATGTGTCCTTAGGGGAGTGTCTTCCCCTCTCTGGGCCTCAGTTTTCTCACCTGTTAAATGAGGGAGTTGGACTAGATGGCCTGTGAGATCCTCTCCAGCCCTTCTGATCCTTTGGAAAGAACAGCAAATGAGTACTCCCAACGCAATGCTCTCACAGCACGGTTGAGTGCTCCCAACACCAGAATCTCTGTCTTGCCTCTGCTACTAAATTGCTTTATGACCTTGGGCAAGTCCCTTACCTTTCTTGGGCTTTAATTTTTAGATCTGTTTTAAGAAGGGCTTGGATGAGAGATGACCTCTAATGTTCCCTCCAATCTCTCCCCCAAGAAACCCTGTGACTGGTCATGGGCTTCTCATGAAACCAATCTACGTGCCTTGGAGCAGTGATCAGCAAGGGGCTCTTGTGGAAAGTCATTTCTTGAATTTTCATCCATTTTCCAGACTGGGATGAGCTCTCTGTGCCTCAACTTTCATGAGAAGCCAGCCTTTTCAAATCGATAACTGAATGTGAAAGAAACCCATCTACCACTGGCCTGTGACAAGCAATGAAGTTTCAATGTTTTACTTGCCTCGAATGGCCTCTTCTTGAGGGAACTCACTACTGTGGCTTCCTAAAGGCAAAAAAAAGCCCTTTCCACCCAGTCTGTCCATTGAACTTGACTCAGAACCAGATGCAAAAGATAGAAAAAAAGGAACAGGCAAACCCGACTCCATAACAGAGAGAGAGAGATGTCAAAACAGCGTGATAATTGGAATGATGGATTATAGAAAAATGTGATCTTTTAGGCAGTCATAAGAATCAGAGAAGGATAAAATGCATGACAGAATTTGAAGGGATACCAATGGGGAAGCAGGACATACCAATCTCACTGCATTTTTAGAGAATTACAGAATCTTGGTGCTGGAAGGGACCCCAGAGAATATGCAGCATAATGTTTAACTGTCCAAGAGAATCCCCTCAGCAGTCTCCCTGGCCAGGAGTCAACCTCCCTTTTACTTGAAAACTTATTCCCTTTCCTCTTGGGGTCCTGCTCTTGTTATTTGGAAGTTTTTCCTTACATTGGGATATAATGAGCTTCCTGCAACATGTACATATTGCTTTTATTTATTCAACATGTAGCCAAGCAGAGCAAATCCTCTGTCTACATGCAGACCCTTCAAATACGTGAAGACAATAGATTTGGGGCTAGGGGACCTGAGTTCAAATCCTGGCTCTCTGAATTACTAACTGTGTGACTTTAGGCAAGTCATCTCTCTGGGCCTCAGTTTCCTCATTTTAAAAAATTACCAGGCTAGACTAGTTCTCCTCTAATACTTATGATCCCATGGTCTCTTGTTAAGCCTTCTTGCTTTCAGGCTGAATGTTTCCAGTTTCTTCGAAGGCTCTTCATATAACACAGTTTTGAGGCATATTATTATCATTTTTCCCTCCTCTGGACTCTCTCCAGATTCTCTTGTCATTCCTGAAATATGATGGTAGAACCATACACAGTACTCCAGATGTGAGCAGGCAAAAACAGAGGCGAGCAGAGCTCTCACTTCTCTCATTGTGGACAAGAGGCCTCTCCTAATGTGGGTTAAGGTTTCACTGGCTCATTTGGTCATCATGTCACTCATTGAGATTATAGTTTACCACATGCCCCAGACTCCTTGCCTGGGACCTGCTGTTTAGCCAATAATACTCATACAGCTGATTTTCTTTTGAATCCATTCATGGGAAAGCTATAAACCAGGAACTGTGGTCTTTATATTTTCCCTAGTAAGTTTCATCATACTGGGTTCAGTACATTGTTAGTGGTCTAGATCTTTTTGGATTCTGTATTGTCTAACATTGGTTACCCCCATGCTGTGTATCCCAGTGCTCTAGGGGGCTGACTGTTAAGACACATCTAATGTATGCAAAACGTATGTGTCCCACAGAAAGGATGGGCCAGAGGAGGGGAGAAATCCTTCAGAAGACTCTCAGGAGACTTGGAGGTAGCCACACATCCCAGCTTGAAGTTGAGGGTGAGGTCAAGTGAGATTTGAGGGTCCAGGCAGATGATCAGATCCTTCCAAAATTCTCAATCCTTTTACCTCATAGCCCAATTCAAAGGATGGGAATGGAAGGTATTGAGACACAGGATTATCAGACTGAGGGACTGTAATCCCTCGGGTGGGGAGGGAATGACACTTTCTTAGCCATTGATCTTAACAGAATTGAAAGGCTGCAGTGGATGCAACCTTGGCTATTAGAGGGTACAGTGGATAATGTTGGAGTTGGTATCAAGGAGCCCTGAGTTCAAATCCTGCCTAGGTCATTTACTACTCTGTGACCCTGGGCAAGTCACTTAACTTCTCTCAGTCTCAAACAGCAATAGTACGTACCTCCCAGGGTTGTTGTGAGGGTCAAACGAGATAACATTTGTAAAGTATGTTGCAAACCTTAAAATGCCATATAAATGTTGTTGTTATTACAAAAGCTAAGCTGAGTAAGTCAAATCCTCCTCCAAGCTGATATCCCTTCTTCCTGTGCATGCACAAATGTTCTTTGACTGACTGGTTCCTACCAGAATGTCCACATCCCAGTTAATTGATTGATTGATGAAACCTTCATGAAATGCTTTCTATATGAACTGGCAATACAAATGAAAAGGCATGGCAGTCCCTATGCATGAGGAGCTTATACTTCTGATAGGGAGGAAAGACCTAGAAGTGAGTGGTGGTCAGGGAGTGGGAGGGGCTTTTGGAGTACAGGAGACCTGGCAACAGAAGGCTAGGGAAAGGAAGGGATCCAAATATGACCTCCAGTGGGAACCAGTGGGGCCCCAGCCTTCCAGTATTTCTCCAGCCATTTAGCAAGCAGAAATGTCTCTGACTATATCCAAATTCAAACTGGCCTCCCTTAAAAGAGTGATATGGCTTCCTATATTCATCTTCTTTTCTACTGGCCAGGGTTTTAATCTGCACCAGGCCATGCATGTTTTTTTTTTCTTTTTTCCTTTTTTTTTTTGGTTTTTAGCTTCCTGTACTATCTATCACAACTGGAACTTTTCCAAAGAAAATATTCCACCTTCCTTGGAAAACGATTAGGTTATAGCAACCTTGCTTCTCCTCACTGTTGCTCTCCAGTGAGAGGATGTCTCTCAATGAGACAGCTGACATGAGTTACTGCAGCTTTCCTTTGGACAGAGATGCAGGAGTAGCCAGGAATCCCATTTATAGGGGCTAGAAAGGACTGTGGAGCTCAAAAAGGTCTAGCTGGTTAATATTTCAACCACAGATGTCAGGATTTAGAGCTGAAAGGGACCATCTCAGTCAGCCCCCTGATTTTATAGGTGAGGAAACTGAGGCCTAGAAAGGGGAAAGCAGCTTAGTAAGACCCACAATTTCAAATTCAGTACTCTTTCTAAGAGAGACTGTTGGTCATGTAGTGTTTCCAAAAATGGAGCCATTTCACTCAGTTTCCTCCACTTAAAAACAAACAAACAAATAAACAACTTCATTATTAGGATCTTAGTAATCATCAACAAGTATACATTCCAATATACAAGACAGAACAAAAAGAAGGGTTTCCATAAGAAACTCTAATCTTCCATTAAGTAATGTTGGTTTTTTTCTTAATGTTTGTTAAATTTAAAAGGTTGTAACAAAAATATGTTGTTGTTTCTGCTTCCAAAGTTTTTCTCACTGTAATGTTTTGCTTTATTAATGCTCTTTTCCACTTTTTTTGTATGTTATTTTCCAGTAATTCATCCCTCCACCCCATCAGAAAACTGACTTTGTAACTATGCTGTATAATCATGCAAAATAAACTAGCACATTGGCTGAGTTAAAAAAATGTGTGTCTTATTCAACACCTCTAGCTCATTAATTTTCTGTCATGGGACAGTTTACTGAAGCCATGACTGGTCTGTCAGCTCATTGATTGCAGTTCTGAAGAGTTTTCAAATTGTAATCCTGACATTATTATGATCATTATAAACTATTCTCCTGGGTCTGCTTTGTTGATTCTTTATTAGTTCATATAAGTTTCCAAAGTTTCTCTGAAATCTTCATAGTGAGCATTTCTTACAGTGCAACAACATTCCATTATAGTCATATACCACAATTTCTTCACCTACCCCTAATTTATAAATATCTACTTTCTAATTCTTTGCTACCAGAGAAAGTGCTAATATAAATGTGTGCGTATGAGAGAGTCCTAAGGTCCTCTTATCTTTGGCCTCTTTGGGGTTAATAGTGACATTTCTAGGTCAAACGGTATTTACGGCTAAATAATTCTTTTGGATACTGTTGCAAATTATTTTCTGGAATGTATGGATTGATTCACATTTCTTATAAAGCATTAGTGTGCTTCCCCAAACCTCTTCATCAATTGCCTTTTTCATCTTTGCCAATCTGTTGGATACAAGATGAAACTTCTGAACTGTTTTAATTTTCACTTTATTTTTTATTAGTTATTTGAAGTATCCTTTCCTATGAATGACGATAGCTTATATTTCTCAATATGAAAGCACTGGGGATTCTAAGCTCATACACATCCTTTGATCACTTATCTATTTAAGAATGGCTCTTATTCTAATTTATTTGTATTAATTCTTTTATAACTTGGATATCAGACCTTTTTCTGAGATGTTTCCTACAAAACTTGTTCCCAATTAACTACTTCTGATTGAATTCAAGCTGCATTGATTTTGTTCATGCAAAAACTTTTTTATTTTAAGTAATAAAAATTGCCCATTTTATCTTCCCTGTTCACTTTTATCCTTTTCTTAGTTAAGAATTCTCCTCAAGATGGTTGTGAAAGGGGCCTCCTTCCATTTTCCTCTTTTTTTAAAAAAAAAAATAATGAGTCCTTTTATTTTGAGGTTATATATCCGTTTAGATCTTATTATGATATATGGTATAAGGTGCTGGTCCAAATACTTTCTGCCATACTGCTTTCCAGTTTTCCTAGCTGTTTTCCCCAAAATGTATAGTCTTTATTCAAGTACTTGTTTGTCCTTGGGTTTAATGTACTCCATACAGCTTTATTTAAGATGCTTCTGTATTTTGTTTTACCTAATGTAGTCAACAAGCATTTACTAAGCACTTGCTGTGTGCCAAGTAATGTGCTAAACATTGAAAATACAGATACAAGTAGGAAGAAAGACTAACACTGCCCACAAGGAGGTTATATTCTTTTTTTTTTTTTGGCAAGGCAGTTGGGGTTAAGTGACTTCCCCAGGGTCACACAGCTAGTAAGTGTCAAGTGTCTGAGGCTGGATTTGAACTCAGGTCCTCCTGACTCCAGGGCCAGTGCTCTATCCACTGTACCACCTAGCTGCCCAAGGAGGTTATATTCTAACAGAGGAGTACAACACATGCAAAGAAGATGTGGGGATGGGGTAGGTGGGGGAGACAAAGATACCTGGCATGGGAGCATGGCAGCTAAAGTCTGGAGTATCTGGAGCATGGGGAGGAATTGATCAATTTTTCCATTGTAGAAGGAGTATTAAATACTTTTCATTATTACTTCTTTGTGGTAGAATATGGGCAGGACCTATGAGGAGTTTCTGGTGAAGAATCCTCTCCACCAGGGCAGACTGGGATCTTATCTGTAATTAAAGACTAGAAACCTGCCTTGGTTCTTTGGTCTTTGCTGCATTTGGATCTATTCTTCATCTTGTCTGGGAGCATTTCTCGGGGCTGTGGATTTGGCTAGCCCCACACAAACAGGCACCTTTGCAACACGTCTCCTTCTTCTCATTTGACCAGGAATGACCCAGAGTAGTAGGAAGGCAAGGTTGAGGAATGAATTGGTCAATGAAAGAGAGAGAGATGGGGATGAGCTCTAGGGAATCACCCTCTGTTTGGCTTGTGACCTATGATTGAGTAGTGGGCCTGGAACAAGGGAAGCTTGCACAACTTTATGGTCTCTAAGGTTATTTCCAGCTCTAAGGTGATGATCACAGCATCACACCTCATGTTTCAGAATAGGAAGAGAGCTCAGTGGCCAGCTAATCTACTTTGTGCCTCAACAAGGATTCCTTTCAAACATCTGTAGTAAGTCATTCTTCAGCTCTATTTGCTGCCTTTGCAGTCAAGGGAGGGAGCCACTGTATTTGCATGTACATGAGATATTTTGGATTCTTAGGGTAGGGGAAATTCTGTGTCCCTACTCTTCAAAATTAGACCATCTATCCTTAGCGGCTTCTACAAAATGCTATATTTAGGAACAAATGCACAAACTCAAAGACTGGCACAGAGAAGACATTTAATCCATACTTGTAGATTGATTGATTGATGCTCCCTCCCCCAATGTAAATAACAACCCATCTATACCTTCTCATCCCATGGGGTACTTTCCCGCAGCAACCCAGAAACCCCCCACAAAACATCTACCCACCAGGTTGGAGGCTGTCCTCTGTTCCTCTGATAATTCGTGAATACAACCGTAGCCCTCAGGCTGGCTAACTGCTTGCCTTCTCTCCCTACATGACCAACCCACTTCCTCTTCAAGTCATCCATAGCCTGGATGATATCTTCCATGAAAATTCTTCTCAGCAAATCATTGTAAATACTATGCTACCACTTGCTTACAACCCTCATGTAGTCTCACATTTCTATGTTTCTTGAATTATAGGTATTTGGATTTAATGACTTTTCAGATTCACATCCATAAAGCAGCACCAGAAAAGTAACATGGTTAGAGAGATAGACTTTTAAGGCAGCAAGCCCCTGGGGATTATGGAAAGCTTCATAAAGTTTTCAATAAATTCTCCACTATGCCCTCCACCCATTGGATTTTGAGGCCAGCTCATGGCTCATTTGTTGTAGACCTGATGATACTACTGTGTATACAGGCCTTTGGCAAACTCTCACGGTTTTCCAGGACATTTGAAAAGTGGTTTATGGAGCCAATACAAACATGGTCTCCACCAGAGTTGCATTGATTTACTTTCTTAGAAGATCAGGCTAATTGGGTAGGTTTACCTTGCTGAAATTAGAAGAAACTGATCCAGGCTTGCATACTTCCTTAATTCCTCCAAAGGTGAACTGGCCTTCCTTTCTTTGGGTAGTTCCTTGGAATGCCAAGTCTCCTGGGAGAGAAGTTCCCATGGCTTTGCTGTTTATTAGTCATCACAGGACATCAGGGTGACTAAAGATGGAAGGAATGATTGGGCTGGACTTTTAAAATAATTCACTGAGCTCCTTGGCTGCCAAAGTTTTTCTTTATGATTATTTGCTGCTTTTACAGTTATTGCAATAATGTGATTGATGGGTCCTCCACTTTCCAGGGAGGTACTTTATTCCTTATTCCAAGTATCTGTGATTTCACCATTATGCATCTCTTGCCATCCACATAGGATGGGACTCCATTTTAGAGGAAGGACTTTGGGAATTACTGTGGCCAAGAGCATCCACCTGGTGACAAATGGTCTGAAATTGAACTTACCTTAACTTGTCCTCAATTAAACATCACTTAGCCTGGAGTTAAAGCCTTCCCTGCTTGGAAGGACCTGCTGGATTCTGACCTCTAACTGGTCTTGCCATTGAGGAACTGTGGTCCCCTGTACATTGTGGTGAGACCTGGACCCAAACATTAGTGAAAGTTCCAGCTCCATCTACATTTGATTGTGTCCAAATCCCTTATTTGGAACATTTTGAAATAAATAGGGAATGTTTAAGGCTCTTCATTCCAACAAATACCATGTTCAAGATTGCTAAAATCACTAGGAAAACAATAATGAGAGTTATTTTTGGAGATCAATTTAATTCTAGTATTTCAGATGGCAGAGTCAGGATTTGGTTCTAGTTGATGGAGTGTTAGAGCCAGCATCAGAAAGGTGACAGTAATTTTTGAGTTTGGATGAGCTAGTGTTCAATCCTGGTTTTTCTACTTTCAACTTGTGTGAATTTAGGGTCCGGGGTGGGGAACTTGTGGCCTCTAGGTCCTCAAGATCGGCCCTTTGACTGAATCTAAATTTCACAGAACGAATCCCCTTAATAAAAGGATTTGTTCTGTAAAATGTGGACTCAGTCAAAAGGCCTCACCTAAGGACCTAGAAGGCCGCACGTGACCTTGAGGGGGGAGGAGCGGAAATCAGATGGCCTCCATAGTCCCTTCTAGCACCCACTCAAGAATCCCATAATCCCTAAGACCTATGATCCAATTCTATCCCTCAGACTTACTAACTTTGCAAGCCTGGGAACTTCTCCAGGCCTGTTTGTTCATCTGTGAAATGGGGACAACAATACCCATAATCTCTAGTTTATAAGGTTTTGGGGGGCTCAAATGAGATAATATATATTCACAAACCTTTGAACAGTATACCAATGTCATCTAAGACAATATTGGGGTATTTCCCATATTTCTTTGTGGTTATTGATTGTTTATTTCAAACGAGTCACTGGATCATGTTGGCGTTTGCATAGAAAGCACCTAAATGGATCCTTCTGATTTTTTTTTTTTGGTTGATAGCCTTTGAGTCAGAGATGGGAATTGTCCCAGAAGGAGTTTGGTAGTCACTGAAAATTCAGTGGTTCTGATCAGTTCTGAGCTCCCCTAAAACAGAAACTCATTCACAAGACATAGAGCTCTAGAGGTAGAGGTCGGGGTGGGGATGGGGGATGTTGCCATGGCAACTAGACCCTGTTCACTTAAAAAGATTGAATAATAGATAGAATTCATTTTTTTGACTCCTCTTCTCAATTTTTCCTCTGTCATGCAGCTGGAGAGGGGATAAATTGGAGGTTTTCTTAGTGTTTTCATTCCATGGATTTGTTTACATTTCATAGACTCATTGAAGCCATCTTTGGAGCCTATCAAATCCAAATCTCTCATTTTAACAGATGAGGAACCTGAGGCATAGTGACTTCTACAGGGTCACACAGCTAGTATGTGTCTGAGATGAAATCTGAATCCAGGTCTTCCAGACCACAGTCTAGTATTCTATATGTATTTTTTAGGAGAACTGGCTTTTCATACATTTTTACCATTAATCTACTGGGGATGCAATTCTTCTTTTGAGAACTATTTGTTTGTATTCTTTGCTCACATGGCAAATGATTCTTAGTCATATATTTATTTTAATTTCCTAAATATTTCAGATATCAGACCATTACCTGGGATAATATAGGGGTAAGAACTGGACCTGTAATTTCATTGCTATTAGGCTGGGAAACTCCTACCAATGCAGGTTGACACTTTCTTTGCAACTTATAGTCATAGAGAGTTGCCTAGAAGCTGACAGTTTAAGCAACTTGCCCCAGGTTACATGGTTAGGACATGCCACAGGTGCTCTGGTCTCAGCTTTCTATCTGCCACATCACCAGAGATATTTGATGCACAGATCCTTTTCTCTTATTTGACAGCTTCTCTTCAATTCTCATTGAATTGAGTTTGTTCACAGAAGCACTTCATTTTTATGTAATGGAAATGATCTTTTTTGTCTTTTGGGATCAGCTTTATACCATGCCATCTCTGGGAAAGGAAACTCACCTAATCCTCTCCCATTTTTTATGGTTTGAACATTAACTTATTTTGTATATAGTATAAAAATTGGTCTAAATTTAATTTCTCTTGGACTGCTTTCCAGTTTTCCAAGTTCTTATCAAATAGAAAGGTTTTGCTCAAGTATTTTTTGTTTTCATGTTTACTGGGCTATTGAGTTCAGTTACTTATACTTTCTGATCTCATTCTTTCACTGATTTACCTTTAGCCAGTAGGTGGCGCCATAGTGCATAGAGCATCAGGCCTGGAGTCAGGAAGACATCCTCCCCAGTGACTTCAGACACTTACTAGCTGTGTGACCCTAGGCAAATCACTTAACCCTTTTTGCCTCAGTTCCTCATCTGTAAAACAAGCTGGAGAATGAAATGGAAACCATTTCAGTATCTTTGCCAAGAAAACCCCAAAAGTGGTCACAAAGAGTTGGACACCACTGAAATGATTGAACAGTAACAAAGTGTTATGCTGCCAAAAGGGTCCTGGTTGCACGTTGGATAGAACGTTAGGCCTGGAGTCAGGAAGTCCTGATCCAAACCTTACTTCAGATGTGTAATGACTGTGTGACCCGGACACTTGAGTGACTACTTAGCCTCAGACTACCTCAGTTTCCTTAACTCTAAAATGGAGATAATAATGACATTAATAAACACTGTGTGGTTATGAAGACCAAATGAGACATTTGCAAACTGCTTAGCACAGTGCTTGGCACATAATATATGCTTAATAAATGTTTGTTTCCTGCCTTATTTTCCTTATATCAATTGAATTCCACTTTTTTTTGTTATTTCCCTTGAAATAATAGGCCTTTCTGGGGTGTTCCAGTGAATTTTGTTATTACTTTGAGTTTCTGTATAAAGGACTTCCTTTGTAGTTTTATTGGCATAGAATCAAATGTGTAAATTAATTTAGGTAATACCATCATTTGTATTATATGGCTGTAGCCCGGCAATGAAGAAGGAATATCCCTTCCAACTATCTAAATCTTTTTGGTTTCTTTAAAGAGTATTTTGGATTTATTTGTCTTGAGTATGTCTTGGTAGGTCAACTTCCATCTATTTTGTTCATTTTGTATTTATTTTGAATGAGATTTCCCTCTCCATTATTTCCTCCTAGATGTTATGTTATGTTACTGTAATACAAAAATGTTTATGGATTTTGTAGATTTATTTTGTATCCTTTACTGAAGCTATTACCTCAATCAGTGACTTTATTGATCTTTTTTTCTAAGTAAAACACTTTCTAAGTAAAGAATCACATCAGTGGTAGGTAGGAATAATTTTGTCTCCTTTGCCCATTTCTATCCCTTTGATTTATTTCTCTTATTGTTATCTCTAATAGTTTTAGAGCTATGTTAAATAATAGCAGGGAGAGAAGACATCCTTGTTTTATCCCTGTTTTTACTGTGAAATCTTCTAGTATTTATTGCAAATAATAGTTTTTGTTTTAAATATATATTTTATCAAATTAAAAAAAAGATCTCTCTATACCTATGCATTGTTGCAAAAGTCATGTTATAATTTGTTAATGTTTATCTTCTTCTTCAATTGATATAATCATGTGATTTGGGGTGTTTTTGTCTTTAATATGATTAAGGATAGAGACTGGATGTAATTGCTGTAAGGAGCTATCAGGTATTGAAACTTCCCCTACCAATATAAATTCATACTTTCTGCAATTTATAATCTTGGAGAGTTGTCTAGGGTGACATTGAGTGGTTAAATGACCTCCCCAGGGCCACACAGTCAGAATTTTTCAAAGACAGGATACAAACCCAGGTCTTCTTGGTTTTGAAGGCTGGGTCTCTATCCACTATGCTGTACTGCCTCTCTTTGATATAATTACATTAATTGTTTTTCTAATATTGAATCATCCATCTGTGGTATAAATCTAACTTGGTCATAGTGAATTATTTTAAAATATATTGCTGTTGTCTTTTTGCTAGGATTTTATTTACATATTTTGCATCAATATTCATTGTGATTTTGATCTACAGTTCTCTATCTTTCTTACTCTTTTTTGTCTTATAAAAGTAGTTGGATATAATATTTTCTTAGTTTTTGAGAATAATTTCTATGACATAATAATCAATTGCTTTTTAAATGCTCATTCAACATTAAATGCATGTGGGCTAAGGTTTTTTCCTTTGATCATTTATTTTCAGCTTGTTCAATTTCATTTTCCAAGATGAAAGTGTTTAAGATCTGCTGTTCTGTTGATCTGAGTATTCTATATGTTTATAGGTAAAACAGAATTTAAAAAAAAATTCAATTTGGCTGTCTAAAAAATCTTTTCCATTGTGATTTTGCCTTGTTATCCTTTTGATAATTTGATTCTTTTCTATTTTTTCCATCTAGATAGCAAAAGGGTTATCTACTTTGTTAGCCTTTTCAGAGAAATGACCTTTGATTACTTCTTTGCCATTTTAAAACTCCTGCCCAGAAGTAGGTCATCATGCTACTTCAGGACTATTTCCAAATCATGCCACCTTCACTCTGTCTTTTCTTTCCTTCCCCCTGCAATACACTCTATCCTGGGCTCTTGGATTCTCATGGATGAATTTACACTTTATCTTACATAGTTGGAGGCCATCCCATCAGTTCTTAGCCATTTCCAAGTCTGCTCCTGTGTGTACCCTTGCCTCCTCCTTTTTCAACTTTAATTTCCCTTCATGTGTTGGCTTCTTTTAATTAGAGTATCAGTTCTTGAGAAAAGGGAATTTCTTGCTTTCTTGTATTTGCATCCCTGGCACATAGCATAGTACTGGTCACATAGGAAGTCTTCAATCAATGCTTTTAGAAATTAATCCATCCATCCATCCACCCATCCATCTATTCATCCCATAATCTTATTTCCCCTTTATCCATTTTCCTCTGATTTTCAATATTTCCTCCTTTTTGCTTTTTGAGGTTTGCTTGTGGATTTCTAATTTTTACATCACACCTTCAATTAATTAATCATCCCTTTTATTTTGCTAAGTTATTTCAGACATTTTTCCCCTTTAAGAATCTTTGAAGCTGTGTCTCAGAAATTATAGGGTGTTGTCTCATTATCATCAACAATTACTTAATTGTTTCCATAACTTGTTCTTTGACTCCTTCATTGTTCAAGATGCTATTGTGAAGTATCCTTTTAGGTCTCTATCTTTTGCTTGTGTATTGGTTGCTACTGTTACTATTAAACTTGGAGTCAGGAAGACCTGGGTTTAAGTCCTGTCCTTGACACTGATTACTCTGTGATTCTAGCCAGTTCACTTAACCTTTCAGTTCTAGACAATTCTCTAAGACCATAAGTTGCAAGATATGTACATTGTTAAAGATTCTTCACTGGGAGTTCCCTATGCCAATGAAATCATAGGTCTAGTCCAAAACAAAACAAAGATTATTGCTATTATTGTATTAGTTACTATTTTTATTACAATTTGCTCCGTAAAGGACATGTTTTGCACACCTGTTTTTTTTAGAAAAACATTTATTTGTATTTTCTCTATTCCTAGAACATGGTCTCTTTTTGTAAATGTACCATATATTTGAGTCATATGTATATTCTATGATATTCCCATTCAGAAGATAATGTAAAATTTTCAAATTTAGCTTTTTCAGAAGTTTTTTTTCTGTTCTACATTTCATTTTTGTTTTGTTATCTGTTAGAGTTTTCTAGCACAGAGAAAGCACTATTGAAATCTCCTTTACTTTTTTTGCTGTGATCTATGCCATTTTTCAGTTATTGTTTCCATTATTGTTTTGATTCTAAACCATTTGGTGTATGGTCAGTATTAGTACTGCTTCATTTCAATTGTTTTTGTAAGCGTAGTGTAGATCACTGGATACCCTTCACGATATTGTGAATTTCTATTTTTGCTTTGTCTGATAGCATGACTGTATCTCTTACTTTTTTGGAGGTTATCATGTGAAGTATAATAAATTCCCTTTCAACCTCTCATTTTTATTCTGTGTGCTTCCTTATTTTACATGTGATTATTATATACAAGTGATGATTGTGTTTTGTTTAACTATACTTTCTGTCACTCTGCTTTTGTTAAATTATTTGTTAGACTTATATTTTTATGAATTTTTATAGCCTTCTTTGAAGTCAGTACTTCATCATTGTGATTAGCTTTGCTTACACTGTTTTGATGCTCATGTCTTCCCACAGGCTCTCCACTTTGCACCCATCAGTCACTGAGACAATAAGTAATTTAAGTACCTACTTTATTTAAGCACCTACTATTTGCCAGGTACTGTGCTAAGCATAGTTCCTACTTGCCATATCCATATGTTCCTTGCCATATCCAAGTTCCTTGAATTTTCTTCTTTAATTTGTTTATTTTCTTTCTTTCTCTCTCTTTTGCCCCTTCTTTCTATTACTCTACCCCCCCCCCCTTCTCCAGTTCCCTTATGTTTATGATGAGATAGAGTTTCTTTTTTTAAGGAAAAAAATTCTGATCAAATCATTCTATACTGAGGCATGAAAAAACTGTTACTTTACCCAGGGGATATCTAGAAATCTTCATTGACTTCATGTTTTCACCCCGAAGCTCTCTCTCATGCACTTAAAGCCATCCACACAATTGTTTCTACTTGCCTGTTTCAATCTTGTTTCCTATGAGTTCCCTTCATGAAATCTCCATTCTAATCAAACTGGCCTGACAACGAATCCTGCCTAGGACACCTTGTCTCCTCCCTTGATAACTTCCCATGGGATTCCCCTTTATCTGGAATGTCTTCCCTCATCCACGCTGCCTTTCTGGATTCCTTCTACACACAATTCAGGTGCCACTTATAGCTGGAGGCCTTTCCAATTCCCCTTGTTTCATGGTTCTGGAAATCTACCAGTAACCTAGCTGGTGAGAAAGTCAGGAGATATAGAGATCTGTGGTGCCTAGGGAGGCCTGAGAAGGGGGCTTCTTACTGGGTCCAGTGGCTATGGAGGTGCTGACAGGGGGATGGGAATTGATTTCATCTGGAGCTTTAATATGTGGAAACCAAAAGGATTGTAATTCAACATTTAGGTAATTAATTTCTCATGACTCTTATAACTATTAGATGTTGCTCAGTGCATCCAGGGGACATTCAGCCCTTGTACTTAGACTGCTGAGGGATATCAGCTCAGAAGATTGCATCTCCATGTAAGAACCTGCTGGGAATTCATGGGGCCCTCTTGGATTGAGTAGTAGCCAACATGGCTGTTGGCAATCCTTCCCCTCAGTCATAGAATCAGAGGCCCTGAGCCCAAACTTGCTGTAATTGTGCCTGACCAATTCAAAGGGAGACTTGTGTGCTGCTAACACAGAGGGTCATGCCACCTCAGCTCCAGTCATGTGGGGAATGAGAGACCCTTGGTTCTAGAAGATCAGTTCATTAGGCAGTGCCTGTTTTTGACAGCTGGGCATCACCTCATGATTCCAGGGGCTACCAATGCATGAAAGAAGAGAAGCTAAACAATGGACCAAGCCAATATTATTATTATCATCATTATTATTATTACTTATTGTTCATCATAACTGCAAGTGCAACAGCCTCATTCTGGGATGCTTCTTTCCAAACAGAAGAAATGTTTGTGGTTTGCAGTAACCCTTGTGGCATGCATGTTAAGAACAGAGACACGGCTGCTTATAAATGCATAATTCATATGCTAAAAGTTTGTTGGGTTTTTTTATTTCTTTCTTTGAAATTTTTGGCAAAAGGCTCTACCGCGCACACACACACACACACACACACACACACACACACACACACACACACTCTAAGATCGATCAGTTAATCAATCAGCATTTATTAAGTGCCTACTCTATGGTGGGAACTAGGGATGTAAAGACAAAACTGAAACCATTCCTGCCCTCAAGGAGGTTACATTCTCCTGGAAGGAAACAGTAGGTAAGCTTTTGAGTGCCCAGAGGAGGGCAAGCCCAATGGTGAAAGGCCCTGAGGCCCTTGGTTGAAGGAATGGGGGAGACTTGGTAGGCCATGATAGCTGCTTTCAATATTTGAAGAGCTGTCACGTAAAAGAAAGATTCCATTTGTTTTGTTACTTTCTAAAAAGTGCAACTGGAAGCTTCTTAATTTGTAAAGAAGCAAATTTAACCTCAAGGTCAGGAAAATGTTTCTTAACCTACCCAATAACCATTAGTTATTCAAAAGTAGAGTGAGTTGACAGAAAAGCAGTGATTTTATCCTCCCTAGAGTTCTTCCAGCAGAGACTAAGAACTGTTTTAAGTTTGTTAGGTATGCCATATTAGAAATTCCATGTCAGATGTGCATTGGATTGAATAGGTACTGAGTTATCTTTCAAGGTCAGTGGAATAATTCTCAGAAGAATTATGATTAATAATAATATAGGTAACATTTACATAGCACTTTAAGGTTTGCAAAACATTTTATAAATATTATCTTACTTTTTCCTCATAATAATGCTTGTAGGTAGGTGGTATTATTATTCCCATTTTACAGATGAGGAAACTGAGTCAGAAAGAGGTTTAGGTGACTTGCCCAGGGTCACACAGCTATGGAGGCAATTCATTCTCCAAAAAGGCTGACAGCCAGCCAGGAAGTCCATAGGGCTTCCTCACAAGAGTGTGCTCAACTCAAAGTATCCAAGCCATTTTCATATTCTTTGTACCCCTTTGAGAACTGGCCTCCTGTCATACATCCTCAAATAAACCTTGCTGGGATACATGTCCATGTATGTTTCACATTGATTCTTTGTCTTTTAGTGGTGCGGGAATAATATTTACCACATTGAGAGCATTTACTGATAAATGTTGGGGAATAGCCATAAGAACCTGATAATTAAAGCAACCCTTGAAATGATCCCTGCAGATCTAAAAAAAGCTATCTTGAAGAAAGTCCATCCCTTACTCTCCCCCTAGGAGAGGGATGCCAGTGCAATAGGATCTTGAAGATGGCAGCAAGGGTGGTTACAATGTATGCAGTCAGTGTACCTGGACAGTTATCAGCTCAGGTAGAAGTACCCTTCCTGGGTGTCAGTTTCTTGAGGATAAAGCCTTTTTTAAAACCCTTATTTAATTAATTACGCTACATGGGGTTTGTTGGTCTAGAACTAGAGGGGGCTTTTGAAGTAGCACCATCCATTTTACTGCTGAGAAACGTGAGTTCTAGAGAAGACATGAGACAAATTTCCCAAGGGCAGCACACCTGGGAATTACATACAGGTCTTACTCTACACCAACTCCTTTTAATGCACCACAATGAAATGGGTCTGACTACAGAACCATGTGCTTCCTTTTCGGGGACCATGTCCTGGCAGGATATTGGAAGATCCAGGTTCTGTTTGAAGCATCATTGTCATGATTGCATCCCTCTGAATGCCTTCTCTAAAATTTACTCGATATTCCCCAGATGTATCTGCTCACATTTCCTTTGGATAGCCTTTGGATTCTTCAGACCAAGCTGACCATTGCTTTCTGCTGGGTTTTTCTGGATGAGAGTCATTTATCTGTCCTCACGATGGCTTGTCCAAATGCCGAAGGTGTTGGAATTTGGATTCGATTCAGATAGAATGGCAATTTCAGCAGCGCTCTACTCTCCTTCCTCCCAAGAGTACAGGAAAGTTAGCTCTCTCCCTCCCTCTCTGTGTTGAGGAGTGAAAGGTTTCTTTCTCCCTTTTCTCAAACATTAGGCAAAGTGACTGACCTCCTCCTCTAAACTGAAGGACAGAAGAGGAAGGGAAATGCTAATTGTTGATAATTACCCCCATGTATCCTTTCAGCACGTCATTGGAGTAGAACCTTGTTCCTTTGTCATTTGACATTCTAGCACATTTTACACAGGAGAGCTTTTATCAGCATGGACTGAAGGCAACCATACCTTGGTCGAGTCATTACCTCAGTTGTGCCTGTAAAAGAAATTTCCAGCTAGTGCTCTAATGGAGACATGATTCTCCAAGACTCAGGTGTCAACATTTCACATGAGGCAGGCTGGACAAAGAGAAACCTGGGGGAAAGCAGTGATTGGTTGGCAGAGCTGTCATTCTCTGGAATCTGGATGAATGCGAACAGTCAAATCACGCTCAGTCAGAGAGCTGTCAATCATGGCTGAGCGTGACATGATGCTTATTGGGTGCTAGGTGGTGCAGTGGAGAAACAGCTGGATTTATGGTTATGATGACCTGAGTTCAAATCCTGTCAATTAATAGCAAGTCACTTAACTTCTCCCACCTCAGTTTCCTCATCTAAAAAGTGAGGATAATAATAACACTGACCTCTCAGAGTGCTGGTGAGGTTTAAATGAGAGAACATGTCAAGTGCTTTGCAAACTTTGAAAGCATGATATAATTATTATTAGTTATTGTAGGTAAGGAAGGAAGCAAGATGTACATAATAATAGCACCGTCACTTGGTGATGGCTATTCCTAATGATTGACTCAGAACAGCTTCAATTCAACAGTGCATGGGCTGCCAACGTGCTTCTGGGACTTACAGCAACTTAGAGGTGTTAGCCAGTAGCGGGTAGCAAGCGTTGATTTTTATTTTTTGAAACTTCTCCATAATTACATTAATTCCCCAATGCCATTTGCCATCTGAAGACATCCTCCAATGATTCATAGCATAAATCATAATAATAATGGTACTACTGGTATTAATGGTACCACTGGTACTACTACTATTACTACTACTTCTAAATAACAGCTAGCATTTAAAGGTTTGCAAAACATTTTGCCAATATCACCTCATTTTGTTCTTAAAATCCAATGATGTAGGTCCTTTGGCTAGGTCTGTTTTACAGATCAGGAAAATGAGGCTGGAGGAGATTAAGTGACTTGCCCAGGGTCATAGAGCTAATAATGTCTGAGGTTAGATTTGAACTCATGTTCTCACTCTGGGCTTAGTACTCTAACCATTGTACCATCTTTCTATATCTAGGTAACTCAAGGTCCTTGAAGGTCTATATCTGTGGAGGTCAAGGTCCTACCAACCTGGGCAGCTTTAAATATGGCTCCAGATGTGGACTGTGGGTAACAGCTCTCTGCTCTCCCCCTGCAAGGACCAACATTGCCCAGTTTTATTGCCAGCAGCCTGATTACTAGGTGAGGAAGATTTTTAGCAACAGAAATGTGCTGACTGTGATATGGAAGCCCCCAAGCCTGTGCTGGGAGAGGCAATGGACCCAGACTAACAGAACTGTTGTTCTTTGAGTCTGAAGCAGTCACTACTTTGTGCTATCTGCTTCTGTAATTCAGAGAAAAGAGCAAAGTGGCCTTTTTCAGGCATGCATCTATGATGTTTTGGCATTTTCCAGAGAGAGCTACATAAAAATGTGGTCCACTATAGAAGAATCCATTTGGATGATATGAAAAGAGAAGTAAGCTGAAGAGGCAACTACATGCTACAGTGGATAGAGTGTTGGACTTGGAGTCAGGAAGACCTGAGTTCAATTCCAGCTCAGACACTAGTTGTGTGACGTTGGATAAGTCACTTAACCTCTTATTGCCTGGGTTTCCCATTTATAAAATGGGGATTATAATAGCATTTATCACCTAGGGTTGTTGTGAGAAGCAAGTGAGATATTTGTAAAGTGTTTTGCAAACCTTAAAATGCTATATAGCATGTCTCAAAATGTCTTAGTGCAATTTTAAACTATTTAGGCTGTAAACTGCACAGAGATTTCTGGGCATCCTGCATTAATGCTGGCTATTATGAGGTGCTAAATTTTTCTTTTCCCTTTTTGTCTATTTTGAAATTTATTTCTCTGGTGTCTTCAGAGACTTCAAACCCTTCCCCTTCTGATATCCTTGTTAAAATTTGACTTCTCTTTATGAACTCTGCTCTCAGCTTACACTGGTCTACTTCACCCATCAAACTAGCCTCCTGTTCTCTGCCTCTGCTGAGACGAATCCTTAGGCCTGTCAGGCCTTCTCACCCTTTCTCCCATTGCATTCTGATTCATCCTTCAAAGTCCAGCTGAAATGCTACCTGCCCGAAGATGCCTTCTCTGATGCTCCAGGCAGCAATTACCTTCTTCCATGGCCTCTCCAAACCATGTGTTTAGAAACTCTCTAGGATCATAGGATTTTCAGTTAGAAGGGTAACTGGCATCCATTCTGACTCTCAGTTTATTGATTTTAGGAGAAACTGAGGCCCAGAGAAGTAAAAGGATTTGCCCAGCTTGATGCTATGAGAAGTTGGCACTGGGTAACAACATTGCTTCTAACATCCTATATCAGTTCAATGGGTTGTGTTCAAAGGATATGAACAAAAAGTACTAAAAAAACTATTGACTATGAGGAAAAACATTAACAATAAGATGGCAAAGATGAAAAAATAAGGATACTGTTGGAGGGCTTCTCAGTACGTGGGTCAGTAAGTATTCATTAAGCACCTACTATGTTCCAGACCCTGTATTAAGATCTTGGAACACAAAGACTGGTAAAAGATGGGTCCCTGATCTAAAGGAACTTCTCAAAGACATTGGTGCACTCTTTCCAAAGGTATGAAATAGTTCAACCCTTTTGGAAAGCATTTTTGGAATTATGCTGAGAAAGGGATGAAAATACTCATCCCCCTAACCCAGAGTTTCCACAGCTAAGGTCACATCCCAAGGAGGTCAAAGGCAGAAAGAAATTCCCATATGTACTGTAGCAGCGATTTTTGTAATAGCAAAAACCTGGCAACAATGCAGACATCTAACAACCGGGAAATAGCTAAACACCCTGTGGCACATGAATATAATGGACTATTTCTGCACCAGAAGAAAAAATGAACGTGGCAAATTCCGAGAAGCGTCAAAAGAGATGTGCATGAACTGAAGCAGATGGAAGGAGCCAGAACCAGGACGTAGACAATGATTGCAACGATAGATGGACGAGCTACGTTACAACAATGAAGGATGACAAAATGAAGCTGATAAAAGCGCCATCATAATGCCCAGCTCCGGCCCTAAAGTCCTTCCTTCTGTCCCGGGAAACCGTCCAACATCTTCCTATTTGCAAACACTGTCATTTTTGTCTGGATCTCCCCTTTGCCCAAATCCCATTTTACCATGCATGATACTTGTGTATCTGCTATTACCTGCACGCAGCCTAGTACATGATACGTTCTTTTTTTTTTTTTTTTTTTTTGGCTAGGCAATGGGGTTAAGTGATTTGCCCAGGGTGGCACAGCTAGTAAGTGTTATGTGTGTGAGGCTGGATTTGAACTCAGGTCCTCCTGAATCCAGGGTGGTGCTCTATTCACCGTGCCACCTCGCTGCCCCTATACATGATACATTCTTTGAGGGCAGAGGCATTGTCATTTTTCATCTTGGTAAGGCCAGTAGTTAGTACATGTAGTTTTATGCATACAGTAGGTGGGTTCATACATAGCTGGTGACTTGGATGTTAGCATAAGGATTGTCACCATGGATAATAATGACAGCCACTTATCTGTCATTGTAAAGTTTGTTCATTTAATCTTCACAAGAGCCCTGTGCACTGGGTACTGTTATTCTCTCTCCACCATTACAGATGTACTGATGAGGAAGCTGAGACTCAGTGGTTAAACATTTTGCTCAGGGTTGCCCAGGAGGACTTGAAGTCAGTCTTTCCTGATTGCTGCTAGACCACTCTGCCTTCTATTTCAGGCCACCTCTCACGAACCTGGACCTTGAGTTTTTGGGCCCTTAGTAACAGGAGCTGTTTTGTCTTCTCCCCACTGTCAGTGATGGAGATACTGGGATTTTGTCAGCTGGGAACAATTAAAAAGGGAGCACGCGCTGGAGGCCTTCAGGACAAGAGCACCTCTGACCCTGTCCAGAGTCGAAAATGTTGATACAACTCTGAGACAGCTTGCCCCCGCTGCACCCCACCCCCTGATTTTCTTTCTCTGTCTCTGTCTCTATGTCTCTGTGTGTCTCTCTGTATCTCTCTCTCCCCTCTCCCTCTCCCTTTCCCTCTCTGTCTGTCTCCTCTCTCCCCTAGTTGGGGAAATAGGAGGCCAGAGATCTTGGGGCCATGGCTTCCAGATGGTCTGGCAATATTTTGCTTGGTTGCCCCTGGTTCTCTCACCTGCTGCCTGATTATCTGAGTGGCATATAGGACCATTGAGGAGAGAGCATGAGCACAAAAGAGGGAAACAGTGTGGGGATGGAGGAGCCAGTCAGACAGACCGAAAAGAAGGAAAGAGAAAAATCGGGTCAAGAAGGGAAATGAATGAATGAGTGAGTGAATAAGCATTTATTAAGCACTAAATGTGTGCAGAGCCCTGCGTTAGGCTCTGGGCATACAAACAGAATAGGGAGGGGCAGGGAGAGGCTCCACAGCATTTAGGACAAACTAAAAAATCTCCCTTTGGTTCTCATTTCTAAATTGATCTAAGGTGATAAATGTTATTTCCTCTACAGAGAAATAAGGGAATAGAATAAAAGACCCTCACTCCAGCCCAATGCTGACTGACACACTACTGAATAACTGCAGTGTATGCCTTTGAGTCATTGAGACAAGAATTCAATCCTGCCTCTAGCACTCACTAGCTGTGGCACCCTGGGTGAGTCATTTAATATTTCTGGGTGTCAGTTTCCTCAACTCTTCATTTTGGAAATTGGACCAGCTGACCTCTGAGCTCCTTTCCAGGTCTACAGTGCAATGGTCCTGTGTACTTCAGGCCTCTGTAGGTTGGATAGGGAAGACATACCTGGTCTCTGTCTTCTTTTAGTTTAAATTATGAATATGTGTAATATCATAGTATTTTAAACCTGGAATCGATCCTATACCCCAAATGCCTTTATTTTATAGGGGAAGAAATAGAGGTGTAGCAAGTTGAAGGAACCTGTCCAATGCCCCACTGGTCATAGGTAACAGAACTGGGAATTCAAGCCTAGGGCTTCCTGGCCACTCCAAGCTCAGAAAGTTTGTGTCCCTCCCCTCCCCCTCCTCTCCTCCCCTCCCCCTCCTCTCTTCCCCTCCCCTCCCCTCCCCTCCCCTCTAGAGTGGGAAGGGACTTTAGGCATGTTCTAGTCCAACCCTCTCCTTATACAGAGGAGGAAAATGAAGCCCAGAGAGACTGATAACTTACCCAAGGTCACACAGCCAGTAAGCAGAGACAGGATTTCAACCCAGTTCCTCTGACTCCAAATCCAGGGATCTTGCCAACAAATATTCTCATCCTCTTTTCTCAACTTCATTTCTCCGAACTTCTCACCATGTCCCCTATTCTCCCATCCCTTTGATTTCTTTGCTTTTTCATTAGATTGGAAGGTCCTTAAGGGCAGGGATCATCTTTCTTTTTCTTAGCACAGTGCCTGACACACAGTAGGTGCTTAATAAATGTTTATTGAATTGAATTTCCTGTTCCCTAAGAGGGAACTGATTCCACCTCTATCCCTTGGGCGTGTTCTGTGGCTGAGAATCAGTGGATGGTGACTTTGAGGCTCTGGGATCACAGGCTGGAAACCTGGCACATGGTTCATACCTTTAGATTGGCTCCTTTCTTGCCTGGAAACCATGAAGCTGAAATTGAAGAAAGCAGCCTCCTTCCAGTGCTGGTGGTCTGTGAAGCCCTCCTCCTTCTCAGCCTTTCCGGAGAGCTGCTGTAAAGCAGAGATGTTGGAACAGCAGGGCTTGTGTTTGGCTGGGGGTCCTATAGCTAAAGTGCCAACAAAACCTGCATGTGTGTGATGTGCTCAGGTGTGTTTTCCTCTGAGGTAGACGAAGGGAGATAGGACTTATTTTCTTGCTCCAGGGAAGGCAGAGTCCCCCAGTGGGGTGAGGGATTGGGTGCCTTGGGGTGACTGGAGGAAGTTGGGCAACTGGTCCCAGAAGTTTGAGTTATCAAAAGCAGATGCTAATGTATGTGGAACCCAGATTTCTTCTGGATCCTTGAGTCTGGGAGCATAGTTTCCCGTCTCCACCTGTCTCTAATATTGAATGAGAGCCTCTGAGGAAGAGGGAAGCCCCTTGTGTCCTTCCCTGTCCTACTCTCTATCTAAATCAGAGGTTTCTAATCCTGTTTGTGTCATGAACTCCTTCAACTGTCTGGTGAAGCCCAGGGACCCCTGCCCAGAGCAATGTTTTTAAATGTATAAAATCAAATCCATAGGATTGTTAAGAAAAGCCATTATACTGAAATACACTTCTTTACACAGAGATATAAATTTTAAACAGCAACCAAATTTGTGGATCTCAAGTTAAGAAGCCTTGGTCTGAGTAGACCCTGCCCATCTTCCAAGGTTTACCTCTGAGCCCCTGTCTTTCATGAAGACTTCTTTGAGCCAGCGGCCCCAATCCCACCTTTATCTGAATGTGTTTTACCAACAGTGAGGTGTTTGGTTGTCTGAAGATTTTTCTGGGGTGGGGGAGCTGATTTTTCACCAGTATAAGGGCATTGTTGCATTTCTATTTCTATTCCTCCTTGGTTTTTTGTTTCCCTTCAGAAAGATATTAATCCAGTTATAAGTACAGTGAATCAAGGGGCTTTATCACATGACTCAAGGGGCTGCAAATAACCTCATGCAGGTCATGCTGGGAGTTCACTGATCTAGTCTAGTCTTCTTCTTTTTATAGATGGGGAAACTGAGACTCAGGGAGGTAACTGCAGAATAAGAAAGAAAATGACATTCTCCTGTTCTGGGCTTTTATATAACCCATAAAATGGGTTTTCTTGGCAGAGATACTGGAATGTTTGGCCATTTTCTTCTCCAACTCATTTTGCAGATGAAGAAACTGAGGCAGACAGGATTAAGTGACTTGCCCAGAATCACACAGACAGTAAATGTCTGAGGCCAGATTTGAGCCCAGGAAGATGTGTCTTCGTGACACCAGGCATGGCGCTTTACCCACTGCACTAACCTAGCTCAGCTCTGCTCCAGGTATTTCACCAGCCTGTTTTCCTTCTTTTGAGTATGGCCCATATTGCCCTCATCCTTCCCAACACACCGTGCCCAGAACTGAACAAAATATAATACCTGTGGTTTGACCAGAGCCAAAGATCACGGGACTATACCCTAGTTCACTTTGGATATTTCTGAGAATGAGTCTGTTTGGTTACTGTATGTTTAAAACATTGCAAAGCTTCAAGCATTATATAAATATTAGCTCTCATTATCATTACTGTCTGTTGAGCTTGTAGTCCACTAAAACCCCCAGATCACTTTCTATACCTCTGGTCTTACTTAAAGGATCAGTTATCTGATTTTGCCTTCCTCTTCTGTTATTTGAGCAGCTGATTTGTAGACCCTAAAGCATAGGACTTTCTATTTATTCCTGCTCAACACCAGCTCATTACACATAGCCCAACATCCTCACCTTCCTGAAGCGCGCCATCTCTGCTGCCTGGCTTTTAGCTCCCCATCCAGCTTTGGGTTATCAGCAAAAATTCCTTTCATACTCGGTCTGAAGTCTTCAGAGGAACAGCTGAGCCTGACAAGGAAGGGCAGATCCCTGGGCTCTTACCTCTTGGACTCTTACTCTGTCCATCTCTCCCTCATCTCATCATTCTTTAGGAGATGAACCTTCTGGTACTTCAATCTCTGCTGTTGTGCTCCAGAATGTGTGTAGATTATCTGGCACCCAGCTTTGTTAGACCTCTTGCTCTCCATCTGCAACATGCAGCCCCTCATACATCACTGCTAAGCTTGCTGCTTTGGCCCCTTCCCCGAAAGCACGATTCCAGGTGCAGCCCCTGGGGCTGTGGAGACAATCTCTTCTCTCTGTGCTCTGGATGGCCTTCCATGTATATTTCCATATAATAGGGCCTCTTGAGCTATCTAGGCAACTGTGAGCTCATAGCCAATCCAAGTGCTGTCCAGCATCACCCCCAAGGGCCTTTTAGCATCCCTTTTCCAGGTTTCCCCCTCCCCATAGATCTCTGCGTTTCTATTCACAGACCCCTGGTGTATGGATTGGCTCTTTCCCAAGCCTCCTTTCCTTTTGTTATCTGATCCCCTGATTTTTGAGCTCTTTCAGACTATCTGTAGCCCTTCCTGTCCTTGCTGGTACATGTAGCCTGCTCTTGTCTGCAGATTTCATCAGTGTGCTGTTTATTGCCTCTTAAAGATAGTTAATAAAGAGGGAATCGGAATGAATGCAGGCCTCCTTGGCCTACTCTTGGCTCTCCCTTCGATGGAATTCCCATTTATTATTGCTGGTTAGTTCTAGGCTTGCCTTTGTTTCTCAGTATCTGATATATGTGGGGCCTGAGCTCCTCTACCTACTGTTATGTGATGCCCTGTTCTCTTTCTCCACCAGCTTCCCAATTATCTAAGCCAGCCATGGAGGTTCTCCTAATGGTTGGGCTCTAGCTGGTTGTCTTTGCTGATTTCCATGGCCCTCGGGCTCTGTGGGACAGAACCAAACCATGTCCTTTCCTTTTCCTCCAGACTATTCATTTCAAACTTCACTGAGTAAGGAGGATATATGTCGGAGAGTGGATGTGTCCCAAAGGCAATGCATCATGGTAGAAATAACAATTGCTTTGGAGGCAGAGGAGCTGATCAAATCCTGCCACTGACAGCTGTTACCAGTGGAGGCTTGGGAAAGTTGCTTCTCATCCCTGAGCTTAGTTTCCTCACCTGTAGAGTGAAGAAGCTTGGCTTGATGATCTTTGAGATCTCTTGGGGCCCTAAAGCTTTGTTGTTGTTCCGTCATTTCAGTCATATCCGATTCTCCGTGTCCCCTGTTTTAGGGGTTTATTTGGCAAAGACATTGAAGTGGTTTGCCATTTCCTTCTACAGACCTAGATGTAGGACCCCATGATCCTTAGTCATGGATATGAAGATAGGTTGGGATCAGTTGGAAGGTATATGTGTGACCAGGATGGACACCCCCTTTTCTGCCTCATCTACACTGCAATGCAGTGGTTTCCATGACATCTGGTACCAAGAGAGAAGTAGAAAGGTACATTAAGTTATCATAATTTGGTGTATCATGTAGACAGTCTTAGATTTCTGGGTCTGATGTCAGAGTACTTGGGTTCAAGTCATAACTCAGCTTTGTGTGACCTTTAACAAATCACTTTGCCTCAGTGTCTTCACCTTTAAAATTGGGGGAAAGATCCTTCACCTCCAGAGCCCCTTCCACCACTAGACCTAAGAGCTTATATTTATTCTAGATTTAAAAACAATGAAATTGAGATGCTGAAATGTATGGAATTTTCCTCTGAGTCTTATAATCACTGGTGTTTTGGATAAAGTTGATTCTGGAGCAAAATCTAAAAGGGAATGCGTTCCACCTCTCCCAACACAGATGCAGACCTTCCCAGCACACAGAAGGAGACACTCATTGGTGGTTTTGTTGACCGGTCTCTTCCAGTTATGAATCTGATTCCATGGCAGAACGACTTGTTCTTTCCAAAGAGGAAGGACAAATCCATTTCCCCAGGACATTGTTTGAAGTGCTCCCAACATGGGAGAGCCATCCTAGTCCATCAGAGATGACTAGTCTCAAAGTAAGCAAGATCAGAGAGAAAGAGGGGACAGCACCCCCCCCCCCACTTGGTACTACTCTTCTTCCTCTTTCCATCCTCTGTCCATCTATCCTCATTAACTCTTTCATTGTCAATCCACTACCAATGCTTAGCTATTCAGTTTCTAAATAGTTTTCAAATGCTTTGCTTCTTTTCTGATTGTGTAGGGTTAGAACTGACTTACTATAACAGTTTCTACTATGTCTTTGGCCCTTGTTTCATACCTCTTAAATCTGTCCTTTTCTCTCTATACAAAAATCCACCATGCTAATAAAGGCTCTCATCACCTTTGACATGTACTCTTTTTAAAGAATAAATATTCACAGATATCTTTTGTTCTGATCTCACTTATATTTCCCAAAGTAATCCTCACTGTTCTAATTTCAGTGAACTATCCTTTATAAGAATAAAAAAGAGAGGAGAAAGCGGGTGAGCAAAACTACTCAACATATAGGAAAGGCTGGTGTTATTATATGCAGTATAGGGCAGCTAGGTGGTGTGGTGGATAGAGTGCCATGCCTGGAGTCAGGAAGACTCATCTTCCTAAATTCAAATCTGACCTCAGACACTTACTAGTTGTGTGACCCTGGGCAAGTCATTTCACCTTAAATGCCTCAGTTTCCTCATCTGTAAAATGAGCTGGAGAAGGAAAGGACAAACCACCCCAGTATCTTTGCCGAGAAGATCCCAAATAGGGTCACAACTGAAAATGACAGAGCAAAAATATGCAATGTTCCCTGATCGTACACCCCTCACCTCTGCAAATAAGGGGGTGATGGGCCCTTTGGCATCTCTTTGGGGACTAAGCTTGCTCATCATTATTTCACAGCCCTCACTTTTCAAGGTTTGTCATTATTTCTTTCATTTATATTGTACATACTGTTTTTCTGGGTCTGCTGACTTCACTTTTCATCACTCAGTTCACACAATACCCCTGAACTATTACTAGTAGGTCAACAAACCAAGTCAACAAACACTTATTAAACACCCACAATGTGCCGGGCTCTGTGCTAAGTGCTGAGGATGCAAAGAGAGCCATTTATAGGGTCCCTGTTCTATGACCTTACAATCTAATGTGCGTGAGTGTGTTTGTGTGTGTGTGTGTGTGAGTGTGTGTGAGTGATGTACATGAGGGAAACAATATGCAAATAACTCCATACAAAGAAGACACATATATATGTGCGCGTATATGTCTTGTTTTTACAGAGTTATTTGCATGTTGTTTCATTTATATATACTTACACATACATGTATATATACATATATAATGTAAGATGGATGGTAATCACAGAGAGAAGGGACTAGGTCTGGGGAGGACTGTAAAAGATCTGCAGACAATGAGCCTTGAGCTGTGTATTGAGGGCTTGTGGGTTCAAGAAAGCTAGCCGGCAAGGGGGGGAGGCGGGGCAGGGGGGGAGCAACCCAAGCATGGGGCCATTCAGTACAAAGGCATAGAGTCAGGAGATGGAGAGTTGTTTAGGAGGAGAAGCAAGGAGGGCCAGTGTTATTCCTTCTCATGGAGTCCAAACTAATCTTCCTCAAGTGAGGCTCTGGCCATATCAACTCCCTGCTCAAAAACCATCCATGACTTCTTAGTGCCTTTAGAATCAAATACAACCTCCTCTAACTTTTTTAAAAAGCATTTCCTGTGCTATATCAATTAAACTATCAGAAATTATTTCAAAGAGCCAGAAGAAATAATAACAAAATTCATCTTGAAGAACAAAAGGTCAAGAATATCAAGGAAATAATGAAAAGAAAGGCAAGGGAAGGTGGCCTAGCAGTACCAGATCTCAAACTGTATTATAAAGCGGTAACCATTAAAACAGTCTAGTACTGGCTGAGAAAATAGAGTGGTGGATCAGTGCAAGAGATCAGGTGGACAATAGACAGTAGACAATGACCACAGTAAATGCAAATAGCCAGGCTTTGGGGGTAAGAACTCGCTCTCTGATGAACTTCTGGGAAAACTGTAAAGCAGTTTGGAAGAAATGAGGCATAGCCAGGCCAACATCTCACACCATACACCAAGATAAGGTCAAAATGGGTATGTGATTTAGACATCCAGGGTGATACCATAAGCAAATTAGGAGAGCAAGGAATAGTTTACCTATCAAATCTATGGTTAAAGGGAGAATTTATAACCAAACAAGACATAGCATTACAGGATATAAAATGGATAATTTTGATTACATTAAAAAGTTTTTTGTACTGCATGAGCAATTCAGCGAAAATTAGAAGGTGAACAGGAAACCGGGCAAAAATTAACAGCAAGTTTCTCTGATATAGGCCTTGTATGTAGAGAATTGAGTCAAATTTATGAGAATACAAGTCATTCTCCAATTGATAAATGGTCAAAAGATATGAACAGGCAGTTTTCAGATGAAGAAATAAAAGCTATCTATAGTCCTATGAAAACAGTGCTCTAAATTACTGTTGATTAGAGAAATGTAAATTAAACAACTCTAAGGTACCTCACACCTCTCAGATTTACTGATATGACACAAAAATGATAAATATTGGAGGGGATGTGGGAAAATTGGGACATCAATGCATTTTTGATGGAGCTGTGGATTGTTCCAACCATTCTGGAGAGCAATTTGGAACTATGCCCAAAGGGCAATCAAACTGCTTACCCTTTGGCCCAGCAATAGCATTATCAAGTCTACTGTGGTAGTAAAGAATTGGAAATTGAGGGGATGCCCATCAATCAGGGAATGGCTAGACAGGTTGTGGTATATGATTGTGATGAAATACTGTCATGCTATAAGAAATGATTAGTAAGATGCTCTCAGAAAAACCTAGAAAAACTTACGTGAACTGATGCAGAGTAAAGTGAGCAGAACCAAGAGAATATTGCACACAGTAACAGCAATACTGTACAATGATCAACTGTGAATGACTTAGCTGCTCTTAGAAATACAATGATCCAAGACAGTTCCAAAGGATTCATGATGAAAAATGTTATCCACCTCCAGAGAAAGAACTGATGGAGTCTGGATACAGATCAAAGCAGACTTTTAAAGAAATTTCTTCATTTTTTGTTTTTGTTTTTGGTCTGTGTTTCCTTTCACAACATGACTACTATGGAAATATGTTTTGCAGGACTTTACATGTGTAACCTGCATCAAATTGCTTGCTGTCACTGGGAGAAGGGAGTGGAGGGAGGAAGGGAGAGAATTTGGAACTCAGAGTTTAAAAAAAAATGAATGTTAAAATTATTTTGTATGTAATTGGAAAAAAATAAAACATCAAAAAATAATAAATAAATAGCGCTCCCCTTTGTGGATTCTAGGCTTATTAGCTACTATCCCTCTTCAATTACTCTGCTTTAGCATCCAACTGCTCTACTCAATGTCCTCCAAACTCAGCATTCTACCTCCTATCTCCTATTTATGTGTGTAAGAAAGTTGGAAAGGTAACTTGGGACCAGCTTGTGAAAGACTTTAAATGACAAAGCAGAGAAGATTATATTTGAGTCTGGAGTTCACAAGGAACCATTGGAGTTTATTGAAGAGAATTACATAGTCTGGCTGCATTTTAGGATAACTACCCTGGCAGCGGTGTGGAGGATGGATTGGAGCAGAGAGAGGTTTGATGCCGGCACAACAAGATAGAGGATATTACTACAACAGTCCAGGGGAGAGCTGATGAGGACTTGAGCTTGGGTGATGGTTCAATGGGTGGAGATAAGAGGACCTGTGAGAGAGAAGAGAGGAAACAGGACAAGATTCATCAAGTGACTGGATGAGTAGGGCAAAATAGAGTGAGCGGTTGTGGATGGCGCCAAAGTTGCAAACATGGGTGACCGGAGGCAGTTAGGTGGTACGGCTGATAGAACGCTGGACCTAGACTCAGGAAAACCTGAGTTCAAGTCTTGCCTTAGACACTTACTAACTGTGTGACCCTGGACAAGTCACTTAATCAGTCTGCCTCTGTTTATTTAAATAATATATATTATATATGTATGCATATGTATGTATATATATGTATGTACATACATAGGTGTGTAAGTACCTAGAAAACATGGTTTTCTCCACTTTACTTCCAATAGAATGCAAGTCCTGGAGGAAAGGGTCTGTCTTTTTGTCATAGCACCTATCACAGTGCTTGCCACATAGTAGGGATTTCAACTCCCAAAGGGAACAAGGGCCAGACTAGATCAGGGGGCTTTGGGAGAGCAGACCCTGTCTGCGGTCATCTTACTTCTACTTCAGTCCTCCCTGCCTAACCTCCAGCCCCTGCCATTTTTGTCCAGTCTGGATGAGAGGGTCTCAAGATCACACCTTGTATGTATCCATGGAAAGAACTGGCAATAGGGGGTTTGGCCTGGAGAAGAAAAGACTGAGGGGAACATGGCAGCTTTCTTCAAGCACCTGAAAGGCTGTTGCTGTCATGAGTAAAATGCATTATGTTTGTTCTGCCTGGCCTCAGAGGACAGAACTAGGTACAATGGGTACCAACTCCAGAGAGACAATTTAGGCCTCACGTTGGTGGATAATACTTTCCAGTAATATCCCCGAGTTGAATGGGCTGCCTGGGGAGGGGATGGAGGTCTTCCAGCACACACTAGATGGCCTCTTCTTTGATAAGAGCGGTTTCTCATGCAGGAAGGTGTTGACCTGATGGCCCTTCAAGTCTCTTCCGACTCAGACATTTTAGGATTCGGTGATTCCAGGAGCCTTCCCTCATTGACTGTCTGAGCCACCTGGGAAAGGGTTGGGGTCCTTTGGACATTGCTCAGTGATGACACCATCATCATCTCTATTCTTCATCAAGGAAATCTGAACAGAGACTTCAGAGCTTTGGTTTGTTCTTTGTGGAACAGCGTTTGCTTTCTTTTTGTGCTCAGGCAAACTATCAGGGTTTGCTTTCCTCCCCAGAGACAAACCCTCAAATACCTTTGAATCTGTGGATTCCATGTCTTCAGTATCACGGGAGGCTCCAAAGAAGCCTGCTTGAGGCTTGTCTCCTTTCAGAAGCTGGCATTCTAGCAGCTGGGACCACCCCAGCCTCTTAAGTGTGTTTGGGTGTCGTGACAGCAGGAGACAGTGAAGATAAGAGAGGATGCTAAATCTTCCTGTCTGATATGAGTCAGACCTAAGGCAGGGAGGATAATGGTGATTACAATCTTTTGGTCCATTGCCTGCTCTGAGAATTTATCTCCTTTTCCATTTCATGTTGATCTATCATTTGCTTGTCAAGTTGGAAGGATAATGCAAGGACTTGGCTATTTCCATTATCTCTGAGTTAATTGGGAAGGGTAGAGAAATTGAATGGAGGAAAGAACAGTAAAATGAGTTCTAGTTTCTGGCACTGAGTTTCCTCTTGGGAAGCTTCTTTCACTTGCCTTGTATTCTCCTGTCCATCCCTCGCACTTGAAGTCTTACCCACTTTCTGTCACAAGGTTTCCTCCTCACCCAAGCAGTCATCAGTCAGATAAATTTCAGTGGGATGGTACAGCTGTGTTGTGCACAGCCCCAGAAAGAGGAGAGGCTCAAAAAAAGAGGAGAGTCTCGAGAGCATGAGCTGATGGAAGATTTCTGGAAGGAAACCAAGAGAGAGGTGGTTCCATCTTTAGGAAGATATGCAGTCACTCCAGGAGGACAGATCTTAGTCACCAAACTATTGGGATGCTTCAGACAGAAATGATGACCACAAGTCTCCTTAGTGTCTGACCCCAAATACTCCCTTTCATGATTGTAATGACAGTCACTGGTGGATTTTCTGGGGAAAAGCAAACAGTGTGAGCTCAGTGCTCAGAGACCTACTTTGATGGATTGATGAGAAAGAAGAATCACTAGAGTTGGCATGATCCATTCAAACTCTCCTTTGGGATATCTAGGAGAGAGATGCTTTGTCACGCTATCCAAACATTTCTTCATAAGTAAAGAGAAAGTCAGGAAGAAATGGATTAAGGAAAAAATAGTGCCTTACATAAAAAGATGGTTCCTCATCTAATAGCTTCTCAATCTATCTCTTCAGAAAAGTGAATTGTTTTAACCGTATATATCAATACCCTGATGCATCCATGATGTCAATAATGTGACAACTCCCTTCCCCAGTGCAGATCACAGCCCATGAATGCCTTCTTATCCATTTGGACCCTTGTCCTTGCGTTTCTCAAAATCCTTCATAAGAGATCCTCCCAGTGTAATGGAGATCTTCCTCTGGGACTTTTTGTATTATGTTGACCCCAGCACAACACTTGGGTGATAAATCCATCCTCACTTCCCCGCTGGCTCTTGCATGACTCCACACTCTCAGACAAGTTGTTCACTTCATGCTCCATTGAGTGCATGTCCACGCTGCCCTTTGACAACCTCCTTTTCCAAATCCATTCTAACATGAACTTAACTATCCCCTTCCCAGGGTGTTCCAAGAAGCTTAGTGAAGCTTTAAGCTACATGGCTTAAGCCTCTGCATTTTGGAAGAGGAAGAGAAAAGGATGGGAGGGGGCATTGCTTCGCTTTGGAGCTATTCATTTTATAATAAAAAAATTAAGAAAAGATGGTGGGGCCTTTTCTGATATTCTTGTTTGATAATCCAGACTTTAAATTTCAGTCCTGTCAACTTCCAGTCATCTGGGTTTGTCTCCAAGTTGTTAGTGGAGGTACAGAGTGTATCTCTGTGTGGTCTTCAGCCATCTAACCAGGAGGCCTACTAGCTGGGGTCTCAGTGTGATGCGCTCTTTTAAATGTTTGGTAGAATCTGCTTGTAAATCCATCTGGCCCTGGGGCTTTTTCTTAGGGAGTTCATTGATGTCTTGTTCAATTTCTTTTTCTCAAATTATGTGACACATTCCAATGGGTCCATTGGCTACTCGCTTTAAAAAAAAAAGCTATTGTTGTTGGTGGGGATTTGGACTTTAAAAAACTCAACTTTGAACAGCTGGTCATTGCTGTTCATAAATTTAAGGAATGGTTGCATATAAGGGTGAGACTTACCTTGGCCTTCGAGATTCTTTAGTCAGTGTGATCTTGTACAAAATGATGAGCGGACTCAATAATTTGTGACAGTCTGGGACATTACCTGGGATGGCGAGGAACAGGATATAGCCTTCTGGGTAGAAATGTGCCCCTCAAAGGATCAGAGAAGTGCATAGGAGTTGTGCCCCATAGTTGGATGTCGTCTTTGGTTTGACATTTCTAAGTGTTCTAGCCCACTGCCATGCCTTCCTTTGGAATCTTCCTTTGGAACCTTCCTTTGGAACCATTCAGTAAGGTGAGCTGAATAATTTAGGGCCATTTTCTAGAATCACAAAACAGTAGAAATGGAATGTTGGAGGGAATCTAGCCCACTGACCTCTCATGTGATAGATGGAGAGACCAAGACCCTGAAAGGAGAAATAGCTTATCCTCTGTTCATTTTCAAAACCAGTTATGCAAATTTTCTGTTTTGGTAAATCCAAGGACTGGAATTTTGATTTTTATTTAAAACCATGTTTAATCGGTCCTTTTTTATTTACATCACAATAATTTCTTGTTTGTTCACCTGATCATCCTTGTGACTAAGAAAAGAAATTAAGCAAACACATCTAATACAGCAACGTGTCTGACACTGTGTACAACAGTGTGTTCTAGCACGTACTCTACCTTTTTGCCGTTGTATATTTTCTTTTCTTTTCTCTGGAACCTTTACTAACTTGTCTAAAACTCAGAATTCAATTTCCTTTTAACGCTCTTTCAATTTACATTGAAGTCTACATATTTTGATGAGGGTCAGTTCATTCCAAACTGCACAATTCTCTAAATTCTCCATATTCATAATACTAAACTACCCAATAATATTCTACTCCATTTATACACCATAGTTTTCCCAGTCATTCACCAAAGGACACTCAATTTTCTTCTGAGTCTTTGGTAGCACAAACAGTGCTATTGTGAATATTTTGGTACATGTTAGATGTTTGTTTCTGTCTTTGACTTCCTTGGCAGGGGTATACGTCCAGAAGTTGCTCTGCTGGGTCAAGGGGTATGGATTGTATTCCTCCTTATTATCAAACAACAAGTATTATTGGATTCCCTAGCCTTACCTCTTCTAAGTGTCCTTGCAGCAAGAACCATACCCGGTGAATTGTCTTATGGCATCTCTGGATCTTGAGAGTAATTATCCAGTGCCCACGGCAGACAAAGGATTTCCCAGATTAAAAAAAAATAGATTATTTAAACTACAGACAGTTGAACTTGACTTTACTCCCTGGCAGGAATTCAGAATGGTTATTAAAGGAAATAGTCTGTGAATACTTAGAAAAGGAAATGGTTAGAACTTCATACCAGGATGGCTTCATTAAGAACAAATGAGGCCCAGATTAAGCTCGTTCCTCTTCTAGAATGTCACAGACATGGCACGCTTACAGTCTCCAGGACATTATGACATAGACACAAATAACCCAAATGCATAATAATTCCTGAGAAATGTACCAAAGAAATGCAAAGTATCTGAAGGTGGAAAGGTCATTATCACCGGGTGCCATCATGGAAGGCTTTGGCAAACAGATGGAGTCTGAGCTGAGTTTCAGTATTGTATAGGATGTTAGCACACAACATTGAGTTGGGATAAATAAGGCATTCTAGGCATGGCTAACAGGACCCATTTTTGATAGGTTGAGTTTGAGGTCACAATGGCGAAGCTAGATAGCAATGTTCTATAGACAGATGTAGATGTCAACCTGGAATATAGATCTGGGTGTCATCTGTGCAGATGGTAAGAGCTGAATATTGGTGTGAGTGAAACTGACAATGGAGAGAATTTAGAGATAGAAGAAGTTGAAGAACTCTAGGGAAACTGCCGTCAGTCAGAGGAAGAGATGCTATCAAAGGAGACAGAAGAATCACATACACAGAGGCTAGAGGAGAGCCAAGAATGTCTGGTATCATGAAAGATAATGGGTAAGAGTATATTCAGGACAAAATCCAGGGGTGGGGAACCTGTGGCCCTGAGTCCACATGTGGCCCTCTAGGTCCTCAAGGGTAGACCTTTGACTGAATCCAAACTTCACAAAACAAATTCCCTTAATAAAAGAATTTGTTCTGTAAAACTTGGACTCGTTTAAAAAGCTGTACCCATAGTCCATTTAGTCAAGTGATGCAAAGAGGGTTAAAAGGATGACAATTCAGAAAAACCATTGGGTTTACTCATTAGAAGAGCATTAGTGATCTTAGAAGGGCAGCGAGGTGGTGCAATGAGTAGAGTGCTGGGCCTGAAGTCAGGAAGACTCATCTTCCTGAGTTCAAATCTGGTCTCAAACACTTCCTAACTGTGTGACCTTGGGCAAGTCACTTAATCTTGTTTGCCTCAGTTTCCTCATCTGTAAAATGAGCTGGAAAAGGAAATGGAAAACCACTCTAGCATCTTTGCTAAGAAAACCCCAAATGGGGTCATGAAGAGTCAGATACAACCAGACCAACTAAACAACAATAAGGTGATTTTAGAAAAATTTGAAATGATTTGTGGGTAAAAAGTCAGGTGGGAGAGATAGAGATAGTAAGGTAGTGGAGGCATTAAGCATAGATACATTTCCCTTCCACCCCATCTCCCCAAGACCATTTTGCGGTGAAAGAAAGAGGAGAAATAGAGCATGGAAGTCAAGAAAGCTTTTACTTGTTTAGGATTGGGTAAAGAAGCATTTTGTAGGGAAATGGAAGATTCGGTAGAAAGACAGCTCCGAGATGCTTGAGGGGGAGAGGAAGATGAGATGTTGGGGATTAGGCAGGAGGGTATGAGATTAGCTCATGAGTAGGACATGTCTTCCCCTAACACTGAAGGGAAAGAAAAGGGAATGGTGGACAAACCGAGAAAGTGGTATGAAGCAGATTCAAGGAAACCCTTGTCCTCTGCTCATAATCTTTTTAATTGAGTATGAAGCGACAGCACAAGAGGGTGTGGGTTTGGGAGCTGGAGGAGGCCGGGTGATAGCTTCAAGCCCTATTCTCCAGGACTTAGAGAAATGACATACTTTGTCAAATCTCTGCTAGGTTTTGTCAATAGCAATGTCACAAAATAAAGGAGGAAGAGAGAGAGAAACCGAAAGAGAGAGACAGAGGGTGGGGGGAGAGAGGGAGAGAGAGAGAGAGAGACAGAGAGACAGAGAGAGAGACAGAGAGAGAGACAGAGACAGAGAGAGAGACGGGGGGGGAGAGAGAGAGAGAGAGACAGAGAGAGAGAGAGAGAGAGAGAGAGAGAGAGAGAGAGAGAGAGAGAGAGACGGGAGAGAGAGAGAGGGAGATCAGATGAAAATTGTACAATAGAATTACCATCAAGACAGCTTGGGGCAGGAAATATTGCAGATTCTGCCAGTAATTTCCTGATGCCTATTTTCATCCAAGATGCTAGTAGTTGAGGAGTGCTTGTATGTAATTTGGAAGTTGAGATTCATTGCCCAGCAGGCTGAATGCATCTCTGAATGGGGGGAGGGAAGGAGGAAGGGGCAGGGTGGCCATACCTTTAAAACCAGAGGCCAGTTCCCTTAGGGGATTTCTTTGGTATTGTTCTGTTGGGGAGTTGATCAAAGGCACTACTGAGGTAGTTAGATCTTATGAGAATTGGGATGAGCAGCAGGATGAGGCTGTCTATCTCTTTAATTGAATGACTTCTAGCCATGTCAGAGAAGCATCAGACACACGGAAGGGGAGCCATACCTTCCTTGTTTACAATTACTTTCCTGCCTCAAGACAAGAAAAGAAAGCCAGCTGACAATAATAACCCCTTCTTAAAGAAACTAAGTGGAGCAATGGATAGAATGGTGGACTAGGAGTCAGGAAAATCTGAGTTTGATGTCGACTGTCTGTGTGACCCTGAGTAAGTTACTTGACCTCTCTGGAGACAGCTGGTGGTTCAGTGCATAGAGTGCTGGACCTGGACTCAAGAAGACGAGTTCAAATCTGTCCTCAGACACTTGCTAGCTCCAAATCAGGTAAATGAGCTTAGTGGGTGTTTTGTTCATCATAGGCACTCACACCTTGAGATCATATGAGGGAATATGACAAGTATTCATATATGGGGCCATCAATAAGCCCAACTCAATCCAGTAAATATTTACTAGGCATTGGGGACACGAAGGCAAAACTGAATGAATCGGTGAAGTATTTCTTAGCACCTCTTGTGTGCCAGGCACTGGGGAGACAAGTACAAAGAAGGAAATGATCCCTCCTCACCAGGAACTCTCATCCTTATGGGGGAGACAACAAGCACATATGCAAATATATCCAAAAGAAATATAAATTGATTAAATACCAATATATATGAAAAAGGTTAACACAGTGTAGCTTGGTGAGGGAGGGCATTCACTACCATTCTGGGGTGGAGGGGATCAGGAAAATCAGGATCATACAGAATATGAAGAGTAAATCTTAAAAGGACAGGCCTTTGAGGTAAAGGTAAGGCCAGGTGGTGGTGGGGCAATCCAGGAATGGCGATGGCTGGTGCAAAGGCATGAGATAGGCGATGGGGGCGGTGTGTAAGGAACAGGAGAAAGTCACTTTGCTGGGTTTGAGAAGGCAGGATGGGGAGTGATGTGCAGGAAGGCAGGAAAAATAGATTAGGGCTGGGATGTGCAGGGGTTTAACAAGTAAATAGAGGACCTTCTATTTCATGCTAGAGGCAAGAGGACACCGTTGGAATTGGTTGCGTATGAGAGTCAAGTGGTCTGATGAAGAGTAGTCTCGCAGTGCAAGATGCTTACGTTCTTTTGGGGGAGAGGACCCAACATGCACAGAGCTCATTACATTCAAGAGAAGCTGAGGAGGGGGTGGCTAGGAGACATGTCCTCTAGGATGTGGTATTGGAGTTCATCATTAAAGGAAGCTAGGCATTTGAAAAGGCAGAGGTGAAATGGGAGAGCTTTCCACATGTAACACAAAGCCTGCACAAAGACACACAGGTAGGAGGTGAATGGCAGCTGTGCCATTTTGACTATAATGGAGGGCACATGGGGGAGTAACGGGCAATAAACTGAGAAAGGTGGCAGGGGGCAGATGGTGAGGGGCTTCAAACTGCCAACAGACGTGTGTGGATTTGATTTGCATCCCTCCCTGCACTTCCCCCGCCCCATGAAGAAAGCCCCAGCTAAAATAAGCAGCTGATCCAGCTGCATTTTAGATCTGACCCCGTCATAGTGGTCACATTATTGATTATTGACCAAATGAGAACCAGAAGCCAGGTTTTCTGAATCCGGGTTCGTCATAGTTTCTATCACCCCTTCCTGAGCAGTCAATGCTTTACTCTGGTACAGAAGAAAACAGGCCCCTCCTCTTTGAAATCTCCCCAAATCAGGTACCTGGCAAGGAAAAGAAAGAAGAGAATTAGAGAGGAGGGGAGTCATACTGTAGCAGAAAGAGTTTGAGGTTTGGACCTGGGACAGAGGAGGCAGGGTGTGAGTTCTGGCCCTGACACTCACAAGCTGCAGCAATCAATCAAAACATGTATAAAGCACCTACTATGTACCAGGCACTGTGCTAATTGCAGAGGATACAAAAAGAGGCAAAAGACAGTCCTTGACCTCGGGGAGCTTACAATCTAATGGGAGAGACAACAAGCAAACGAATATGTGTGAACAAGCTGTATACAGGATAAAGAAGAAATACTTAGCAGAGGGAAGGCACTAGAATTAAGAGGGGTTAGAGAAGTGGTATTTTAGTTGGGATTTAAAGGAAGCCAGAGAAGGCAGTAGGTGGAATTAAGGAGGCAGTGTGTTCTAGGAATGGGAGTGGGGAGACAGTCAGAGAAAGTGCTCAGTGCTGAGAAATGGAGTGTCTTGTTTGTGGAACAGCCAGGTGGCCAGTGTCACTGGCTTGAAGAGTACGTATTAGAGAGTAAGGTATAAGAAGACTCAAAAGGTATGGCGTGGGCAGGGGTTAAGTAATCAAGGGCTTTGAATACCAAACAGAGAATTTTGTACTTGATCCTAGACCCTGGCCAAGTCACTTAACCATGTTTGCCTCAGTTTCCTCATCTGTAAAATGAGTTGGAGAAGGAAATGGCAAATCACTCTAGTATCTTTGCCAAGAAAACCCCAAATGAGCTCGCGAAGAGTCAGACACGACTGAAATGAATGAACAACAAGTGAAAAAAATTCCAACAGAAATCTACTCCATCAGTTCTCCCGTACTTGAAAGTATTTATGAGCTTATCAACATAATAATCCCTTTGTTGGTACAGATCTCAACTTATCCATGGATGCTTATCCTGTGTCACTCTCCCTAGAGAGTTTAAGCTCCTTGAGGCTAGGGATTTTTCTGATTTCATCTCTTTTATCCCCAAGTTTCCCTTCTCCCTTGAACAAACTCTCATTCTTTTCCATGGTGTATCCAGAAGGGAACAAAGCACACATATGTGACAGGCAGTCTGGTACATTAGGAAAAGATGCAGTTGGAGCCACGAGTTTCCCAAGTTCTATTCCTCCCTTGAGCACTTACAGCTGTGAGACATTGGGGGCATATAGGTGGTGCAGTGGATAGAGCACCAGCCCTGGAGTCAGGAGGACCTGAGTTCAAATCCAGCCTCAGACATATAACACTCACTAGCTGTGTGACTCTGGGCAAGTCACTTACCCCTAACTGCCTCACGAAAGAAAGAAAGAAAGAAAGAAAGAAAGAAAGAAAGAAAGAAAGAAAAGTCCTTTGTCAAATGGGGTGGTAACATGCCACCTAGCTCCCAAGGTTTGTAAAGTGCTATTTAGTTTTGGGAAGTTATTAAAATCAGGGAATATAGGGCTTATAAGCCCCTGGGGCAAGGGGGTGTTAAAGTTGGGATACACACCGAGGGCATTAGGAAAGGCATTAGGAAACCACCAATTGTGGTTGCAATCTTTGGGCTCTGACAAAGGGAAAACCTTTGGTTCAGTTGGAAGGAGGTGGGCATGTACTTTTGTCTCACCTGAGCTATACAATGGGCTAGCCAGGGCAAATGTGATGGAGTAGTAAGCAAAAAGCTGGCATTCTCAAGACTGTAAAACTTCCTTGGGCCGTGCAGGCATCTTTCTTTCTCACTGGCCAGAGCTATGTCTTTCCAAGAGTCTGCCCAACATTCACCTGCCATAAAAACAGTGCTCCATGTTTACAGAATTCTGAGGGATTGCCAGGGTCCCAAAGTACATGTGCTCTGCCTGGTACTTGGCTTTGATGTTGCTGATTTTTACTCACTAGACAGTGAGGAAGGAGGAAGGAGTCTGAACATTCATGACTCAAAGGTCAGGTCCTAACCTGTGTGTTTTTGGAGCATCTGAGGCAGATAGTGAACAGGGTGGAGAGGTCTCAGAGCTGACCTGAGGTTGTATATCTGTCTACACTGTCTACTACTATAGTGAGGAAATCCCCTAGGTGTACTCTGAAAACCAACCACCTTTTCCACCATGATGGACTCGGGCCAAGGGAAGGTGGGCCAAAACACATTGGTAATTGGTAATTGGTAATCGTCAAGTGTCTCCTACCATGTAATTGACAAGTTCAGTAAGGGATGAAAATACTTATTCCATCCTACTAAATCCTTATCTTGGTACTAAATGGATGTGCTAAAGAATCTATTTCTTACAATTTAATAATCCAAGGCCAATCCCCATCTTAGGAAGCAGTTGCATTTAAAAGAGGTTAAAAACAAACACCTCTTTTACCCCCCAAAACCAACAAACGAACACTACCAACAAAAAATCTGAATCCTTAGTTCACTTAGAACTGATTTTATCCAAGGGTTGTAGGCTCCAAGGCTGGAGTTGTCTCTGTTTCTTTTGAAGCATTAGAGGCATCTTAGGAAGAAATCACTGTGTGTATGTATGTCTGTATGTCTGTATGAATGAATGAATGAATGAAGTGTTTATTTGTTCCCCCAAAGTGAGAGGTGAGATGACCCATCAATCTCTGTCCTTTGCCTGGAGAACCATCCAAGTGGAATGGAGAAACATTTTAGTCAAATGATAAAATGGTCAAAGCAGGATTGGACATAATTATTACAGTTATTACATGATGAATGATGAGAGAGTTAGCTTCTGAAAGATAGATTAGTGTGGTGGAAAAGAGAATGAACCAGAGTCAGGAGACTTAGGCTGGAATCCTGGTTCTGAGACGTTCTCGTTGTGCCTCCTTGAAGAAGTCATTTCACTTTTCCTGGCCTCAGTTTCCTTATCTGTTTAATAACCATAATAATTCTCCCAGGGCTGTTGAGAAGAAAGTGCTTTACAAACCTCCAAGTATCATATAGATGGGGGTTCCCATAGTTCAGTTTTCATGTCACAGAAACCCAAGGTTGGTGGTGACATTCATTTGGGGCATGCTTTTAGTTCCTAGAACCAATGTCCTTGTTCCCCACATGCCTTCTGAATAATTCTTCTTGGCTTGGCTTCTACTTTTCTAAGTCCCCTTTGGAAATAGAGCCTTCCCAGGTGGGTGGTCAAGGTTAATGGTGTTGATAGCAGCCATGACATTAAGCTGACTCCTACTAAATGAAACCCATGACCTGGACTTCATTAATAAGTGCTCTAACCAATGCAATTAGCCAGTAAGGATTTGCCATATCTAGTGGCCTTATTGCAAGAGGATTTTGTTTGATTCTGGAGAACCATCCTGATGTTTGGGCAAGATCACTGGCTATGGCATCATAGGGCTTGCACTTGAATCTTTGCTACCTATGTATGCATAACCATTGTATGACCTTTGGCAAATCATTTCCTGTCTTTGGTATTCAATTTCCTCTTTTATTAAAAGGAGGTTGGACCTTAGACCGTCCTTCCCACTCTAAAAATCACAAGATCTCATGTGTTCCCAATCCCCTTCCAGGTGTGGGAGTTTAATAACAATGCTTTCAGACTTAGGTAGGCCTGGATTCTCTGCCCCAAACTCCGAACATTGGTAAGCTAGCCAAAGCTTGTGAGCCAAAGAAATAGAATTGTTTTGCAATCTAAATGAACCTGCATCATAGAACAACACAGCAAAGCTTCCAAACTTGGGGCCATTTTCCAAATTTGGAACGTGGGGAGCAGAGCCAGTATTTGCTGATGAAAGACAACTCTGTATCACCTCTCTGTGTGTTGTCAAAGAAACCTGCTATTTCCTGTTCGGAACTGTTATACTTGGCGCAATTCAACTTGGTAATACAATAATGCCTTGTAATCTTACTTCCCCATCAGCAAAGGCAATAAAAATGAAATAGTTTGTCCTTTCATTAGACTTCCTATTGTGAGTAGTGGCCAGCCTGCCACTGGTAATGGGCATGTTGCTCCCAAGCTCGGAGGGCTCCCAGACAGTCAAATCTCAGCAGCTGACTTCACGAGGCTGTTTTCCACTGGTCTGCTGCTTGGCTAACAACTCGGCTCTGTACTTGGGGCTTAATGGCCCCTTGTTTATTACAGAGCTGGCCGTGTTATAAGAAAGGGTGTTAAACCTTACAATCACTTCGGATGTCTTTGATGATGCACAGACTATTATTTTTTGGGGGAAGGGGGAACTGAGAGAGACTAAACTAAATTATGTCCTTTTTGAAATTGTCAAGGTTAGGTTGTGTTTCCATGTGAGATTGTAGGTAAAAGGTTCAGTATTTCTTTACATAAAAAATGACAGCCCTCTTTTAGTGCAGGAGACTCCAAGACTGAGATCAAGTAAGTGATGGCAGGGCCCTGGAGACCTCCGCAACACAGACACCTTGCCCATATACTGGGCATATACTGAGTGGAGGACTCTTGCGTCCTACTGGTCACTTTTTCATGGACTCGTGATCCATCAATATGTGAGCACAGCAGAAGCCAGAACTGGGCTCCTCACCTTGGACTGTGAACTTTTTAAAAAGTTTATATTTTGATAGCTGTTTTCCAACATTAATGTGTTTGCTATGTAATCCTACGTACTTTATTTTATGCATTTCAAAACCATATTCTGAGGAGGCCACAGGCTTCACCAGCCTGCCAGAGGGTTCCGTGACACAAATAAGGTTATGTTCTTCTGGACTAGAGACTTGTGAAATACAGGCAGAATGATCTTTTGAAGGAAGATCCCTATCATTCCATCCTCAGCTCCACCACCGTGGGAAAGGCCCCCTCATTGGATCAACCCAGGCTTTTCCCACTTACCATTGTATTTTAGGTCTGCAGTTTCCTGTTAGGAATTCTAGCAAGTTTCTCTGGAGCTGCACATAAATTGGCTGAATGGTAATGGTTAGTGAGCTGAGGCAGTGCTGTAGTGTTTGCTAGTTAGGGTGGAAAGTTGTAAGATCTCTTGACTTCATTGACCCTCACCAACCATTCCTGCATCTTTCTCAGTCTTCCTTTCTGACCCTACTTTTTGCTTGCTGGAGTCCTGCCTGTCCTGGCTCCTTTTTGGGTTGAAAGTCACTTTCAGATTTTATCTTAGCATCTTTAACTCAGAATTTAAATGACCCATGCTTCCTCACTTTTTGCTTCTCCCTTTCCCTCCCTATCTATTTCATTCTCCTTTCCTTTGCTCCACTGGTTTGGTTCCTTGATTCCACCATGTTCCAGAAACTCGCGAACCCTAGGATGCTTCTACTAGAAGGAAAACCTCAACATCTCACTGGGTCAATGTTGTATTCCTAATTCACACATTGACTGTATCTTGGCAAGCCAAATGAAATTGGAGCTGAGGAGTATTTGTTAAATTCCATCTATGGAGAAAACAAATAGGTGAATTTGGGTCCCACAAAAATGCTGTTCTTTTTCCATTTATCATCTTCAAGGAATATTTCCAAATTCTTCCTACCTTATTCCTTGGCCAATACTTTGTAGCTCACTGATGCATTTTCTATCTGTTTAGTATTGAAGTGTCCAAATACTCAATGTATATTCAGTATATACACCAGTTCAGTATTTGGCTATCCATTGGTCTTATGACATGACCAGCTTCTTTTTCTAGTCATACATACCTTGGATAATACCTTTTATACTCCTTGGACCAACCAAGTGTTAAATATGGGTCCTTGGGGATTTTCTTATAACAAACACAATTAATAGGGCTCTTCCTTTCTGAGCTCCCCTCCCTACTGCCTGGGAAGGGCTCTGGTCCCTTCTTCTGCCTTTCTTGGACTTGGCCCACCCCCTGTTTTACCTCCTCGGCCCTATAGCTCCTAGATGGGCATTCAGTATGTTCATCCCTTCGGCACGATTTTAATGAGTGTTGAATGTTTGCTTTGGAATATTGCCTCTCAAGGGACAGGCTAGAGGACGGTCCTTAACGCCTCTTTATAATCACTACTCTCAGTTGCTGATGTTTTATGAAAAAGAAGTGACCCTTTTCTTTCCCTGTCCTTGTGCTTTGCCCTGGGTTCATAGCTCTAGGGTTGCCTGTTTCCTCCACAGGGGAATTAGGCTCTTCAGTGCTCCAATTTCACCTTCATTTCAGTGGCTAGCATCCCAGGCCTGGAGTCAGGAAGATCTAAGTTCATATCTTGCCTCAGACACATTCTCATTGTGTGACCCTGGGCAATGTTTAACCCATGTTTACCTCAATTTCCCCACCTATAAATTGAGGATAATAATAGCACCTATCTCCCAAGGTTGTTGGAAGGATCACATGAGATAATAACCGAAGTGCTTAGCACAGTGCCGGGCACATTCTCATTCTCTCTCTCTCTCTCTGTGTCTCTCTGTCTCTGTCTCTGTCTCTCTATATATATTCTGTCTCTCTCTCTCTCTCCCTATATATATATATATATATATGTTGGTTATTATTATCATTATTATTTTTACCCAAGGCTAAGGGACCTTTCCCATTTGGGGCAGACGGAGGTGAAAAGGTACTTAATTTAAACATGAATCAGATATGGAATAGGTGGTTTTATTCCCACACAGAAAGAGAAATAATAAGTAATGAAGAATCATGTCATGCTTCCCATCTATCCTATCAAGCCTTGTTGGGATGTTGGCCAGCAGTGATATGAGGGCTGCTTATTAGCTACTTCACATTTTTGCTCCATTGACTATAGTTTGTTTAATATCAAGGGGTTCTGTCTTTTAATAGCTTCCTACTCTTTGGACAAATGTTTTTCATCTCAACTCATGTGCTGTTATGGCTGTTGTCTCTTCATAGCTGCTTGAATGTCCAGGAAGTGGAAAATGTCAGCTGCTTTTCAAGATCTCACAAAGCTCTGTGCTAAAGGAAAGAAACCACAAACAGGAGCTGGATCCATCCCAGACACAGGCCTGCCTGGGCAGTGATGGGCAGCCTGTGCAGCTTAGGACTTGTAGCCCAGTGGAAAAAAAAAGAGCTCTCACCATCCCTCCAGAACTCAACAGAGTCCTGAGGGATAGGGATTACCCTTTTGGCATATCCAGGGTTTCTGTTCAGTAGCCAACTTTAGAAGAACTCATAGCTCTTAAGAAACAGTGAAAGCTTAGTGTACCTACTCTGAAATGTGTGTGTGTTCCTCTGTGTATGTGTGTGTGTGTGTGTGTGTGTGTGTGCGTGCATATGTGTGTATGAGGGGAGCTTGCCTTTAATACTTATCCCCAAGGGATGCTGCACATAAATGGTTCCCAAAGAGATCAAGGTCAAGAATGCCTTCTTCTCTTAGCAAATCCTTCTAACTTGGTTGTTTTTAAATTTTTATTATTAATTTTATTTTTAAATTTTTAAAATTTATTTCATTAAATATTTCCTAAATACATGTAAAATTTTTTAACAACAATTTTTAAAAATTTTGAGTTCCAAATTCTTTCCCTTCTTCCCAGCCCTCTCTCTTCCTTGAGAAAGCAAGCTACTGGATATTGACTATAAATGTGAAGTCATGCAAAACATATTGCCATTTTAGCCATATTCCAAAGGAAAACACAAAAAAATAAAACAACAAAAAAAAAAATTTTAAAAGTATGCTTCAAGCTGTATTCAGAGTTCACCAGTTCTCTTTCTGGAGGTGGATAGCATTTTTCACCATGATCCTTTAGAACTGATTTGGGTCATTGTCTTGATCAGAGTAGCTAAATCATTCACAGTTGATCATCCTTACAGCATTGCTGTTACTGTGTATAATTATGTCCTGGTTCTGCTCACTTCTCTTCACATCAGTTTATATAAGTCTTCCCAAGTTTTCCTGAAAACTATACTTCTCATCATTTCTTATAACACAATAGTATTCCATCACAAACATATACCATAACTTATTTAGCCATTCCCTGGTTAATGGGCATCCCCTTGATTTCCAGTTCTTTGCCACCACAAAAAGAGCTGCTATAAATATTTTTGTACAGATAGGTCCTTTTCCATTTTTTTTGGGATACAGACCTAGTAGTGGTATTGCTAGGTCAAAGGGTATGCATCATTTGATAACCCTTTGGGTTTAGTTCTGAATTGTTCTCCAAAATGGTTGAACTAGTTCACCACTCTATCAACAATGCATTAGTGTCCTAATTTTTCTATATCTCCTCCAACATTTGTCATTTTTCTTTTCTTTCATGTGAGCCAATCTGATAGGTGTGAAGTGGCATCTCAGCATTGTTTTGATTTACTTTTCTCTAATCAGTAGTGATTTAGAACATTTTTTCATGTGACGATAGTTTTGATTTCTTTTTCTGAAAACTGCCCATTCACATTATTTGATGATTTATAACTTGGGAATGGCTCTTATTTTTATACATTTGACTCAGTTCCCTATATGTTTGAGAAATGAAGCCTTTATCAAAGAAACTTGTTGTAACCCCCCCCACCCCCCATTTCCTGTTTGCCTTCTAATTTTGGTTGAATTAGTTTTACTTATGCAATCGCTTTTGATTTCAAGTATTCACAATTATATATTTTACTTCCTGTAATCCTTTCTATCTCTTGTTTGGTCATAAACTTTTCCCTTGTCTATAGTTCTGACAGGTACATTTTACCATCTGCTTCTAATTTACTAAATCATTCATCAGTTTTAACCTTATCTTAGTATATGGTGTAAGATATTGGTCTATGCCTAGTTATTGCCACACCGCTTTCCAGTTTCCCCAGCAATTTCTGGCAAATGTTGAGTTCTTACCCCCAAAGCTTGGATCTTTAGGCATATCAAACACTAGATTACTATGGTCCTTTACTACTGTGTACTGTGTACTTAATCTTTTCCACTGATCCACCGCTCTATTTCTTAGCCAGTACCATATTGTTTTTATGATTACTGCTTTGTAATACAGTCTGAAATCTGGAAATGCTAGGCTTCCATCCTTCACATTTTTTGCCATTGATTCCCTTGATATTCTTGACCTTTTGTTCTTTCAGATGAATTTTGTTACTGTTTTTTCTAGTTCTATAAAATAATTCATTGGTAGTTTGATTGGTATGAACTTGATAAGCAAATTAACTTAGGTAGGATTGTCATTTTTATTATATTGGCTCAGCCTATCCATGAGCAATTAATACCTCACCAAATATTTAGATTTGTTTTTTTTTTGCATGTGTGAAAAGTGTTTTGTAATTATGTTTATATAATCCTTGATTTCTCTTTCATATTTACCTTTTTATGCTTCTCTTGAGTCTTGTATTCAAAAGTCAAATTTTCTAATCAGCTCTGGTCTTTTCATTAGTAGTGTTTAAAAGCCCTCTATTTCATTAAATATCTGTTTTTTTTCCCTGGAAGGATTATAATCAGGTTTTTTTTAGGTAGGTAATTCTTGGTTGTAATCTCAGCCCTTTTGCCTTCTGGTTTGTCATATTCCAAGTCCCTCGATTCCTTTATTGTGATAGCTGCTAACTCTTGTGTGAGTCTGACTGTGGTTCCATAGTATTTGAATGGCTTCTTTCTGGCTGCTTCATGTATTTTTGTTTTGCCCTAGGAGCTCTGGAATTTGACTATAATATTCCTAGGAGTTTTCTTTGGGATCTCTTTCAGGTGGTGATGGTGGATTCTTTTGATTTCTATTTTACCCTCTGGTTCTAGGATATTGGGGCAGTTTTCCTTGATAATTTCTTGAAACATGATGTGTAGGCTCTTTCTTTGATCATGGTTTTCAGGTAATCTAATAATTCTTTAATTATCTCTCCTCAATCTGTTTTCTGGGTCAGTTATTTTTCTTCTAGGATATTTCATGTTTTCTTCTCTTTTTTCATTTTGACTTTGTTTTATTGTTTCTTGATGTCTTATAAAGTCATTAGCTTCTACTTGCTCAATTCTAATATTTAAGGTATTATTTTGTTCCGTGAGCCTTTGTACCGCTTTTTCATTTGGCCAATTCTGTTTTTTAAGGTGTTATTTTCTTCAGTATTTTTGGTGCCTCTTTTACCAAGGTATTGTCTTTTCATAATTTTCCCCCTTTGCTCTCATTTCTTTACCTAATTTTCCTTCCAGCTCTCTGATTTTGAAAAACTTTTTTTTAAGCTCTTCCAGGAATTCTTGTTGGACTTGCAAGCAATTCACATTTTTTCCCCCTTTGAGGCTTTTCTTGTAGCTGTTTTGACTTCATTGTCTTCTTCTGAGTTTGTGTTTTGATCTTCCCTATCACCATAGGTAGCTTTTTTATGGTCAGGTAGCTTTTTAATGTTGTTTGCTCATTTTTCTTTCCTGTTTCTTGATTTTCATTTTTATGTTAATGTTAGTCTCTATTCACAGCCTGTGGGGGAAGAGGCACTGTGTGAAGCTTTAGTTTTTTTGGACCACTGTTTTCAGAGGTAGTTCATGGGATTTAGAAATTTTCAGTGCTTCCAAGGCGGCGTGATCTGAAGAGAGGTGTGATCATTGCAATCTCTGGTCTTTATCCAGGAAAAGCCCCTGTTCCCTTAGGATTGCAATTGATACTACTCCATAGAACCCCTCCTCCCTTGGGACTGGAAATGGATACTGTTCTTCACGGTTCCTGATCACTTGGGGTCAAAAGGGATCCTGCCCCATAAGACTTCCACTCCCTCTTGACCAAAAGTGCTTCTGTCTGTCCTTCCGTCCATCAGAAGTGGGTATAGGCAATGGAGTTGCCAAATAGCATCTGGTACTACATCCAGTGCTAACACAGGGGGACCCTGTCATCTCTTTCTCACCAGTTGCCAGGTCCCCTCACAGTCTTTGGCTTGAGAACTCCCAAAGCTGCTGCTGCTTCTGTCAACACCACCTAGTCCTGCCACTGGTGTTTCCTCCATGTGGGCTCCAGTTCAGGCTCCTGCCCCTGTCACAAGTCTCTCTTTCTGACCTCCTAGGTTGTCTTGGGCCCTGCCACTCCAGAATTGGATTTGAGCATTATTTTAAATGCTCAATTAATTAAAATTAAATTAATTAAAATTAAATTAAAATTAATTAATTAAAATGCTATTTTAAAGTTCTTTGGAAGGGAACGTTGGGAAAGCTTAGCTAAGTGCTTTCTGTATTCTCTCATCTTGACTCTGATGCCAGAAGAAAAACAACTTGGCTGTTTTTCAAATAATTTTTTCTTTTACTCAATAGAATGCAAATTCATTAAGGGCAGGACATATTTCCTTCCAATTCTTAGTTCACTGACTTGATAAATACATGTTGAATAGAATTGAATCCAAGTTTTCAGTGAACATTCCTCTCCCTGCACTCCCCCCACTTCCACCCCCCACCACCCAAGAATAACAATTACAGAAGTATTGAGAAGGATACAAAGAACTGGGGTTTCGATAGTTCCTTAAGATATAAAAAGTGCTTCAAGCAGATGATCTGTTGGGATCTTTCCCCCCCAGGTTGGGCAGTCCAACCTATAACTGGACTAAGTTTTCCATGTATATCCACATATGAGGGTGTTCTGGAGCCAGCTCACACCAGTTTGTGCAAGCTTGCCATAAAATTTTCAGTGTGAGCATTTACACCTCAGGAATCCACAAACTCAAAATAAGGGTTTGACTTTATGGTTTGTTGATTGTCTAGACCAGGGATTGGCATAGTATGGCTGCAGACCAACTCTGTTACCACCAGACTTGTAGGCCTATGCGCTAAGAATGGTTTTTATGTTTTTAAGCCTGTGAACAAAAAATCCTTTTTACATTTCTAAATACAATAAAAATGTAAAAATCATTCTCAGCTCACTAGCCTTTAGTAATGTAAAAACAATTTAAAGCTCTTTTTAGAAGTATAAAAACCATGCTTAGCTTGCAGGTCATAGAAAAACATATGGCAGACCCATTTTGGCCATAGTTTGCTGACCGCAGTCTGGGCTTAAGAAATGGTGGAGAAAATATTAACAGTGTTGATTAAATTTTAAAGTGTGCCCTGCATGTATTTCTTATTCCAAAGAAAGTTCATCTTATAAAACCTCATGTTAAAGACCAGTTGGGTCTAAGAAGCTCTCTTCCTTCCCAACTCAGGAGAACAGAGAAACAACTTAAAATATCCCACAGCCTTCCAACTCCCTAATCATAGCTGCCCTGCAATTAGAGATGGTTAAAAAAACTAAAGGAACAATTGTATTATTCATTGGTCTCTCCTCCTCACACACAGGTACTTTGCCCTCCCAATATTAATGTATTTGAAAGAATATTATTGCCTATTTATTCACCCTGGCAACTGGCTTTATGACAGTTTGTTTCAAGATTTGTTTGGCCTCCAGTTAGACAAATGGATTTCCTATAGAAGTAAGCATGGTAAGGTGGAATGGAGGCTTGATTTTGGAGTTAGAGAGCCTCAGTTTGAATCCTGGCTGTGTCACGGTCTGTTTATCCATCGACTCATCCATAAAATATGGTGGTTGGGTCAGAGGGACTCAGTTTCCTTCTTACTATCTGTGTGACTTTGAATGAGAAACTTGGGCTTCATTTTCCTCATCTGTACAAAGGGGGATTGGACTAAATTACCTCTAGTGTTTGCTCATGCTCTCAGTCTAGAACTCTATGATCCTTCCAGTTCTAAATCTACAAGTCATGGTAGAATATAGGAACTGGAGAGGAACCTAGAAATAACTGATGTTTATGTAGCACTTAGGGTTTGCTTTATACATGTTATCTCATTCAGTCTTCATAATTTAAATTTAGGAAGTAAAGGCTACAGATAATATCCTCCCCATTTTACAAATGAGGAAACTGAGGCACAGAGAGGTTAAGTGACTTGTCCAAGGTTACACAGCTACTAAGTATCCAAAGTGGGATTTGAACCCTCATCTTCCTAAAATCCAGCATCCTACACACCATACTACACTTTTTTAGAATGCTGAAGATGGAAGGAGCCTTTGAACATAGAATGTTGTTGTCAGAAGGGACATTAGAAATCATATACTCAGTCCTCTTTGTTTTACAAAGTAGAGAACTGTTTTACATCGTTTTACATAGTTATTTGCATATTTTCTCCCCCTTAGATTGTAAACTCCTTGAGCACAGACTGTCTTTCAGTCTTCATTGTGCTTTGCATGGTGCCTGGCACATAGTAGGTGGACCATGTCACTGGATTGCAGAAGACATGCAGGATAGTAAGGTTGGAGAAGACTGGAAAGGTCAGAAGAGGCCAGGGTTTGAAATGCCAAAGTGAGGATTTTATATTTGATTCCTGGATTGAAGGATCCAGGAAGCCACTGATAGGAAGCCAACGGAGTTTACTGAAGGGGTATGACATGGTCAGACCTGAGCTTTGTGCAAAATTGTTTGGAAAGCTGAGTTGGAATGGGGAGAGACTTAAGACAAGATCAACAAGAATGCTATTGCAATAGTTCAGATGTGAGGGAAGGAGGGCTTGTACCAGGGCAGTGGCAGGGGCAGAAGGGGCAGAAAGGTGTGGACATGAGCGATGTATAGGATTTGTTGTGCATACCCCCCTGATTTCATACAATGAAATTTAGAAAAAAGATGTTTGAGTGCACATTGTGTATGTGTGTGTTTGTGTGTATATATACATGTGTGTATATAGGTAGGTATATGTGTATGTATGTGTACATGTGTATTACATGTATATACATATCTGTGTTGATGCATGTATGTGCACATACATACACAAGTGTGTGTCTTCCCTACAGAGGGAACCACCGGATAATGGTAACAGAGAAGAACAAATAGAAAATTCATTAATTTTCTCCTTTTTGCGCTTCAGAAAAGGTAATTATTTTCTTTCACATATGCGATGAGTATTACTAAACGAGAGTACATTTGTATTTCATGAATATCTTTGAATATCATGAACTTTACAATCGTCACCTGGGAGTGTCCTCAATACTTCCATATGGAAACCCCTTTGATAAAAGCCTGACTTAAACTAACATTTAGCTTTTGTGTAAGCAGAAGGATAATTAATGCATTGTCTAATTATTAGAAAGCATGATATGTATACATTTTGAGATGACCACATTATCAATATGAATATATATGTATATTATATATATATGGAGAGAAAGAGAGAGAGAGTGTATGTGTGTGTGTGTGTGTAATATGTACAGTTCTACATCTTGCCAGCTAAACTATAGTCTCCTTGAGGAAAAAAAAATATCCTATGCTTCTTTGCATTCCCAGCCCTAGCACCTGCAATCAGCATTCAACAAATGTTTGATAGTTAATGGTACCATGTTTGACTTGGATGATATTCTCCTTTTAGTTCTGGTGACTAATATGGAAATGACAAATGAATACAATTAAGAATACCCTGATGCCATTTTCTTTTGGGGAAAATGGATAGACTATTTAAAAAATGGAACAGAAGGGTGCTGCTTCTGGTGTTAGCAGCAAACTAAAAGTGGTGCCAACATGGCTAATACTTTTAAACAGAGATAAGAAACCTTCACTCATAGCAATATTATAAATAGATGGGGCCATTTACTCAGCATGGAATGGGAGTGTTCAACCTGTTTGAATGCTGCCAGAAGTTTGAAGAGTATAAGGGATAGAGAGCAAAGGTGCTGAGTCTTCATAGATTGCTTTTTGAGCAGCTTTAGAAAATGTTGTCCTCTCTGTGCCTTGGAGATAGGCTTGTCCTTCCTTTTGTAGAACCTTAGAACCTTAGCTTAAAAAGGCCAAGGTCTCCCACTGCATCCAGGGCTATCTTCATTCATCCTGATCTATATCTGGCCACTGGACCAAGATGGCTCTGGAGGAGAGAGTGAGGCTGGTGACTTTGCACAGCCCTCCCTCTCTTAAATCCAATTCTCTTGAAAGTCATGGCATCGCCTTGCTGATGTCATGGTCCTCTTTGAAAATGAAAGACAAACAGCAAATGAACTAACAAATGAATGCACCAATGAGGACCTTAGGTGAATAGTTCAGTTTTTTTTTAATATGTCATACCACCTTTAATGACATTCATGAGTAGAATGCTATATTTGAAAGACAATAAAAAGTCAAATGAAGTAAATTGAACCAACTGACCTAGAAAGGGTTTTTTCTTTTTAGTAGAAAAAAGTATGTTGTGTTGTGTTTTTTTCTGCTTTTTGGATGGCTCTGCAAGAAAAGCAGCATGCACATATATATAATGTACATATATACATGGACTTGAAATGAGGGGCCCTCAGTTTGCAGTCCAGCTCTAACTCTTACTAGGTATATGGTCCTGGACTAGTCACTTACCTTCTCCTGGCCTTAGTTTCCTCATCTGTAAAATGAGAATATAAATACTTCACTACTTCCTTAGCAGGGATCAAATGATTTAATGAAAGTACTTTGTAAATTATAAAGTGCTATATAAATAGAAGCTATGATTATTACCTCGGCTAGGAGTGTAAATAGCATGGGGGAAGTTTGTTCTACCTAACAATACTCAAGAAATAGGAGCTGCCAAGCCAGAGATGGCTCTTCATTAGGAAGTCCACCTATTACCGTGAATTCTGGGAGAATGTAGTTTGCACACACCAAACTAAATCTCTGCAAGACTTTTTCCCTCTAGTTAATAAACACTTCTAAGACTTTCTCTTTTGTTTTTTGCCTAAGATATTAAACACCTTTGCTATTCTGTCCTGATTTATAGAACACTTTCCTTGCAATTTTGAATGAGGAGAGGGTATGTGGGGGGTGGCATTCTTAGGTTCTGACATCCAAGTTCTTCGAAATCTGGTGGAACATTGAGTTAAAATGACTTCTTGTTGTAAAATCCATAATGATTGCAGCTTGAATTATGTGTTTCTCCCTGCCCCATGATTTACCTTTCCCCACCCCAGGAAAATATGGGCAGCTAGGTGGCGCAGTGGATAGAGTGCCAGGCCTGGAGTCAGGAATTCTCCTCTTCATGAGTTCAAATCCAGCCCCACACACTTACTAGCTGTGTGACCCTGGGAAAGTCACTTAACTCTGTTTGCCTCTAGTTTCTTTATCTGTAAAATGAGCTGGGAAAAGAAATGGTAAACCACTTCAGTATCTTTGCCAAGACAACCACAAATGTGGTCATGAAGAATAGGACATGACTGAAAAATAATTTGATCTGGCTCAGCTGGCCTGTACCTTGAAGTCATTAAAGTTTTAAGGTGAATCCCACCTAATTCTGTTACTCTCTTCTGTGGTGCTTTGGGTTGGTCCAGTGCTTGAAGCTATTTTCCAAGATTAGCTTGGGCAGAAGCCACCTTATTTTTCTAAGTTCTCATTTATCCTGTCAACTTTATACTTGCATTTTTGGGTGGAAAATGTAATCCACATTTCTGATTTTTTCAAGATTATTAAAAATATAAGATTCTGTTGGTGTCTAAGATTTCATCTCCTTCCTTCCCCCACTTTTTTTGAGGAAGGGCAGGGCTAATTAGGTTGGGTTTCAGTGTTCTTGGGGTCAAATGACTGGAATACTTGGTAGGGCACATTTTTTTTTTGATGGAAGTCAGTAAGGAGTAATAAAACCACAACTGCATTTGGAAACTAGAGGCCAAGGCTAGAAGTGGGAGAAGCTAGCAGGTGGGATGGATGATGTGGATGCATTTCAGTAGGAGATGAAATACAATAAAAACTAAAGAAGTCATATGGCTGATTAGCACAAACAATATCGTACATTAAGTTCAATCTGGGAGACCGGAAGATTCATTGAAAAAAAAAAAAGATTGGTGCTACTGGAGACATTCGAAGGGTGCAATCAATAGAATGGGTGCCAAGAATACCCACTGCTTAACTTGGTATTCTATCTAAAGTAAATGTTTGTTGCATATTATAATGCTGAGTGGCAGCTCGGTGCCATGGTGGATAGAATACTGGACTTGAAATCAGAAAGACCTGAGTTCAAATATTGCCTCCAACACAATAGCTGTGTGACCCTTGGTAAGGCACTTAACCTCTCGCAGTTTGTTTTCTCATCTGTAAAATGCGAGATTGGACTTGATGGTCTCTTGTCTAAGTTTCCTTCCAGCTCTAAATCTATGATTCTGTGATGCTAAGTATAAGACAAGGGAGCATGAGTAGGTAGCTTTGGAAAAGATCTGGTGAAGTAGGGGTTTAGTGGGCTGTTGAGTGACTGTTTAGTGGACCTCATAACCACAAGGGTGGCCCATTTCAGTGAAGCCATTGTGATTTGGCATGTTCAATTGAAAGGACAAAAGTATTATTAGATAGGAGTCAAGGCAATGGCTTCACTAATTTGAGCTTGTAATAGCCAAGTGATTGCTTCATTTCTTACCTAGCCTTAACCACTGAATGGACAGTGCTTCAATCAAACTGAATCCTGGGAAAGGCTTTAGCTTAAAAGGGGTCATCTAGGCCATCCAGGGCCATCTCCAGTCATCCTGATCTATATCTGGCCACTGGAACCAGATGGCTCTGGAGGAGAGAGTGAGGCTGGATAATTTTGCACAGCCCTCTTTCACTTGAATCCAATTCACTTCCAAGTCGTGACATCACCTTCCTGATGTCATGGTCCTCCTTAAGAATGAAGGACAAACAACAAATGATTGATTTCTAGTGAGACTGATTCTTCCACAGGTAGTTTATTTTACTGATTTATTTATTCATCAGTGCCAGTTTTTACGATTATTGCTTTGTGGTATAATTTGAAGTCTGAGAGCCCCTCTCATTTCTGAATTTAGATTGGGGTGTGTGTGTGTGTGTGTGTGTGTGCGTGTGTGTGTGTGTGATTGAATATGGGAGGAGATGATATCAAAAATCAATGTACCAGGGTCAGCTTTGTCAAAGAAAAGGGCTACTACTTGTCAGAGAATGAGAGAATGGAGGAAAGATTGAGGGATGATGTCAAGGGGTTTTGATTTGGCAGAAGAGAGAGCTTATCTCTGTCAAATCTTCAACCTCTCCCTGTCTACTGGTTCGTTCTCTACTCTCTTCAAACATTTGCAAATCTCATCCTTAAAAACCTTTCACTAGACCCTACTTTCCTTTCAAGCTATTGTCTTATATCTTCTTTTCTTGGGCAAACTCCTTGAAAAGGCTGTCTACACTTCTTTTAATTCATCTTCTCTCACTCCTCAACCAATAGTTGGCAAATACTTAGTGAGTGCCTACTACATGCCAGGCACAGTGCTAAAGTACTGGGGATACAAATGCAAATAAAAAGAAAGAGCCCCTGCCCTCAAGGAACTCATAGTCTAATAAGGGACGACAACACATGTAAGGAAATCGAAGGAGGTACCACCTAATAGGGACATGATGGAGAAATTCAAAGAAATCCAAAAGCAGTGCAGCTGGTGAGAAATGGAGATGGGATGCCCTCCCATTTAAATGAAGGTTTTGGAGCTCATGGTTCTGCCCTTCAATCAGAGGGTCCAATCAGAAGGGCAAAGGGTCCTGATGAGATGTGAATACCGAGGATGATTTAGTTCTGAAGGATCATGAGATTTCCCAATGATGAGTTTCTTGGGGGACAAAAGAAAACATGATGGAGAAGTCCAAAAGTAGTACAGCTGGTGGGAAGTGAGGATTTCTCTTTGGATAGGACCCTTTAGAAACTAGCATCTGACCTCATCACTTAACCAGAATGCTGTCTCCAAAGTGACTGGTGTCTCTGAATAGCCTAATCTGATGATCCTTTCTCAGTGCCCATCTTTCTCATTCTGTCTGCTGCATTTGCCTCTGCTTGTCCTGACCCACTTTCTTGTCCTGTGTGTTCTCATCTCACCGAATTTTCATGGGACTCTCCTATTCTCCTTCTTTCTGATGAACTTTCCTCAGTCTATTCTCATGATCCACATCCTGTTCCCTCTCTGGTGGTGTTACCAAGATTCTGTCACAGAGCCTCATTTCTTCTATCTCTACACACGTTCTCTTAGCAATCTCATCAGCTTTCATGAGTTTACATATCTTCTCTATGAAGACTCTTCACAGATAGATAAATCTAGCCTAAGTCCCATATCCTGATTTCAAACTAGATGTCTGTGACATCTCACAAACTTGACATGTCTAAAACTCTTCTTTCCCCCAAACCTTTCCCTTTTCCAACTTTTTATTAAAGGGCCCACCATCCTTCCCAACCACATGTGTAATCTTGGTGTTATCCTGGCCTCCTTTACCCCACATTTCCCTCCAGTAGCCAAATCTTGCCATTTCTAACTTTCCAATACCTCTCACATATGACCCTTTCGCTATACTCACATTACTTCAAGTCCTTATTGCCTCTTGCTTAGGTTATTGAAACAGCTTCTTTCTTGGTCTAAACTGCCTCAAGTCTCTCACTTCTCTAATCCATCATGCCCATTGCAGCCAAAGCAATTTTCTTTATACACAGTTCTGACCCTGTGACTCCCCTTCTCAATCACCTGCAACGGCTTTCTCTTATGTCCAGGATAAAATGTAAATTCCTCTTCTCAGCTTTTAAAGTCCTATACAAACCGGCTCCAACCTCCCTTTTCAGTCTCATTCAAAATTCTTTTCCCTTCCACAAATGGCGATCCATTTAAACCAGTGTTCTCTTTGTTCCTCATACGTGACACTCCAGCCTCCATTTATGCGTCTTCATATACCGCTTGTCTCACATGCTTGGAAGACAGCACAACTTATTGTTGACACCTCATGGAATGCCCTTCTTTAAGACACAGGCCAAGCACCATCATCTTCATACAGGCTTTTCAGATCCCCACAACCTTTAGAGACCTCCCTCTCAAACGACCTCAGGTTTCACTGTTTTGTCTACATTTGCATTTATTTACCTTATATTTATCCTATATATGTCTTCCTCATGCGAATGGAAACTTCTTGTTGATTGATTGGATGAATGGCCTCCATTTTCTCAGTAAAGGAAGAGACAAAGTCCTCAGCTTAGAGGGGGTGATGAAGAAAAGTGGGAGGATGACATTTATGTACCATGATATTTCCAGTTCTTTACCGCCACAAAAAGTACTCCTATGAATATTTTTTGTGTAACTGGTGTTTTTATCTTTGTCACTGACCTCCCTGGGGTATAGGCCTACAAGTGGAATATTGGGAGTGAAAGGATATGGACAATTCTTTGCATGATACCAGAATGGCCAGAATAATTCACAGCTCTACCAACAATGCAGTAGTGCCTGTCTTTCCATAAGCACTCCAATACTGACTATTCCAATCATTTGCTGTCTTTTCCAATTTGCTGGCTGTGTAGTGACACCTGAGGGAGGCTTTGATTTACATTTCTCCTTTTATCCAGGATATGATTAGTAAATGGTTAACAATTTGCAATTCCCCTTTGGAGAACTCTTCCTCACCCCCATCCTTTGACTATTTATCTATTGGGGGAAGGCTTTGGAGTTTCTATATTTGTTAATTCTCTCTCCAGCTTGAGTATCAGGTACTTGTCAGAGACATTTAACTAAAAGACCCTTTGCTCCATCGGCTATTTCCCTTCTTATGCCAGTTGTGTTAATTTTCTCTATCCAAAATCTTTGAATTTCACATAATTGGATTGATTCCAATGGAGAGACCCCATTGGCAGAATCCCAGAAGAAGAGTATAAGCCTTTTCGTGTCTCCATTTATCAGACAAAATGAGTATGAGAATGGTAGTCAGGTACCTACTTTGTAAGTGAAGGACTCAGACTAGTCATGGATGCCCTGAGTTGCAGAAGACTCCACATATCCAGCTCTCATCTTTCTCTTGAGCTCTTGCATTCCAATTGTGTTTTGGACATTTCTGCCCTGACTTCCTGTTGGCATCTCTACCTCCATATGTCCAACACTGAACTGATTATTTTTCTCCCTAAACCCATCGTCCTCACTTCACTGTTTCCATTGAGGGAATGACCATCCTTCCTCAGGGGGAAGGTTGATTCTGCACTCTCTGAGATTAGTAAATACAAACTCCTTGGTCTGGCTGTTAAGGCCCTCCACATCTCCCCCCTGCTTTTAAACTTCCCATTCCTCTGTTCCAAACAAGCTCTTCTTTCTTTACTTTCCTCTCCTCCCTACGTGCATTCACGTAGATGGCCCCCAGTGTCTGCAGTGCTCTATCCATGTGTGCACCTGTTGACATTTTAAAATATTTTTTCAAGGCCCAATTCAGGCAGTATGTCTTTCATGAAACCTTTCCTTATGTGCCATCCCACTCCCACTCCTTACCTCCAATCTGGAAACTGATTTAAAATATCTTAGAGCACTGTGTCTGGACCTCTCTTTTGATGTTTCACAATCTATCTTGTAATATACTTATATATATGTATGCATCCCTGCAGTATAATGGAAACATCTTGAGGGCAGGGATTCTGCTGTTTTTTATCTTTATGTTCTTTGCCTAGAGTAGTTTTGGGCACAAGGTGGACACAGAATAAGTATTTATTGGATTGAATGGAACTGTAGACAGTTGTGTTAGGAGGTAAAAGGTGTACAAGTTGTCAAAGTGTCAAATAGATTTAGTCAGAGGACCCAGGTTCAAATTTCAGTTTTATCTCTTACTACCTGTATCACCTTGGGAAAGTCACTTAATCTGTGAAAGCCTCAATTTCCCCAGCTGCAAAATGGAACTAACCCTTGCCAAGGTTGTTGTGAGGCTTTAACGAGATAATAGAAGGGACTGTCTCAATGTTATGTGGACATTTTGTTTGCTGAAAAGGGCAGGAAAAAGGACATTGATGTGATAAAAGCAGCTTGAGGCAGTTCTGATGACCTGAGAGAAAATTGCTTCTCAAATAAATGCATTCACAGAGCCTGTTTGAAAGCAGCTCAAAGGCACAAATATTAAATGAAAGTGGGAATGGCTGCAGTACATTATTTTCCATTAGCTCATTTGCACACAACTGTTTTCAGGGTTTTGAAGGATGTAGCTGAGAAACTGTAAATCACAGAACTACTAAAGGACTATGGGAAAAAAATATGCCTTGTCATATCTCATTGAAATGTGGACCTGGTATGGTGTTTTTGTTTTTTCCAGTCTGAAACATGGGCCAGTACTCACGTGGAGGTCCTGATTTGAGGTGTTAGATGTTATAACAGAAGAGAGTAGATGAGAAGACGAGAACATAGAGATCAGAATGAGAAGATAGTGCAGTCATGTGAAGAAAGAAGCTGGGGGTGGAGGGTGCCCTCACTGCCTGGAGGAGGCAGAGGAAGAGTGGCTTTGGGCTGAGTCAACTGAAAAACCTGGCTGTAGCCTTTGTAGAGTCTATAGCTGCTGGAGCTCAGGGGAGAAGAGCTCTCTGTAGGCTGCATCCAACTGCTGTGTGAAGAGCTGGCTGGGCTTACTTCTCTCTAGCGCCACCTAGAGCTTAAGAGCTAGTTGAAGCTAGAAAAGCTCCAGGAGCTGATTGGAGGACAAGGCAATCCTGTTTTTGTATGATGAGCTGGCTGGACTTATTACACCTTAGTGCCATCTACAGACTGCAAGAGGAGAAACCCCATAGGGATTTAATGATGTTGCACATCTGTACCCTGAAAGGGAAAAAGTTGCCACAAGAAGAGCAGATCTGAGGAGCTTTGCAATTCTCTGGCTCAAGAGAACTGCATGCCACTGAATAGTTTAACATTGCTGTAGAACCCAGCCAAGAGAACAGATCTGGAAAGCTGAAGACTGCAGGCTTAGACCTGCTGTTTTACTGAAAAGGTTCATTGCTGCTACTTTATGGTTTTAGGGGCCCAAGAGTAGCTGAAAAGCAGCTTCAGCCAGTAGGAGAGAAGGAAACTTAGAAGATAAGTGGTGAGTCCATGCTGTAGACTGCTTCCTAAGAGAGATCATTGATATAAAGCCTATATTCCATAGTTGTGAGATGCCTCAGACTCACAGGTTTCCTACTTATGTGCCTCACTACTGGGCTCTATAAGGATGTGCTCACTTTCCTTTATGGACACAATATGCACTAGTGGGAAAGTGTGACTCGGGTTTATGGGTGCACTGTTATATTTTGATTATTCCTGTCTTTGTTGAGTAAATTTTATGTTCTTATTATTGTTGATGTAATTGTTGTTTTTATCTTCTCTTTTTTGTAATTATTTTATATGTAAGTTAATCATGTCTTCAGTAGCTAATTTCTTTAAATGGTCAGTACACTGGTAGGGGCTCAGACTCTAGAGTAGTCAGTAATAGGAGTATATTATTGCCATCTTCCCTTCCCCTCACCACATATTCACCTGGACTACCCTTAATACCATGAAAGTCAGTTATAGCTGAGCTGTTGTGACCATACCTTCCCTCCTCCCAAAATAGGAATATCACCCCCTCCCAATATCTGCCAGAAATAATGTTGAATGAGTCACCCAGTCCAGAGAGTGAGAGATGAGGGATTGGGTATCATATCATTTACCATGACCACAAGTTCTACTGCCTTCAGGAGTGGGTCAGATCCATGTGAGACTCCAGAGAGATGATAGGTAGAGCATTAATTAATTAAGTTAATGGCCTTGGAGGACCTTTTCAGCTCTACAAATGTATGGTTTCATACCTTTGGTGCTTACTTCTGGCATTCTGGCTTTAATAAGCTTGGCCTGCATCTATGTGGGGCCCCTAATTACAGAACCTCCTTAAAACCTGTGGTATTTCTTTGCTGGAGATGAGCATTATCTCAGGTTCTCCTCCACAAATGCTCTGCATTGAGCACTGTGCCTATCAGTAAGGGCAGATGAATCTCAAGAGGTCTACTACTCTTCAGGAGTGCTCTCAGACTTGACAGGCTCAGAGGAAGGATTGGCATCCCTGGCTTGGCAGAACCTTACTTACTCATGGCCTGCCCTGCATGCAGCTTCAGCGCGTCAGCCTTTCCCACGTGCTGGGATGTGCTTCCAGGAGATACTTTAAGGATGTGGTTGGACTACAGTTATGTCAGCCGATAGAAGCCTTCTTCAAGACTTTTTATTATTATTTTTTTGGTCTTTGCTTCCATTTTTACGTTGGCAGATTTCTGGCCATTTTCTAGGTTGTATGGTGGGGGGGGGATGAGATTTGTACAAGACAATCCAGTCCTTCATTTTCCTTCTATGCCTAGTTGCTAAAAGACAGCAGCAAAGGAAATGGAATTCCATCGTGGCTTCAGAAATCTTCAAAATCAACCTCATGATTTCTCTTTACAATGGTCAGTCACCACGTAGCCTTATTTCATTGAATCCTAGAGAGCCAACATGGATGTGTGGGGAAATTCCCTTCTTCTATGTTGCAAGGCATCATATATAACATAAAAAAACCCAGCTGGCAATGGGTCCATATTTCCTAACACCCCCCCCCAACATCTCCCTAGCTTTTTCCTCCTCCACTACAATTGGTTAACCTTTGGGATCATTCCATGTTCCTGGGCTGTGTGTTTGAATGGGAATAAGGTTGCTTGTGGTTTTATCAAGGGAAGCTAAATTCAAATTCTGCATTTTGGAAATGACCCCTTGAGTAGATTGTGGTGGCCTTCTAAGCCCTGCCAAGCTGATCATCACAAAGATCCCTGATCTGTGGAGGAAGGTCATGACAGTAAGATTGGTACTGAGTATAGAGTTCACAGAAATACTCACTTGCAAGCCTCTTCTTGCTTCTGATTTTTATTAACATTAATACTATTTTTAAAATAACAATAAAGCCATAGCTCACCCTTCTAGAATAATTTATTTTACTTTCTTCCAATAGCCCTGTGAGATAGGTACTGGGGCTAAGTGGGCAGTGACTAGAATGTTGACCTTAGAGTCAAGAAGACCTGAGTTCAGATTCTGCCCCAGACAATTATGTGCTCTCTGTCCCTGAGCAAGTCACTTATCTCCCTTAGCCTCAGTGTTTTCCTCTGTAAAATGAGGGCAGTAGTTGTACCTAGCTCAAAGTGTGTAGGGTTGTGTAGGGATCAAAGGAGTTAAATCAACAAGCACCTACTAAGCGTTAAGCTCTGGAGATACAGAGAAAGACAAAAGCATGGCCTCTGTCCTCAAGGAGCTCATTCAAATGGGGGAGACAACATGCAAATAGAATATATACGGGGTAAGTTTGGGAGTAATAATGTAGCACAGACAGTATATGTAAAGTGTGCTATCATCATCGTCATCACTATCGTCGTCATCATCACCACCACCACTAGGTAATGTAATGACGTGGAAAGCCCACTGACTCTGGAGTCTGAAGATCTGGCTTCAAGTGTCTCAGGTTTACTGCTGGCCTTAGTTAAGTCATTTAACTTCATGGGCCTCAGTTTCCTCATCTGTAAAATAAAGGGAGTTAGATGATACAATCTCTGCAATTCCTACCAGCTCTAAATCCATGATCCCATGATCCTTTGATTATTATCGCCATATTACAAGTGAAGGAAGATGCTACAGTTCTAACTGGAAAGTTGATTTGCCTAAATTCATATAACTTAGGGAGGTGATGGATCAGGGTTCCAAATCCAGGCCTCCTTCATGGATCTCAAAGATATTTCCATATAGGAATGGTCTGAGTGAGGAGGGTTAGAGCAAGGCAGGGGATAATGGAGGAAGAGAGCCCCTGAGCCTGATGCCTGGGCTTTGCCCACTGTCTCAAGCCTCTCTGCCATTTGTGAGTAAGCCCTGAAGTGGAACCACACAAGTAAGCAATGGGATTATGCCCTTAGCAGTGAGCCTTTTTTCATCATGACAGCTCCTGGGTGGGCCTTGGCACATCATGTTTGGCCATCAGTGATGGTGACTGATACTACGGAGAGAGACCACACGTGTTGCAAGTGACAAACGTAAAAAGGGTCAGAGGTTATGGGCTGAGGGTTTTCCTGGACTTTCTGTTGTTCTAAGAGTCTCTTGTAAATGGGATGTGTGAGCACGAGGTCTTATGGGGAAGCCTAGGGAGCAGGGCAAGTATTCCCGGGCTCCTCAGGCATCATTCTCCTAGTGACAATTAGTGATAGAATTACTGCAGTATTCATTCTCTTTGGTGGCCTTTGGTGCTTATGAGGAGGGTGAGCTTTCCAAATCCATTTCTAAACATCATTCAAGATTGGTGAACTCTTAACCCTTAACCACCAGGCGTTTATTAAATAATTTTCATCTTTCAAGATGGTGCTCTACTCAGCTCCATGAATGAGTGAAAAAAGCTTTTATTAAGCCTTACTGTGTGTCCAACATTTGCTACGCAATAGGGATCCAAATACAAGGGAAACAAGGAAAGTGGCCCTGCTCTGAGGAGCTCTAATTTTAATGGGGGGATAGAGGCCAGAGAAGTTACAGTCACAGGTCTAGCTCTTGTCTCAAAAGCTCAGCCTCTTTGGGTGACCCTACATGTGAAATATCTCATGAACCAGGTAGGATCATGCCTGTCACGATATTCTAAGCCTCTAAGTGGTGCAGTGAGAAAACACTTGTCCTGGAGTCTGGAAGACCTGAGTTCAAAGCTGACTGCAGATGCTGACTAACTGTGTGACCCTAGACAAATCACTTAACCTCTTTCTGTCTCAGTTTCCTCATCTACAGAATGGCGATAATAATAACACTTACGTCCCAAGGTTGTGAGAGTGAACTGAGATGCTATTTGTAAAGTGCTTTGCCAAGCTCAAAAGAGTTATATAAATGCCAGCTATTAATTATTCTTAGCTATTATCAGCAGTGTCGGAGGTGACTTTGAGTAGCATCAGTACTCTGAATAAACAATGGTAGGTCCTTGAGCCTCCATTGTCAGAGGCCATAGCACCCAGCCTCAGACACATAACACTCACTAGCTGTGTGACTCTGGGCAAGTCACTTAACCTCAATTGCCTCACCCCCTCAAAAAAAAAGAAAAAAGAAGAGACCATAGCAGCTGCCTTTCTGGGACTTACAGGCCCCCACAGAAGAAGCAAACCAATGGGCCTTTTAATTAGGGTGAGTGTGTAGCCTCATCCAAAGAAAGGCACTTGACCAGGTGGTTACCAGGGCATGGGAGGGGGAAATGGCTAGTAAGGGGCAAAAGGGTCTAGCTGGATCATGGAGACCCAAGGATACCAATACTCCCGGGTCTCTGAGCAGAGTAGCTTACACAAAGACCCACATCCCCAGCAGGGAACGTCAGGCCCCGCAGAAGAAGGAAGGTGGCCCAGGGGTCCTCTTGCCTTGCCATTCAAGTCATGCCAGACTCGCTGCCATCCTCTACTTCATAGGACTTCTGCTTTCCCAAGCAAAAGGATGCTCCTAGCTGTGAAAAGGAGAGGCACTAGTCTCATTTGAGTAATCTGATTGTGTGCCAACCTCTGATGTCATAGACAGTGGGATGCCAATCATCTAGGGGGCTGGCAGACTTTTTTCTCTTGAAGCTTAGAAGACTACAGGCATGCGCGTTCCAAAGAAGCCAAAGAGAGAGGAGGATCCTGGGAGCAGTAGCAGAATCAGAGAATAGGGATTATTTGGAGAATTTGAAGGGATCTTAGTGGCCGTCTCGTTCAAAACTTCTCCTGAAGGAATAATGACTATGACACGCCTTACAAGTGGTCATGTAGCCTTTGCTTGAAGACATTCAAGGTCGGGGAGCTCACCACCTCTTGGGGCAGTCCATTCCTTCTTCTCATTGGTAAGAAGTATTTTCTGGCATCAAGGATACGTTGGCTTCTGTGTGACCTCCACTATTTTGTTGGTTCTTCCTCCTGGAGCCCAAAAGAGCAAATCTAAGCTCCCTTCTGCGTGTCTGAGGCCATCATGCCCCTGCCTTGGGCTTCTCTTCTCCAGACTAAACCTGCTCAGTTTCTTCAACTGACCTTCATATGCACTCAGTTTCTTCAACTGACCTTCATATGCACTCAAGGCCCTTCTCCATCCTGATTGTCCTCCTCTGGACATTCTCCAGCTTATCCACGTTTTCCCAAATCACAGGGGCCCAGAATCAAACCCAACACCCCAGATCAAAGCACAGAACAGTACTGGAAAATCAACATTTTTAATGGATTACCCAGTCAATGTACAATGAGACATCCTGGAGGTAGAGAAGGAGCCTGACTTGGCGGGGTGCAGTCGTCTCCATCAACACAGTCCTAGAACTCATGAGCTTGTGGATGTCTTCAAGCTTTCTGGTTGCGGTATACTTGGGGCTCGGGGGTAAACACTGGCCTCGCTTTCACTCCGTGTCTTCGGTCTGCTGGGATGGGGCGGGAGCTTGAGGGCTGCATGTGGGTCTCTGCACAAAGCCACAACAAATAGAGGGAGCTAGACGATAAGACATCTCTCTTTCCGCCCCTGCCCCCAGCCTGGGACTACGAGAGCTTGGCCCTTCCTCTGCCTGATCCTTCTCTCCCTCTTCATCCCAGATGGCATCCCAGAGACTCAAACTCCATTCTCAACTCCGAAGCAGCCCTCACCAAGAGCAGTCTTTCGCCAGGTCTTAGTTCTTCTCTGGGGTTTGCTGCTGCCGCCGCTGTTGCTACTGCCCAAAGGCAGGACTTGTTTTTCTTCAGTAGCTTCAGCCTCAGGGAAGGAGGGCTAGCTAGGCATCCTGGGATGACTTTTTTCTTTACTAAGCATAAAGTTTGGGGGAAAAAATTCAACTTCTTACCCAGCCTGTTGAAATATAAATTCAGTCTGTTGATAACAAAAGCTGTTGATGTGCTCATAGGTGACCTCCTTCTCTGTAACCACCCCTGGGCTGATAACCTGCACACCTAGCAGCCAAAGGTGACTGACCCAGTGTGTCCCTCATGGCCTCCAGGTAAGTCATCTACTTCAGGATAAAGGTGCTCATATCCAAAGGGAACGTGAGCTGATCTTGACCCTTGAACCCAAATGATCAAATTGTCCTTCAGTCAGGCATTGCGGACCCTTCCCTTATGGAAGGGGGTGATCTGTTTCTATTCAGCCACCGCTTGGCCTTCATCTTTCACTCAACTGGTTGTCTTAGGCTGGCATGGTCACTGTAGTGCCCTCCCTCTTGGGTGGAATGCCACAGAGCTTCCCAAGTGGGAAGGTTTGGGGAATTGGCAAATGTCCAGCAACGTCTGCCATGGCCTCGATCTGGCTGACTTCGAATTGTGTCTGTCCTTATGTAGGGCAGGCAGTTGAGGGTGAATGTGTCCAGAAGCCTGGGTTGAGTGTGAAGACTTGTGTTTATCTTTTTCTCCTTAGCAATGAGCAGTCTTTATTGGGTGAATATCCCTCTTCTTCCTCACCCCAGGCTGCTTCATGTGATTGTCATAGGTTGATATTAAGCTGGGAGGGATTTTAGAGATAATCTAGAGCTAGGCCCCTTCCCCTTTTTTGTGCCTGGGACCTCTTCAGCAGTAGTCTGGTGAAACTTGTGGGCTCCTTCGTCATCTTTCTAAGAGCAGAGAACAAAGTGTCAAGATTACAAAGGAACTGATGCTATTGAGATACAGTTATCAAAATATGAATGACATCATGGACCCTAGGTCAAGAAGCGCTGATCTGGACCAACTCTGTCGTTTTACATCGTAGAGTTTGGATGGATAATAGCAAGTGGCTGCAGGAAAGTGATAGGAGGTCCAGAGAGGGAGGTCACTTGCTCAAGGTCACACAGTAAGAAAACGGCCGAGGCAGGCTTCAAGCCCACATCCTCAGAGACTGAGCATAGATGCCTTCCATTGCACCATACTGTCTCTCGTTTTTGTCGTTCCACCATTTTGGTTGTGTTTGACTCTTCGTGACCCCATTTGGGGTTTTCTTGGCAAAGATATTGGAGTGGTTTGCCATTTCCTTCTCCAGCTCATTTTATAAATAAGTAAACTGAGGCAAACAGGGTTAAGTGACTTGCCAAGGGTCACACAGCTAGTAAGTGTCTGAGGAAAGATTTGAGCTCAGGAAGATGAATTGTCCTGATTCCAAGCCCAATATTCTATTCACTGTGCTACCTCACTGCCCTGCTATCTCTCATCAAGAGTAATAATAAACAATAATATTCAGTTACAATAAGCATCATTTTTTCTACCTTCCTAACAGTTTGCTGAGCATTAGATAGCTATTTGTCCCACTGCCTCTTCTATCTGAACTCCACTAATTGTCAGATGAAAATAACAATATTTGTTACAACAAATCTAATGAGAAGATCACGTCAGAATTTACGACCGATACTCATTGCCTTTCATGACCTGACAGACAACGATCCCCGTGTTATACGTGTAGACTGTAACAAATCCTGGAGAACTCAATCAACACACAGTAATGGAACGGGAGTGCTGTCATCAACCAATGCTGTCACAATCACCCAGACACAACAATCCTTAAAAACTTCAGAACGAGGATTTAAAAACAACAACCAGCTAGAGCCAACAGAAATGCTCTTAGCCTCCCAGTATTTTTGGGGGGGAGAAAGCTCTCAGAATATAGATACTTAGCAGAAAATTGTGGTTGTTGTTTGTCCTTCATCCTCGAAGAGGACCAATGACATCAGGGAGGTGATGCCATGACATGTAAGTGAATTGGATTTAAGTGAGGCAGGGCTGTGCAAAGTCACCAGCCTCACTTTCTCCTCCGGAGCCATCTGGGTCCAGTGGCCAGATATAGATTAGTATAAGTGGAGATGGCCCAGGCTGTAGTAGGGGACTTTTGGCCTTTTCAAGCTAAGGTCTTTAATAGGTCTCAGTTTGACTGAGGCAATGCCCATTCAATGATTAGCAGAAGAAATGGATGGAGCACTGAATTAAAATCCTACCTCAGATACTAGTTGTATGACCCCGGACAAATTGCTTAACGTCCTTTAGATTCAGTTTCCTTATCTGTAAAAGGGAGATAATAATAGTCCCTCCCTCACAGAGTTGTTGAGGCTTAAATGAGGTAATATTTGTAAAACACTTTGTAAATCTTAAAATGCTATATACATGCTATTATTATTATTACTATTATTGTAATAAATCAAAACCAAGTAATAACATGAGATGTGTATCACATCTGTTACGCGGATGTGTTCTAAAGTTGATTTCAGTGAGCCTACAGAAGATGAGTTTACATTGTGGTACTTTTATTCAATTATAAAAACCAATTATTTGATCTATTTGTGGAATAGTTTGTAAAACATTCCATATTAAAGGATAATCCTAGGAAAATGATCTCCCAGGACTGTGTCTTTTGGAAGCTCGTCATACAAGATGAGAAGCATGATTTTTTTTAGGATAAGAATGATAACTCCCATTGGTCAGACCCTTTAAAGTCTTTAGAGCTCTTTATGGGTCATCTAGGTAATGTCCCAGGCTCCTTTGGGTTGTTGGATTCCATTCTGCCTCAGCAGTGACAGGGCAGGCCATTCCTAACCCAGCCCCTGTGCCAAACTGACGCTCTGTGTGAGATGGATGGAACGAGACTGTAAAGATGAACCCCAGTGATCCTACCATGATCTTTCCAGCTCAGCCCATGCCGGAGCCGGCTCAGCATCACCAAGGAGCAGATCAGGGAGATAAACGCCACCTTAGAAAAAGACAGCTGGAATGCAGTCCTCCAGACCACACAGAGACAGAGCCCTAGAGCCAAAGGACACCCCAGGGAGCCTTCAGAGCAGGCAGGATTAATTATGTGGCTTCGTGTTGTGCCTTTCCAAACTCTGAGCCCCCAAATCAGATCATGTGAGATTTTCTACATGACAGGAGAGAGAATCAAGGCACACCTGATGATTCGGTTATTTTTGAAGAAAAAATCGTCTTTGGAAAAACAACATCATTTTATTGGTCTGTGCTCCCTGCCCCTCTGTGGGCTTCGGTTTTGTTGTGTTTTTCTGTGAAATGAGAGAGATATCTTCTGAAACAGGCGTTCTTAGCCCTTTTTCTGTTCTGGAGCCCTTTGGCAGCCTGGCAAAGAAGCTTTTGGGTCCCTTCTCAGAATAATGATTCTACATAAGTGCTGGTACAGCTACATTTCACTTAAAAGCTAGTGAAAATAAAACAAGACTTTTTCTCCCATCCAAGTTCACCCATCCCCTAAAATCTATCCACAGATCCTAGGCTAAAAGCCCCTCCTCTGTACCAAGCACTAGAATCCTTTGATCTCAATATACTATATACTTCTTTTTTCTTGTACCCTGCTTAAGCAAAATCATGGCTTGCCCAGTGCTAGGCATATAGCAGGCGCTAAATACACATATATTGAGTGAGTGAATGCCTTGAGGTTTCTTTGCAGGAACAACTTGAGCCTTTACTCTGTGCCCTGCAGACAAGCCTCAGGTATTCACGGGCCAGTTACCCAATACACCAATAGACCAGAAAGAGCCAAAAATTAAACAGAAGACCCCTTCGGGGTTGCTGCCTTCCCAGCTCCCTGGGGTTGAGCCCCACCACTGTTCCTTACACCTCCAGCAGGGGGCAGGCCTGGAAAGGAGGTGACAACTCGGGTCTGTCCAATGGAATTAGCAGCAGGGCCAGTCAAAGGTTTGTGACATGAGAGTCTAAAAAGCTGAAGGGGGATGGCGAGGAGAGATCAGCACTTCCCTCACCTCTAAATCGACTCTTCCTAGTTTCCCTGATAATTGGGAAGTGACAGGCTCTAAAACTTCCCTTTGTAAAACAGGAGCATTTAGTGGTAAGATTGCTTCAGGCATAATGAGAGCTCATGTGGGGGTGGTGGTTGGAGCCCATTCTGCTTATCATCTCATTGGAGCCTCCCAGGAACCATGAGAGGTAGGTACCATTATCATCCCCATTTTACAGATGGCAAAATGGAGGCTGAGAGAAGTCAAGTGATTTGCCCAGGGTCACACAGCAAGATATGAGGTGATACTTGAACTCGGGTCATTCTGTCTACTACAGCATACCTGCTGATCTCTCTGGAATGGAGCCGATTGACAGTCAGACTTTTTGAAAAGCCATCTAGTTTATAAAAATGCAACTAGCCAACAGCAGCATTTTCGCTATTCTTTTGCACTCTAGTCCAAGTGAGCAGTTGATAATTTACATAACTTACTAAATTGCACATCTCTCCTGGCAGCCACTTTTCACTGACAGCCTCTCCCACAGAATGTTTTACTGCCTACTTTATTCAAAGCTATGTACTTCAGACAAATGGAGAATCCAACCCCCAAACCAGCCCCTCAGTTGGCCTAGATCAGGGCTTCTGAACTCCACTGATGTCCCAGACACCTTGGACAATCAGGCCGGTGAAACTTAGGGACCCCCGCCCTCAGAATTGAGATTTTAGAATAGCTAAATGTCCTTTAAAGGAAAGTAAAAATAAAGATGTAATTTTGTTCCCATCCCAAATTTATGGCCTCCTGAAATTTATCCAGGATGGCTAGGTGGTGCAGTGGATAGCGTGCTGGGCTTGGAGCCAGGAAGATCTGAGTTCAGATTTGGCCTCTGACACTTACTGCCCTGGGCAAGTCCCTCACCCTGTTTGCCTCAGTTTCCTCATCTGTAAAATGAGCTGGAGAAGGAAATGACAAACCCCTCAAGTATATTTGCCAAGAAAACCCTAAACGGGGTCACGAGGAGTCGGACACAACCAAAATGACTAAACAATAAAGAAATCTAGCCAAAGACCCTTGGGTCCTAGGTTAAGAACTGCTGGACTAGATAATCCTACAATTTCTTTGAATTGATTCTTCTTCTCCCAGTATCCTGTGCCTTCCAAAGCAGCTCTGATTTCTTCTACCTTCTGACCCTTGGACAGACTCAAGTCTGTGGAAGGGAGCCCAGAATTTAGCCATCTTTCTTGTCTGTGGTGTTTTTGTATTGGGAAACCAGGGTCTCCAGGGAGGGTGCCTGTGCCATTCTTATCAGAGCCCAGGTTTTCATATCCATTAGCCTCTCCTGATCTTCCCCCCCCCCCCCCCCCCCCCGGCCCCCACCTCCCCCCCCCTTAGCTAGCAGCAGGGAGTGTGGAGGTTTGACTTGCTCCCCCAGTCAGCTATCAGAGATGCTAATCCTTGCCCAGGGTTGGCCTGCAGAGCGATGTGGGCCATCTGCCCTTCTGTGCTAAAGTCAGAGAGAGCTAATCAGGAGACAGGGTAGCCTGGGCTTTGCAATACTGTTTCTGGGGTTTTTTGGACTTAGTTCCTCTTCTGCAATAATTGCACCTCATAATCCCTAACCCCCTAAAAAACTGGGGTGTGTGTGGGAGGGTTGGGTTTGTGCAGGGATGTGCTGGTAAATGTTTAACAACTGACTCTCTGAAGACATACCTTCAAAAGATTAATCTACATTATTAATACATTTCTCCATAATTTTCCTTAAGTCTAAACAATATAAAAATAAATATAATAAACCAAGGCTTGATTTGTAGCCTTTGCTGATCTCTGAGGTGTAAATACTCACATTGAAAATTTAATAAGCATCCAACAAGCTGGTATGAGCTGACTCCAGCATACTCATTTTTTTAAAAAAATTTTATTTTTAATTTGTGGAATAAAATAAGCATTTCCATAACACAGTACAATAAAAAAGATGATTGCACATGAAATTGCAAATCTACTATGCACAACTTGCTTCCTTCCAGATATACAACAAAATTATCATGTAAATTTCTTTTTTTCTTTTCCTTCCCCCCCATCCCTTTCCCCTCCCCTCTTCTGAGAAATGGCTAGCCTTAGGTTACCTGGATATAAAGAGAGAGATTACAAGAGAATTAGAAGAACATGGAACATATTACTTATCAGGCTTATGGGAAGGCAAACAATTTATGCACAAACAAGAGACAGAAAGCAAAGTTAAGTGTAAGATGGATAATTCAGATTATATTAAAGCGTTTTTGTGCAAATTAAACAAATATAGCCAGGATCAGAAGGAAAGAAGCATACTTCTGAACGAGTGGGGCCTTCACCCAAAGCAGGACTCTCTGAGGCTGCTGGTAGCATCTTCACCAGGTACGCAGGCTGCTGTATTCAAGCGATGGTGGCCCTGTGCCCCTGCCGCTGCCACCATTTACCCCAAGAGCAAACACTTGCCATTTGGAGCTCTGTTGCTTTGTGCCATGGGTGAATGCCTGGATTCCTTTGCCACTTTGTGGAGGGAGAGGCCCATGTGGGCTACCAAGCTCAGCTGGATTGGTAAAAAGAGCTGACTTTAAAAAGACCCTACCTCCCACATTGGCCTTGCCCATTGTATATCCCATCACTTGGCATGATGCCTGGTATCCGGTACATTTTTGTTGACTGACTAACTAATGTTGTGATCCTGACTCGCTTACTTCTATAGTAGCTTTCAACTCAGAAATTCCATTGTAAAGTCCTAAATTGTGCCGCATACAGTTACTACTGCCACTTGCTCCCATGGGCCTGTCTGAGCCTGGCAAGCTCTCATTCCGTTTCTTTTCTGTTGAATTCCTACCCTTCAGTATAAGCTACATTCTCCAGGAAGCTGTCCCTGACTCCCCCGGCTGGTGAGACTCAAACCCCTTGCAAAGGTCTCTTTTCTGCGTCTCGCTGGCACTAGTCACATGATATTGTGTCTTCAGACACTCAAATGAGAGAACATTTATGAAGCGCAAACTACATGGCTGTCATTGTTCTAGATGTTGAGAAATGAAGGCAGAAAAAATGGCCTAGGCTCTATATTCCGCTATGTACTGTGGTTATCTGTTCTAATATCTTTTTATTCCTGGGATGATGACCACTCAAATGGCAATAAAAGTCTCTGTACTAAACCTTGCATCAACCCTCTGCCATCCGCAGTCTAAGGAAAGGGCTTGCCATACTCAAGGCGTTTAATAAATATTGGATGAATGAATGGGAAATCAGCAAAGGGTGAGATGAACAGGTTTAGGGAAACAGACAGAAGAGATGCAGTGGGGCTAAGGGGACCAGATCAGAAAATTGAAGTGTAGGAGTTGGATGGAATAAGATCGGAGGAAGCGTGTTGGAGGAGAAAAGAATGGTCTGCCAAAGCACTGGGAAAATGGTGGTGCCATTATCCAAAATGAGAAGCTGAGACCTTGTGTGAGAGATGAGCTTGGCTCTGGGTGTGTGGAGGAAACAGAAATCAGCAGCCCCAAACAGCTCTGTCTTCCCCTAGTTGCTTCTTTGGTATTGTGAATCTTCTGGCTGGTTGCTGCTTTGCTCGGCGGGATGATACCTTTCAAAGTTGTTTAATTTCACTTATTACGATCATTTTCACTCAATTGGTTCTCCTGGGTCTGCTCATTTCACTTTGTATCAGTTCACACAAGTCTGTTGTATTCATAATTATTCATGGCACAGTAAAATCTTATTACGGCCGCATATCAAAATTTGTTTTTAATTACTTTTTTTCAATGAACAAAAATCTGTTTTCTCACCTTTCCACCCTCTTCCCTTTGGAAAAGAAAGAGAAAACCCCAAACTTTTATAACGAATATGAATAGTCTAAAGAAGCAAATTCCTACAATGACCAAGTCCAAAAATATAAGTCTCATTTTGTGGTGGTGGGAAGAGGCAGAAAGGTGGATTTAGGCTTAAAGTAAGGAAACACTTCCTTAATAATCGGAACTGTCTCAAAGTTGTAAGGGGCTGCTTGCCCCTGGAGGAAGTGGTGATCCCTTGTTTGAGGTCTTAATTCCGAACCTGGATGGCCACTTGGTGGCGATGTGGGAGAGAAAATGACAGTCAGGTATGGTTTGGCCTCACTGACCTCTGAGGTCCCTTCCCACTCTGAGACTGGTCATTTTCCCATAAATCAGTAGCCTCTGTGGATGCACTGTCAGAGGCTGCATTCCACAATCAGGGTGTAGTTTGGCATGCAGACTTCTCTAAAGGATTGCTTTGTTCTGCAGCGAACTTCCTCTCAGCAGGATTTGCATCTTCCTTAAGGCTGGACAATAGCCCTAGTTCCAGTTTTTGACTGGGGTCCTCGAAATGGGAACCTTTTCTCTCTTCATGCTCAGCACAAACAGCTGTCAAAAGGAAGCCCAGAATCCCCTCTGCCCAAGTGTGTTTGTGTTTGGGGCTAGGGTCCTTGACAGAAGACTTCAGAGACTCACAAAGTACCCTTGAGCCTATAGAAAAGTGGTCTTGGAGGATTTGTGAAATAATGAATGGACGCAGGAGAAAATGCCAAGGTTTCTTTGGAATACTTCAGGAAGAGTCCCTGCTCTGGCCTGGGGCCTCTTGGCAGACACCAAGCATGTAAGAAAGAAGCTTTAAGTGTTGGGAATGTGAACCAGGCTGAGATAAAATGGCATAAGGACCATCATATCTTTTTATAGAAGCATTGACCTCTGGATTTATATATGGGAAGGTCACCTAGACATCACTAGTCTAATCTACTCATTTGACAGAAAAGGTTATCCCAAATGATTAGGGATTTGCCTGAAGTCCACTGGGCAGTAAGGGGCAGAGAGTCAGCATGTGAACATGGGTTCCTTGACTTCAAATCAAGTATTCTTTCCATGGTATCACATGGTCTCCAATCACATGGATACAATTCAATACAGCAAGTATTTATTAAATATCCAAAGAACATTGGCTACTGAGATCAGTAACAACAAAATTGATAGTTGTTGGCATCTCTATAGGACTTCAAGGTTTGCAAAGCCCTTTTTAGTTTAGCTATTTCAAACTAGTATGGCTAGGTCTTGGCCTCTGTCCATCAGAGCCTTATAATCAAGGAGGGATAACACATGAAAGAGTTTTTGCACCATAACGAGGGGCTGTTGGGGTGGTAGGGCCTGTAGTATTCTGCATGATTGCCTGAAACACCCTTGAGGTCCACCTTTTCCCTCCCATGGCACTTTTTCTGCTTGGTACATCAGAAGATTCCCAAATTGCAGGAGACTTTAGAGATACAGGAGGAAACTGAGGCACAGAGAGTTGGGCTTACTTCCTCTTTCTAAGTTCTGCACTTCTGTGACAACCCAATGAATGGCCTCATTAGAAAAAGAGGAATGGACCCATGAAATGAGATTCCTAGGACACTGGTAGCTCCTGATGCACCAGGAGAGTTGTGCTTTGCTAAGCTGGTACTCAGTGTTCTAGTGACAGAGGCCCATGGGGCCAGAATGTCGTCTGTGTGTGTTGGGGGAGTACTTCACCTTCTATCAACCAAAGATAACTGAGTGCCTTGGCTAGGAAAGGTGCTAGGCTAGGCAGAGTGGGGAGGGGCCTTGCTTTATCTATCAGGGCCAGATTAAAACAACCATAGTCCAAGGAAATATCTGATCACTCTCTAAGAGAAGTTGAAATGGAGTGCTCTGAGAGCTCAGAGAGAAGTGATCTTAGGGGCTTAGGGAGGGTTTCATGGAATAGATGATGTTTCCTTAGGCCTTGGAGAAATCAACCAACCAATCAGTCAATGCAGAAGCATTTAATGAACACCTATTATATACCTATTATATAATGAACACCTATTATATACCTATTATATATATATACATACATG
>NW_020949971.1:4326013-4370396 GCF_900497805.2 Vombatus ursinus
AGAAGAAGAAGAAGAAGAAGAAGAAGAAGAAGAAGAAGAAGAAGAAGCTCCTCTATTGACATGGGAAAATTACTTTTCTCTGGGCCTCAGTTTCCTTCTCTGCAAATTGAAAGGGGTGGATTTGGTGACCTCTAAGGTCCCCACTCAATCTTTCATTAACTCTACTTAATGAGGCTAGGTTTCCACTCAAGGAAATAATATTTGAGAGAATCCAACATTCTTAGAAATGAATCATGAGAATCTTACACCTTTCTCTCTAGAAGGTTCCTCTTTTGCACAACTTAGGTTGCCAACACCATTTGGGATGTCATTGGTTTAGCCTTTTGATACAAAACTGCCATTGACTTTAGAGATAGCCAGAAAGAATAAATGTATTAAAAATTTTTTTGAACTTAAATATACAATAAGAAAACAAAAAGAAACATTATAGACTTAAATATTGAAACTTAATAAAAATGAAAAAAAGAAAAAAAGCTTTGTCATATGCACAGCAGAAAGTGAGAGGATTCAAAATATACAGCAATGAATTGCCATTTCAAGAAAGCCCATATAATAAATACTATACATTGTGTTGAGAGCTTTCTATCTTTTCTTTGCTTCCTTGTAAGTTTTCTTTTGTTCTCTGCTGTGCACTTTTTACTTTGTTTTTTCCCCCCATTCCTCCCCCTGCCCAGAAGGCTACAATTAAATGTGGATATATTTATATATAGATAGGAATAACTGTCTTAAGGGACAGGAATCATGTTAGTCTCCTAGTGTTTGCCCTTTCAAAAAGTTTTAAATGACTCAAGCAAAATAAGAACTTGCAGAAGTCTGTGAATGGAAACCTCTCTCAGACCCCAAGATGGTGCTCTGCCCTGTCACATATTCCTTGTGTGACTTTCAGCAGATTACCCCAACTCTGGACCTGACTTTTCTCCTCTGTAAAATGAGGGTGTTGAACTCAAAGACCTGTAAGATTCCTTCCAGCTCACAATTCTGTAAGCCAGTGAATAAGAATGAAAGAAGGAATGGTGAAATCCACCCCTGTGTTTTCTGTCCAAATCCCTGTTTACCTGAGGACACGAGTGATTGTAAATGAAGGAGCAAGTCCAGCTGTTGCTCACATCTGGGGTGATTAATTGGCACACACAGTCATCGTGTCCTCTCAACTGCAAAATGGGCGCAGAAGCTTCAGGGAAATGTATATTTTTCCTACGTGGGACAAGGAGAGCTGATTGCTCTAGGATCGACATATGGAAATGCTGCTCAAAGACTTTGTTCTCAGTCTAGAACAATGTGAGCACTGACATGAGCTGAAAGGTTCTATTTGATTACAAGCCGCCCTCCTAGATTGTGAGCTCCCCGAAGGCAGACACTGCCTCTTCTAAACATTGGGTCTTCTTCAGCATTCAGCCCAGGTCTTTATATGCAGGAGGTGTTTCGTGTGTGTGTTTATAGAGGTACAATGGTGATGTGGGAGAGATGGTATCATGGAAAGCATATCAGATTTGAGTTTGGTTCCTAGAACTTCTATCTGGATTCAAATCCTATCTCAGACACTTAGAACCTGTGTGATCCTAGGTAAGTCACTACATGAGCCTCAGTTTCCTCATATGTAAAATGAATGGGTTGAACTCTAAGGTATCTTTCAGCTCTTTAATAGACGACCCTACTTGTGTGACCTTGGGAAAGTCCCTCTCCTTCTTTAGACCTCAATTTCCCCATCTCTAAGAGATTTGAGTTAACTGATCTCTAAAACCTTTTCCAGGTCAAAATCCTATGATTGATGTGTCCAACAAATTGCAGGTGCAGACACAGAAGCACACAGAGTCCCAACTCCTACTTTATTCCTTAAATCAAGCTCTTCATGGTCTTGAGATTGGAGGAGAAGTGATGGAAGAGTAGCAGTAGCTTACCATGCTAGAGATCAAAGTCCTCACTCGTTAGCATTTCCTCCTGATTTGGCTTTCTGTGTTCTGCACGATGTCAGTTAGATGCAATAAATGACTGTAGGAATTTTTTAAACCCTCCAAAATCCATTTTTCTTTTGCTACACAAAGCAGCTTCTTCTTACCTTACTTTGCCCTCTCCTTTCCAAATCCCTTTTCTACCACTCTGTTAATAATTAAAAAAAAGATCTCAGACCCTGCATTTCTCATCCACAGAGGCTGGCAAAGGAGGAGCAGATGAGAAGCATCTCTTCTGGAGTCTGAGGTGAAGTGGATATTGATCCTATTGTGTGTGCCCTAAGGTCGATGTGACTTCCCTAAAATTCATTCATTCATTCATTCAACAAGTATTCATTAAGGACCTCCTTAATGGAGGTCCACAGCAGGCACTGTGCTTGGAGCTGGGGATCCAGAGACAAAAACAAAACATCCTTGCATTCAAGCAGCTTACAGTCTGTTAGAGCCAGACTTCATGTGGTTTATATTGTCAAGCAGGAGAGAAGTTTATGAATGAATGGTACTGGCTTGTGTGAAGGGATCACGGGGGTAGCAAATGGAGAAGATACTACAATGATCATTTCCATGTCCTACTGAAAAATCATAGCTGACATTTCAATTTGCTTTAACGCTCATGAAGCCCTTAACCCTTGTGATCTCACTTGAGTCTCACAACCACCCTGAGAGGTGGCAGGATCTCCATTTTACAGATGAGGAAAGTTGGGGGCCCTGAGAGTTAAATGATTTGCTCATGGTCAGCCAGCTAGTAAGCGTAAGCAGCAGACAGACTGATGTCCTATATGTATGTTTTGAAAGCAAGCTGTAAGTAATAAAGATCTGTCGTTTCATGTGCAACTCTCTCTTTTTGTTCTGTGTATATGGAAAAAGCTACTGTATTGAGTTTGTTGAGCTCAGAGTAAAGCAACTAGATGGCACAGTGGATAGAGTGCTGGGCCTGAAGTCAGGAAGACTCATCTTGAGTTCAAATCTGGCCTCAGATACGTACTAGCTGTGTGACCCTGAGCACCCTTAATCTTGTTTACCTCGGTTTCCTTATCTGTCAAGTGAGCTGGAGAAGGAAATGGCAAACCACTCCAGTATCTTTGCCAAGAAAACCCCAAATTGGGTCATGAAGAGTCCAAAACAGTGGAAATGACTAAACAACAGAGAAAAGAGTTCAGAATAGGAAGAAATTCAAATAACTTTGTATAACATATGTATATATATTATATATAATAAATTGGATATAAGCACATCAGGAAGGTGCTAGGCATTAAGGGGATCAGAAAAGGCTTTGTGTAGAAGGTAGAATTTAGATGGGAATTGGAAGAAGTCAGGAGCTGGAGATGAGAAGCAACTGGACAGCCAGGGAAAATGCCCCAAGTTAGGTCATGCAGGGTTTCACCCTTGAACAGCAAAGAGACCATTGTCATTGGATGACGGAGCAGGTGGGTAGTGGGAGTCACTGGTGAGTGCAGAGGTGAGGTGTGGGGCTGTGTTTCCCCCCTGCCAGGCCATTTTCAAACACTGCTCTCTGGCAAATGCCTATGGGCCTTTGAACTTTTTCTTACTTAAAAACAAGTGCTCACTTTTCAAAGACTATAAACCTATAAAGCCTATAAATCCATCTCCTCCTCTTGCTCTAACCCCAGGTCCTGGACCTCTGAAGGAAGAAAACATTGCTCATTTGCCAACAGAAAATGTAAGTTGGGTTGGGAAGCCCTGATTTTCAGTTTGGTGGGTTCCATTATGAATCCCACTGAAAACCCTGGCTTCTAAACAGTATATTCTCTCATCTACCCCATGGTTTATTGCTGCCAAGGAATAAGTTTTGCCAGTAATGTGGCTTGACTGTATGTGTCAATGTTTTATGAAGAGGAAATAGATGACAAGCAGCTTATTCCTTCTAAGGAGCTGGTCAAGAAACTCTTGAATGAGTGATCTATAATAGCCACAGCATGGACTCATACAATGCCTTGGAAAACTGAGGGCAGTAGCTGGAGCTGTCCAGCTAAAGCAGTTTGGTAGAATCTTGAAGGTGAAGGTGGATCTGCCTTACGCAGCTGGGCATAGGTGCACCACACACACACACACACACACACACACACACACACACACACAGCCCAGACCAACCATGAGCTGCAAATGAAGAACATTCCTTATCTTGTCACCATTCTCCTTGCCCAGTGCTCAAATAGCTTCTCCACTTGGGACCCCTGGTCACAATACTCAGTTCTTGGTTCTGATCAGGTTTCTGTTTTAGGCGCTGCCTTCAACCTCTGTCCTCCTTAGCCTCACAGTGTCTGTCCAGGTCATGAGAAGCACTGTTATATAGTGGAAAGAGTATTGGGTTGGAGGCAAGAGACTTGGTTGGACTCTTGGGTCCTCCTCTGGGCAAATGACTTAAGCCCTCTTAGACTTAGTTTGCTCTTCTATAAAATTAGAGGATTGGACTAAGCTGGCCTCTAAAGTTCCTTCCATTTCTATCTCTCTGATCCTGTGGTCTTGCCTTGTCACACTGGCATTCATCGTGGGGAAGTCCACAGCCTGCTGGCTATGGATTTAGAGTCTGATTGATAGGGCTGATGGACCCCTAAAAAGAAAACACCTTCAGTCCTTGAACTTTCTCACAAATTTCAGAAACCCAGATCCCTGGCATTTGTCTGAGGTATCTGGTATAATTTCTTTAACTGTCCTTTCATTGTGGTCCCTGACCCAGCCCAGCCCATCCTCTGTTACCTCTGGACCACATCAGGCTACTTGCCACTCCTAGATCCCATTCAGATCTTCCTACAGTCTTTCTGTATAAAAATATCAGTTCCATCTTCATCAAACATGCAGATTTCTTAAAATCTGGCTGCAGTATTTGTGACACCAATACAAACAGGCCACCCAACTGGTGTCTTCATAAACTTGCTACTTGGACTAAAAGAAGGCTTGAGTGGTTGAATTATTTTGAGGCAGACCCTGGCCCTGTACTCTTGCATTTTGGGGTTCCTAGCACCCCTAGACCACAACACAGTCAACTCTGAAAAACAAAGGGATTCTGGGTTACCCTTCCTCTACCATCTCTCAATCCCATCATCACATACAGGACACAGAACTTTTTCACAAATAGGGGTTGGTAAGATGGCTTCTTAGATGAACCACCATTATTTAAAAAAAAGAAATCAGTCTGGTCTTAATTTTTTCCTGTAAACACACCTTCCCCCCCCCTTACTTCAAATACCCCAAATTGCTGATTGGCTTCTTCCTATGAGAGGAAGCAGAGAGTGGGGGGAAGTAAGAGTTCCCACAACAGCTTCACATTCTAAGTGGCTGTGAATGTAGCTAAACTTATTTACATTTTCTTTCTTTGTATCTGCAGGATTTCCAAAGAGCTGAACAGAAAGGGAAAATGTGAGAGGCCACGAGGTTTTGGCTAAATGATTCTAAACATTCAGGTGTTGAGCATCCCACTGAGTGTGGTCTACCGGTGGGGCCAAACTATTAAGATGAAAATTTCAATCAGTAACATGGACTTTTTTTTTTAGAGCTTGATGCCAAAACATCTGGTTGGTCCCTTCAATCCATCGGTGACATAAAACCAAGTATTTATTTGGCACTGTGTAGGCCAAATAGCAGCTGAGTAACTGATTTTTCCTACCTTTTATCCAAGGCCTAAGCTGTATTGTAAAAACAGTCTCATTCTCTTTGCTATCCTCTATATGAGAAGAGGAGATACCCATTGCTACGAGAACTCTCAATAGAATTTCTTTCCAACTTCAGTCTTTGACACTTTCAATCTATCCAATGCAGCAAGCATTTTTAAGTGCCAATGGTATACCAGACTGCCTATTGGGAGCTAAAGATACAATGACAAAAAGGAAACCACCCCTGCCCTCAAGGGGCTTACATTCTACTGGCCTGATCAACTTGACTGTTAATCATTGCCTGGAGAGTACCACGATAGAAATCCCATATCATGTTCTTAGAGCGAATACTTTGTCCTAACAAAGACACTGTGAATAATTGGTACTCCTCCTGGATTGCCTGTGACTATTACTTTTTTTCCACTCAATTTTGTTTTATTTTCACTTCCAGGTTCTCTCCCTCCCACCCTCTCTCTGCCCATTGAGAAGTCAAGAAATACAAAAACCTTTATAAATATGAAATCATGCGAAACAAATTTCTGCATTAGCCATGTTCCTCCCTCCTCACCCCAGTCCCCACAAAAAAAGAAAGAAAAGAAAAAGAAAGAGATCAGTTCTCTATCTGGAGGAGGATAACAAGTTTCATCATGAGTCTTTGGAACTGTGGAGCGTAGTTATGTTGATCAGAGTCACTATATCTTCCACGGTTGATTATCTTTACAATTTTGCTTTTACTGGGTTTCTCCCATTTCTGCTCACTTCACTTTGCATCAGTTCATTTAAGTCTTCTCAAGTTTTCCTGATACCATACACTTTATCATTCTTATGGCACAATAACATACCATCACAGTCATATACCACAACTTGTTCACCCATTCTCCAGCTGATGAGCATCCCCTCAATTTCCAAGTCATTGCTACCACAAAAAGAGCTGCTATAAACATTTTTGTACATATAAATTCTCTTCCTCTTCTTCGATCTTTTTGCGGTGTAGGCCTAGTACCAGTATTGCTGAGTTAAAGGGTATACACATTTTAATAGTTTTGGGGGCATAGTTCCAATTTCTTTCCAGAATGGTTGGGCTAGTTCACAACTCTACCAACAGCACATTACTATACCTATTTTCTCACAGCCCCTTTTGTAAATTTCCTCTCTTTTCATTTTAGCCAATCAGGTGGGTGCAAGGTGGTACTTCAGAGTTGTTTTGATGTGCATTTCTCTAATTGTTCATGATTTAGAGCATTTCATGAGTATTGATAGTTTCAATTTCTTCCTTTGAAAACTGCCAGTTCATATCTCTTGTTCATTTATCAATTGGGGAATGGCTCTTATATTTTGGCTCAGTTCCCTAATATATTTGAGAAAAGAGATCTTTATCAGAAAAATTGGTTGCAGAATGTTTTCCCTAGCTCTGCTTTTCTTCTAGTTTTAGCTGCTTTTATTTGTGCAAAACCTTTTAATTTTACGTAATCAAAATTATAAATTTTAACTCTTGGGAATCTATTTATCTCTTGTTTGGTCATGAACTCTTCCCCTATTTGTAGATCTGACAGGTAACTTTTTTCCATGCTTCACTAATTTGATTATTATATCATCCTTAATGACTAAACCATGTTTACCATTTTGTGCATATAGCGTGAGATGTTGGTCTGTTTTCAGTTTCTGCCAGACTGGCTGTGACTTTTGTAAAGGGAATTGGAAAGGAAAAAGAACCCCCAATTCAGTGGTTATCCTGACTCATGAGATCTTACCAGAGCACTTGAGAGTAGTCATGCCTAGATGGCTGTCTGCCATTCTTGTGCCTCTGAGGTAGGTGAAGAATTTACTGGGTCAATTCATAAGAATATTATGCCAGGACTGAGTTTTCTCTTTTGCCATCCTCCATTTCTGCAGAATGTTCATACTCTTCATTTTGAGGGTTAAATCTTTCTTGTTATGGACTCGGTCACTGCTCTAGATATAATCCCTCCTTCTTGCCTGATGCCCCCTTCCTTTGCATGCAGTTTTATGCCTGGAACTTCTTATAAAGGAAATATTCTCCCACAACTTCCTGAGCCATTACTCTGTCAGAGACCTGGCTCACATTTGCCAAATGAAACTGAATGGTTTCCTGGTAAATCTGTATTGTAGATTACAATGGGTAATTCAGTGCATGAGAAACTTTCCTTTGCCGTCTGGATAGATATATAGCTCTGGGTGGGGCTCAATGGCACCACATACTGTGTTGCCCTCTGACTTCCCAGAACATTTGGGTGGCTGCAAATCACTGAATAATTATTATAAAAATTTCGGTCTAATACAAAGGGCACTGAGGTCCTGTGCTACACACTGGAGATTAAAAGCTGAAAAACATAGCCCTGACCTCAAGGAATTTGCATTCATTTGGGGGAAAGGGTAAGATTTATATGCCAATAAGAATAATGCAAGGTAGAATATAATAGTGGCAGAGGACAAACAACCTAAGGATAAAGTGATCTAGAAAAATTCAAGGAGGGAGTGATCAATTTTATCTCAGGAATCAAAGAAGTCTTCAGGGAAGGGAAGAGTGAAGGGGAGACCTTGAGAAAAAGGTGCCTTTCAGTAAGTGGAAATAAGGAAGCCATTGTGGGAGGAAGACGGGGGCTGGCGTTCTGTGAGATTGCCCAAAGGAGGAACATAGGGCAGGAATGGTTTCCCAACCCTTAAGAGCCTAGAGCAAGTGGAGCTGTCGTTGCCTGGTGGTAGTCATGGTGGTTGTTGTTGGGGGTCAACTGCCGTTGTTGATGGCTGCTGTTGAGGATGATGGTTATTGTTGATGGTTGTTTATCATGAGTGGACTTTGTTTCATCCTTCTAGTGTCCCCTCATTTGGATTTATGTTACTGCTAGTGCCAAGAATGACTCATCAGAAATTATATGGAGGGAATTCTGATTTTAACAATGCTGGAGTGATCCCTCTGCATTCAGTAGACTGAGCCCGTATTAGTGAACATATCATCAAAGAGTTTCAGGCCTTGACTCTTATTGAGTGAATTATGGCTCCATTTAACTGTGACTGTTTAATATCTTTATTTAATGCCCTTAGGACATTTAGTTCAAGTTTTGGCAGAAGGATCGGTACATACACTACTCAGTCTTTGTCCTTTCCCCTTTTTCTTGTTCTTGACTTCCTGATATAACTCATTCAGATAAAATGAGAACCCATGGTGGTTGAGGGAAATGGCAGCTTAGCTGTGGCTGGTAGAAATGAACATAATTTCCATTTTATGGAGGAAGGCTCTAAGGTGGAGTGGAAAGAGGATTAGGGAGGTTGTGTGACCTTGAGCCAGTGATAGAGGTAATAAACCCAGGTGGCCTTAACTCTAGGTTCAGCTAGCCACTATACCAGGGGATCTTACCCTTTTTAGATGTGTGTCATGAAAGCCTATGAGAACCTGCTGAAGACTATGGCCACTTCCTCAAAACCATGTTTTTAAACACATAAAATATATAGGATTACAAAGGAAGGCAAAGATACTAAAACACAATTTTCAAAATACTTTAAAAAAGTCAAGTTCATAGACCCCACTGGTGAAGGACTATTGTTGATACTATATTGCTTCTTATCCCCAGTTTCCTATGGAGGAACTTGAGGCACTAACTTTTTGAGAGGTTAGAAGATTTTCCTTAACATCCCACAGGTAGTAGGCTTTAGCATGGTGGAGTAGAGAAAGAGCCAGCCAAGGGACCCAAAAGACCTGAATTCAAATCTTTCCTCTGTAAAATAGTGTCTGTGTGATGCTGGGCAAGCCACTTCTCTGTGCTCTAGATGACTCTTTTTTGTCCTCACAGAACCTTTTGTTTTTTAACTAATAATAGCTGGCATTGATATAGCATATTAAGATTTATTATATTAAATATTAAAGTGGTTTACAAATATTATCTCATTTTAGCATCACAACGACAGTAGGAGGTAGTTGCTATTATTATTATTATTCCCATTTCATGGACGAGGAATTTGTCCAGGCAATTTGTCACATACAAGCAAGGAAATGTAACTATTCTTAGTCTAGACAACTTGAAGACTCTAAGTTGCTGAGGAGATGCTGATCTACCTTGGTGAAGGGAGTTTCCTCATCTGGAATTCCTTCTGTCAATGAAGTCAATTCTTTTCTCCCTGAGCTAGTAAGAGGTAGAGTTGAGATTTGAAATTGATCTCCAAACCCAGGGCCATTTCCTAATCTAGGAAGGACTCATTTTTGTACCAAGTCACATAAGATTTCTCATGTCTTCTTTCCCAGTAAGCTTTTGTTTTGTTTTACTTTTTAAAAAAACTAGAAATCTATCTGAACACTTTCTCCCTTCACCTCCAGAGAAGGGGCTTGGATTGTGGGATGTTTTAATTCAGACAAATGCCTGAACTGATGACTCTTGTAGGAGACAGGATTACTTTAAAGGAGAACAGAGTGACAAGCAATGATATGTACAAGAGTGTTTGTGGGCCTGGGGGAAAGGAATGTAGCCCTTGAGTCCAAGTTAGGATCTGGAAATGCTGCTGGGAAAATGCAAAGAACATTTTTTTTTTGTCCTTCATGCTCATGGGATGCTTCATTGGATTCATGGGTTTAGTGATGATATTGATTTAATCTTGCTGGTCATGTGTTTTTTCATAGTTAGAATCCAAATTGCGTGTCTGTCCACCTTCATTGCCAGCTAGTGAGCTCCTGCCCCCAATGGGCTGTTCCATGATGCTCCCATCAAATGAATTTTCCTAGGATCTTAGATCTAATTCAGTCTGTTCATACATGTAGGTATACTTAGGTAGGAATTGCAGGAGGAAAAGCTCAGAATTTAGAATCAAAGGACCCCAATTAAAATCCCTGGTTCTGCCGTGTACTCCCTCCTGGGTCATCCCCTGGCCTGGTTTTCCTCAACTGTGAAGTGAAGGGAATGGACTCTATGATATCTAAGGTCTCTTCCAGATCTTGGACCTCTGGTCCAATTGTCCCAGAGATGAGGAGACTGAAAGATTCTGCAGTAGACTTGGGGAAAAGCCTCAGTTTCATGTTATGGCTATCTCAGGCTCAAAGAACTTTATTATGTAGTCCAGGAATTATGTTCTTTGTCTTAAGTTTCAAGTCTTTGTAAACGTTAAAATGCTAATTCCCCCCTTGGAGGTCTTTAGGCAGAGGATGGATGTCCACTTACTAGTTATATTATAGACAAGAGTCCTTTCATTTTCACATTGGAGTGCATAATTCTTTTTTTTTTTTTTTGGTGAGGCAATTAGGGTTAAATGACTTGCACAGGGTCACACAGCAAATAAGTGTCAGGTGTCTGAAGCCGGATTTGAACTCAGGTCCTCCTGACTCCAGGGCCAGTGCTCTATCCACTGCACCACTTAGTTGTCCTGGAATGCATAATTCTTGAGGTAACTTCTCTCAGGTACTGTGAACCTTTTCAAATTAGGAGTGTTATTATTTAATCATCTTGTATTTCTGTAGTACATGAAGTACAATGTTTCCCTTATAACAACCTTATGATATTGGCAGTACTAGTTTTAGTAGTCCTACTTTACAGATGAAGAATTTGAGGCTAGTAAGATGAAGTAACTTGACCATAGTTCCAGAATTAGAACCTGTTGGAGCCTAGATTCAAACCCCAATTCTAATGCTCGTCAAATCCAGGAATTTTAGAGTTGGAAGAGAGCATGTTGACCCTCCCAGATGTACCTGAACCAGAGTCTATTTACAACACACTAAACAAGTGGTCATACTTTACCTGAACACCTCTAGTGAGGGAGAAGCCATGAACAGCCTCCTAAGACAACCCATTCCACTTTAGGACATTTCTAATTGATAGCAAGAATAACTCGGGATTCCTTTTTAGCGCTGACCATTCAACAAAGTCAGAATCCTCCATTACTCTCTAGCGCACATCTCTCCTACTTGTTCAGAGGAATAGCATGAGAGATTTGATCAGACATTTTGTAGGTAAGCTATACGACATTCCCCTGATCTACCCATCTACAAAGAAAAAAGGTTCGTTTGGCACAAATTGTGTTTAACGCATCTTTGCTGCCTCTCCCTGTCTCCTCTCTTGTTACTTTGCTAGATCCTCGCTAAAAGCCCCTTTAATAATATTTTCTAAATTTTTTGTCAGGAATGAGCTGTGTTCATTAGTCTATAAATTATAGATTATGTTCTTAGCCCTTTTTATATATCACTCAACTTTTGCCCTTTTATATGTCTGTTGTGCCTCTCCCATTCATCATGAACTTTCTTTGAAAAAAATTATTTGTCTTTTGTTTTTAAATTATCTTCATTTCCAGATATATCCCTTCCCTCCCCTTCACAAAGAACCATCACTCCTAACAAGAAAAAATTTAGAAGAAAGAGAAAGAACTCTTTATTGAGAGTAATCTACATATCAACCATGTCCAACATGTGATGTTCTGTACTGATAGTAGCCCACCTCCACAAAGAGTGGAGAAAAGGTGCAAGCTCATTTCAGTGTTTTGGGGTTAGGTTTGGTTATTATAATTTCACAGCATTCAGTTTTGATTTTTTATTACTGTTCTTTGCGCTTGTCATAGCTATTCTGACTATATATTGTTTTCCTGGTTCTATTTACTTTACTTTGCAACAGTTCATGTAAGTCTTCCCCTGTTGCTCTGTATTTTTTTGTAATATCAATTCTTGCAGCACAGTAATATTCCACTATGTCCACGTCCCACCATTTCTTTCGCTATTTTCCAGTCAATGAACTTTGTTTCTAGTTCTTTGCTACTAAAAAAAAGTGCTACTCTAAATATTTTGGTAATTCGAGGGCCTCTCTGATTTGTACCTCCCTGGGGAATATAACTAACATTGAGATCTCTGGGCTAGAGGGTATAATATTTTAGTCACTTTTTTATCATAATTCTAAATCTCTTTTTAGAATTTTAAATTTCTTTATAATTTACAACTCTGACAATATATTTTGCCATCTTTGCTAAATTGCTGGCTGTGAGATAAAACCTGAGAGTTGGTTTTTTTTAATTAAATTTTTAAAAAAATGAACAAATACCAATTTACTCTTTCCTACTCACCACTCCTGTTGGAAAAAAAAAAGTAAAAACAAACCCCTCATAACAAATTTAATCCAATCAATCAAAACAAAATCCCAAATTAGCCATGTCCAAAAAAAGTCTCTGCATCTTCAGTCTTTCACCTCTCTGCCTAGAGGAGGGTAGCATGTTTCATTTTTGGTCTTAAGGGTTATTTTTATTTACATCTCTTTTATTATTGGTTATTTGGAGCAATATTTCATACAGTTATAGAGTTAATCTTTCTTATAGTTTGCAATCTATCTTTGGAGCATTGTTTCTTCATTTCATTTGACAACTTATCCTTTGGGGAATGGCTTTTGGTCTTATGTGTTTTTGTTAGTTCCCTAGAGATCTTGCATATCAGACCATTATCAGAGATATTTGATTCACAGGTTCCCTCCCAATTCACATCACTCCCCTTCTCATACCAATACTACAAATTTTATTTGTTCATCCTCACAGTCTTGCAAAGGTAATTGAAAATTTATCCAGCAATCTCAGGTCTCCTAGTACCTTGGTAGCAAGTTGATCTAACAATAGCAACTATGTCACAGGATTATTGTGAGAATCAAATTAGATAATATATGTAAAGTGACTTACAACCCTTAAAGCGCTATATAAAGCTTAGCTATTGCTGCTGTTGTCATTATCATCATCTAGGTATGATGACTTACACTCACCAATGGTGGCTAGGTGCTACTGACTTATATTGGTTATTGATTTCCAAGTAGCTATATCTTGTTCTAGTCCAAAGTTCATTTTCCTTAGTGAAGATAACAGAATCCAAACAATAATTAATTTCTAAGTTTTATCTTGCTTCTGTGACATTGGGAGAGTCCCTTCCTCTGTCTGGATCTAAATTTCCTCTTCTGTAAAATCAGGATGTCAGATTAGATGCACCATTCTTGAGATCATGGTGGGTCTCGCTTTGGGCATTTGCATCCCCGGCACACAGCACATAATGAAATTCTCCGAGTCCATAAAACAATGTCTATTGCCAGCTTCTTGGGACTTTGAGATATTTGTTTCCCATGTTGACATTTCCTCTGAGCTGATTGACATTAAGGGAAAAGAGATCAGACAAATGCACAGAGTCTGACTTAAATCCAGGTGTGTTTTCACTGGAAAAGGAAACAGTTGGCTATTGGCAATCTTAATGGATCAATTTGAGGCTTCAGCTGTTCTAAAGACATTAAGAGCCAGAGTTAATCATTCTTGATTTTGTATTTGTAGTCGGCTGCCTATTCATGACGGGGGATAACATAAATAAGACTTAGCTTTATTGGTGCTCCGACATGGAGCAGCTCGGGGAAGCTGTTGATTAAAGTGCTCTTTAGTGACTGTTAAATAGACCGGGCACCTCGTGAGGGTATCCGCACATTTCACGCACGTGGTCTTTGGGATGTGGTCAATACTCCATCTCGGAGGAATGTGCCCACGGCTCCTTTCAGGAAGTGAAACATTTTAAAACTTTTTGTCTGTAAGTCCTTGTTTTCCAAAGAGTTTTCTGATCAAATGGACTAACTTAAAAATGGAAGGAAAATATCCTCGTGCCTCGACCTATGTGTTATTCTAACTTTGGGGCATGAAACGCCTCTTGTTCCAGGTGACGATTTTGTACTAAGTGGTTTCACTGTAATAATAGCCACTGACATTTCCTTAGCTCTGTAAGGTGAGGACTTTGCTGAGAACTTTACTGACTTCATTTCATTTGTTCCTAATTCCCAACCCTAGAAGGTTGATATTGTTGTTATCCTCATTATACACATGGAAGCTGAGATTTAGAGGGGTTAATTGACTTGCCCAGGGTGACACAGTAGAAATAAGAAGAATTATAGAACCCCAGAACAGGAAGAGACTCTGGAAGCTTTCTAGAACTAGTCAAACCTCAAACAGCAGCCCCACCATGATGTACTCAATGAGAAGTAGTAAGTTTCTGAAGTAGAATTCAAACCTGGGTTTTCCTGACCTCAGGCCAGCATTCCAGACACTATACAACACTGCCTTCAGGACCACCACACTGCCTGCAGCTTTTTGATTTCATTTACATTCTATGATTTCAAAGGCAGGATCTAAGGGAACCTGAAGATGACCTTGACAGGCAACATGACCTATTAGACGGGATAGCCATTACTGAGCCATGGCTGAAGGGTGACTTCCTAAAGAGGGCTTGTATCTTACTATGTCAGGGTACAGAAGAAAGAAAGCATCAACTCACTGTTCCGTATTCAAGGTCATCTACAAGCATTAGCTCTGGAGCCCCCATGGTAGGCAGGCAGAAACCTAAATTTTCCAAAAGTGCATTTGGGATGATTTAGGGAGTCTGTAGCCAATGGAGAGAGCTATGGAACATGACTTAGGAGCCCACCCACCACAGGAAGAGAAAACAATTGCCTGCCTGGTGTGATTTGAGGGACAAGTCCATTCTCCTCCCTGGGTCTGGGTCTCTTTCCTCTTTTAAAATGAGGATTGGATTAGATATTCTCTGTGGGTGTACATGTGTAGCCTATATCAGATTGCTTGTGGTCTTCAGGAGTGGAGAGGAGAGGGAGGGAGAAAAAAATTGAAACTCAGAATCTTATAAAAGTGGATTTTGAAAACTATCTTTACATGTAATTGGAAAAAAATAAAATACTATTCAATTTTTTTAAAAGATTGACAATAAAAAAAAATAAATGTTAGCTACTTTTTCAATCAAAAGAAAAGAAGAACCCTTGCTCTAAAGTCACTTCTAGTTCTAAATCTTTTGTTCGTATCATTCAAAGGGGAAAAGGGCTCATTAAACTCCAGGCCCCTCTAGCTGTTCTGGCATAAGTCCTAGACCCACTTAGCTATTTGAGTCCTCTTGAGTAAGCCAAGAGGTCCTTTCCTTCCGTGTTGGGTACTAGCTAATGTGTGGTGGGGTTCCCCAGGGGTTTTGGATTGGATTAATCTCAAATCATGAGATTTGGAGCAAGATATTTCTACTGAAGAAAGGTGAGAAATCTGGGCACAGTATTCTGAAATGGTTGGGAGGGATGAGGAAGGGACGGCAGGACAACATTGATTCAGGAAACAGAGGAGGAAACTAATTAGTTTCCAAACCAGAAGCAAGTAGGGCCTCCCCCCTCCCCCACCCAATATACACACTCCAATGCACACACATAAACACAACCTTTATAGGGGCAGTAATCCCATGTTTCAGGCATGACAAGGCATGACTAGAATTTCAGTGACATCAGAAAGTAGCAATAGGTCAGGGCAATGTTGTCAAACTGAAAGAGAAAAGGATTCCACTAAACCACAGATCAGGATCCTTCTTCTTCATAGTGACTTAGAAAACCACACATTAACATTGTTTATGTTCTATTGTCTTTTTATTTCTTTTGTTAAATATTTCCTGATTATATTTTAATCTGATTTTGGCTGATGCATGTGATACCTCTGGTTTAGGAGATATGGACCGGACCTTTGATTTCCTTGGGGTAGGGAACTCAGAGGAAAGAAAACTCTTTCTCCCAATGTAGGTTTTAGAGAGTTGCCTAGAGTATGGAGGCTAATTGACTTGACCAAGGTCACACAGCCAGAAAATATCAGCGGTGAGACCTGAATCCAAATTTTCCTGGTTCTAAGGCCAAACTTCTTTCTTTTTTTTATTCTTTTTTATTTTTTTAATTTTTTTTTAGGCAATTAGGGTTAAGTGACTTGCCTAGGGGTCACACAGCTAGTACGTGTCAAGTGTTTGGTCTGAGACCGGATTTGAACTCAGGTCCTCCTGACTTCAGGGCTGGTGCTCTATCCACTGCACCACCTAGCTGCCCCCCAAACTTCTTTCTACTATACAGTTATCCATTCTGCATCACAACTTTCCCCATCATGGTATCAATATATTGCGGGTCGGAGTAAGAAATCAAATGAGAATTTTTCAGAGTTTTGCACAGGTTACAGACAACACGTGATGACCAGGAGATAACACAGAAAAAGTTTAGAAACTCAGAAATGCATAAAATATATGCATGGTATTATATAATATCAATGTATTTTATCTTTTAATACCATAGTAATTCAGACTTTTCTGGTATGAAGGGAGGGCCCAAACATTTTATGCAGATTTTCCAGATTGTGGGGGCACCACACCCCTAACTCCTGCAATGTGGAAGGGATGAATGTACAACACTAACTCTTACATTGTCCCTTGTCCTGTTTCACTGGCCACAAGGATTAGGTTATCTCTGATCCTTCCGTTACACCCAGCAGCCAGTGTTCACCAATGGAACTTGGGTGACCATCTAGGAAATCCTTCTTCAGGGGCTAAAAGAGGCATTTACTCAATGTGGAAAACAGAAGGATGACCAGAGTGGGACAGGAGACAAGACAAAAGCGAAAGAAGTTGTTGTCCAAAGAAGAAAAACCATGTGATACGTTGGAAACCAAAGTGAGCTCAACAAAGAAAAGGGCAGAAAGTATGGCAGATGTGAAAAAAACACATGATGAGATTGAAGAAAAGGCCAGGGTACCATATTCTGGAATAATAAGGTGGAGAAATCACAAAGGAAAGAAAAGACATACCTGAGTAATTCATATGATTTTTATCATTATAATTGAGAGACCAGCAAGCCAGGTGAAATCTCCGGTCATTCTCTCCTAATTCATCTGGCAATGGGGATGCTTTTCCAGAACTATCTTGCCCATTTTGTGTGCTGCAGAGGATTGGGGAGAGGGGGCTTTACTGCCTTTTCTAATAGTAACCTGTAGCAAGGTCATGCTTCTGTCCCCTTGTCTAGAGTATATCAAAGTGGAATTCTCTTGAAATGTAGCTGGGAAAGAGTGGATGAAGCTGAAGATGGCTGGCCAGATTTTTAATCTGTCCTAGCTAAGACTTGACCCAAGTTCCATCTTTCCCAAGTACTGTAAGTGCCCTGAAGGCAGGGACTGTTTCATTTTTTTTCTTAGTAGCCCCAGCACAATGCAATAGTCAATAAATGCTTCTCAATATGCCTTTACACTGCCATTGCCCCTTTCCTGGAACATGCTCAGCTTCTCCTGAAATCTGTTTTCCTTCAAGATTCAACTCAAATTCTGCTTTCTTCAGGTAGACTTTCTTGGTCCCTCTTGCCTCCAGTGTAAGAGGATATCCTTCTAAGGATATCTAGTATTTCATTTGTATATATCTTGTATGTATATATGTATATATATATATATACATACACATACATAATATGAATATTTATATTTATGCATATATCCAGATATATATGTGTCTGGGTGTATGTGTGGGTGTATAGTTTTCTCCATGTGAATGCAAACTCCTTGAAGGTAGGGACCATTTCACTTTTGTGTTGCTGTCTCCCGCACCTATCAATGTTTGGCATTTAGTAGGCACTTAATGAATATTCATTAGTTGATTGCTGGGTCTTGGTTTTGCTGGAATATCAAGAGTACATCCACATGAAGGCAAAGAGAAATCCTTCCACTGCCCCTGAGTGTCCTTCCTGCTGCCCCCAGCTCCGTACCTTCTCTTTAGTCTGACTCCATGGGCATTTATTAGGATGAGCACCAACTCTATGCATGCCCTGTGTCCCACGGGAAACTCACTTTACCCCAATTGCCTAAAAAAAGAATAATACAAAAAATAATAATAATACAAAGAGCTGGTGGTAGCATCAGCCTTACAGGGCTGCTTTTCCCCATTGTTTTGCCAAGAATCAGTAGCATGATGTCATTCTGATGACCAGAATAATGATGACAATTAATAGCAGCACCTCCTGCTCATGCTGCACTCTAAGGACTATGGAGCACTTTCTTCTGAATGGCCTTCTGAGCAAGGCAGGACAAGGAGGACTGTGCTCATTTCACAGAGGAGGAAACTGAGACTTTGAGAGAGGGTCCATGAATTTCCCAGGGTAGCATGGGAAGTAAATATCTGAGCTAGATCTTGAGCTCTGGTCTGCTGGCCCCAAATCCAGTGCTTTTCCATGCCATGCAGTAGAGTGTGGTGAAGCTTGCAGACATTGGGGAATGTGGAGGCTGAAAAATAAAAAAACAAAATTAGGATCTATTTAAAAACAAGAAAAATAGAAAAAAAAGTCCTTCATCTTTCCCCTCTCCCAAAGGATGGCACAATTGCCAAATCAATAGGTTCACAGCGTTAAGAATAAGGAAGGTGGCAATCATTCATTCATTCAACATAAACTGAAAAAAAAAAAAGCATTAAGGCCCAGGCCCCAGCAAGGTAAGGCAAAAGTTGATTTTTCAGAGCTGAGGGACCCAGGTACAGTGTCCGGGTTATTAAAGGGGATGTGGTAGAGGTGATAGTCTTAGTAGAGGCTCCACATGGAATAGTCTGGGACACACTCTTTCTCTCTCTCTCCTTCCTCTGTTGCCCTTTGTCCTTCTCTGTCTTTCCTTTCCTCTCCTCCTCTGCCTTCTCCTTCTTCTCTCTCATAAACTAGCAGTTCTTAGCCTGTTTTAGATCATGGACTCTGTTAGAATCTGGTGAAATCTATGGTGATTTCTCAGAATAATGCTTTTAAATGAATAAAATGAAACAGTACATAGAATTACCAAAGATACCAATTATATTGAAATGTAATTATCAAAATGGTTTTTTATTTAAATTAATTGACATAAAAGCAAGGGACCCTGTGCTAGGGGCAATAGAGAGCCAAAGGGAAAGTGACATGCTGACGTTTGTACTGGAAGATGATGACTTGGGCAGCATTGTGGATGATGGGTTCAGAGGGGAGAGGTTGAAAGTGAGGAAATCCAGCTTGGAGGCTGTTGCAGTTATGCAGATGAGACATGATGAAGGCAGGAATGAGGACGGTGTCCAGGTCAGTGGAGGGAAGGGGACACGTGTGAAAGATGCCCACTGTCAAATACTTGACAGCTTATTGGATGCTGTGAGGTAGAAGGACGAGTGGATGACAGGAAGGAAGGTGGTGGAGCAGAGTGACTTGGGAGGTTGGCAGTGGTGAATTCGGTGACAGTGGCCTGTGCTACATCATTCCATCCATCCTGTGTTCTCAAGAAAGGCTCATGTCAGAAGCAGCCCACACAGATGGGTTTCAATTTCTTTGAATAAGGAAGTTTCTCAACTCAATGTTTCCCTAAATTAAGTCAACAGGACCTTAATCTTTCCTTCTCCATCGTTTATCCCCTCCTTTCTTTTTCTCCCAACTAAAACAAGAATCAATGTTTTTTCACCTTTCTGAGGTTTGAAGGAGATCACCAGGGACTTCTTCCTTTCCAGAATTTTCCTCATTCTCTCATTAGAGGTATTGGGGGTTGGAGGGCCAGTTCGTATTAAAATAATTCTTTGTGTGGTTAGTGGTTTTCATATATTACATTCATTCACCCTGAAGGGAAATCCCATACTAGACAATGTTTCCAATTAAGTGAAGCATGAAGTCCGAGAGCTGCTCTTCTGGTCCCTGCTAGCAACACCAGATGAGCTGATATAAATACATAACAGCAGAAATAAATGTTTATTCCAGGCCAGGTGCCTGCAGTTTATGGAGCTCTAGCAAGCTGGGTGGTGCAGTGAACAGAGTGCAGAGCCTGGAGTCAGGAAAACTCATCTTTCTGAGTTCAAATCCAGCTTCAGACACTTACTAGCTGTGTGACCCTGGGCAAGTCACTTTGCCCTGTTTGCCTCAGTTTCCTCATGTGTAAAATGAGCTGGAAATGGCAAACCACTTCACTATCTTTCTCAAAACCCCAAATGGGGTCATGGAGAGTCACATATGACTGAAAATGACTGAACAAGAAGAGTAAGCATGAGTGATAGCTTCTACTGGTGGGTGTATGGCAATAAACTTGGGCTTTTCCCTATTAGTATCTATATAAGAAAAGGTCCCTGTGGTTTCCCACCTAGCAACCTGAGTAGAAATGGAGGGCCACGTGGATAGAAGTATGTCACTTTCCATTTTGTGATAAATCGGTAGGGCAGAGGCTGGTCTAGTCTAAATGTAACCCAGACTTGGGAGATCCACGAGTTCAGAAAAAGGTTAGAGAGCATGCCTTCAGCTGATGCTCCGAAAAAGGAACAGAAATCATGACCATATGGTCACAAATTATTCCTACAAGAAATAAGAAGGGGGGCAGGTAGGCTATGTTTTAACCCAGCAATGTGGCTACATAGGGAGCTCAATTACTCAGATTTGCTAGATGGAAGCAAGGAAAGGTAAATAAGAATCCTCATTTTTAGAATACTTTTGTAAATATTATCTCATTTGATCCTTACAGCAATCCTGGGAAGCAGGTACCATTATTATTCCCATTTTGCAGATGAGAAAACTGAGGCTCAGAGAGTTCAAATAAATATTAAATATCTGAGGATTCAAACTCAAGTCTTCCTGGCTCCACTTCCAGTCCTCTCTCCACCACACTATTCAGTCGTCCTCTAAATAACGATGAACACGAAAGTATGCCTGAAACTCAGGAAAAATGCCAAGGACAAGGGGCGCTTTTACTTAGCTGTGTTGTGATGAGAGGAGACAAAAGTAAAGGCTGAGCACTGCTGCTGTGGGCAAATGGGATGATGGAAACTGATCATATCATGATGCCTTCACAGAGTTAGAGATAGAAGGAAATATAACATCATAGTCCTACTGTTGGAAGGAACCTTAGAGACCGGCTAGTCCAATGGTTCATTTTGTTGTTGTTTAGTCATTTTTCAGTTGTGTCCAACCCTTTGTGACCCCATTTTGGGGTTGTCTTGGCAAAGGTACTGAAGTGGTTCACTATTTCCTTCTCCAGTTCATTTTTTGGAAGAGAAAACTGAGGCAAACAGGGTTAAGTGACTTGCCCAGGGTCACACAGCTAATAAATGTCTGAAGCTGGATTTGAACTCAGGTCTTCCTGACTCCTGGTCCAGCCCTCTATCCATTGTGCCACCTAGCTGACCATGGTTCATTTTATAGATGAAGAAAATGAGACCAAGAGAGATGATGTGACTTTCTAAGATCAAACAGGTCCTCCAACTAGAAACCATTGTTTTTTCCATTGTAACAAATCTTCACTAAGGAAAATTATTTTCAGAAATTGAAAAGAATGGAATAACATTGCTTTCCAACAAAACTTATATGTCCCTACTAAAAACATCCAGTCATCATTATTTCTGACCACACTTCAGCTGGCATTTTAGGTTATTGGCAATCATAGAATCATAGAATTTCAGAGTTAGAAGAGACCTCAACGCTCGTCTAGTCCAACCAAGACCCAGAAGGAATCCTCATGGTCATATCCCTAACAAGTGACTGTCCAGCTTCTAGTAGAAGGCCTCCCTGGAAGGAAAAGTCCATCTATTGTGCCCCAGGCCCAGCAGTGCACATGCTTTTGGCCAGCTCCTGTCCATTGTTAGGATATGAAGCCTAACTGGCCTCTTTACATCTTCCATCTGTTGCTCCTAGTTTAGTGGCCTGATGAGTTTAGTCTCTGCTCCTGGAGGCAGCCCTTCAAATACTTCAGTGCTGCTGCCGGGTGCCCTCTCCGGGCTAACGATATCCTGTTACTTCAGTCAGATTGCATGTGTCATGGACTCAAGGCCCTTTGCCATCTTGGTGGCTTTCCTTTGAATACTCTCTCATTTATCAATATTCTTCCTAAATCATAACACATGGTTCTGAATACAGTATTCCAGATGCATTGATGAGGCCTGAGGAGACAGGGATGATTGGTGCTGTGAGGGCAGCTAGGTGGTGTAGTAGATGAAGTGGCCAGGCCTGGAGTCAGGAAGACTCAGCTTTGTGAGCTCAAATTCAGCCTCAGACACTTACTAGTTGTGTGACCCTGAGCAAGTCACTTCACCCTGTTTGCCTGTTTCCTCATCCTGTAAAATGAGCTGGAGAAGAAAATGGCAAACCACTTCATTATCTTTGCCAAGAAAACCTCAAATGGGGTCACGAAGAAATGGACATGACTGAAAAACAACTGAACAATCACTGCTGTATTCTGGGAAATTCTGTCTCTTTCAATGCAGCCCAAGATGGATTTACCTTTCTTGGCTGCCATATCATGATGCAGGTTCATATTCAGCTTACAGTCCACTAAGAGCATCATATCTTTTTCAGAACAACTACTGTCTATCCTTGCCTCCTCTATCTAATACTTGTAAAGTTGAATTTTTTAAAAATCCAAATATGAGACTTTATATTTGTTCCTATTTAATTTTATTTTATTTAAATTCAGCCTCATTCTCTAGTCTGTCAAAGTACTACTGGATCCTAATTTTTATCAAGTATGGATTATTGGCAATCATAGACTGTATGATTGTAAGAATGGAAGCATTGGAAGGGATCTCAGTGTATGTACTCCAAGACACACACAAGAGCATTTCCCTTTGTAACATGCTCTATGATTGGTTTTCCAGCCTTTGCTTAAACATATCCAAGAAGAAGAATCCCATTGCTTCTCAGGCAGCCCATTCCACTTTGGGACAGCTTTAATTGCCAGGAAGTTTTTAGTGACACCAGTCCTAAAATTGCCTACCCAGGACAAATTGTGACATTGGCAAGAACTATTCCTCTGAGCTTGGTGTCATCTGCATATTTGATAAAAATAATATCTATGCTGTTAGTGAAGTCATGGATAAAAATGTTAAGTAGCACTAGGTCAACAGAAATCCCTGGGGTACTCCACTGGAGACCTCCTCCCGTGTTCTCATTGTACCATTATCATCCACTCTTTAAATTTGGCCATCTGACCAGTGCTGAATCTATCTGAATCCACAACCCAGATTTATTGTTATCTAATATGCATCCACCTTTTTATGCAGAAATTGGATAAGACGCTTTGTCAAAAGCTCGTCTACAATCTCGGTAAGTGATGTTAACAGAATTCCGCTCATCTGTTGGTTTAATAATTCTATCAAGAGGGAAATGAGAATCTGGCATGATCTGTGCTTGCTGATGCCAGGCTGGCTCTCCGTGATCAGTTCTTCTCTTTCTGAACGTTGATCAACCATCTCTTTCATGATCTGTTCTAGAATTTTCCCAGAAATAGAAGTTAAGCTTCCTGTCCTATAGACTGAAGACTCTGCTCTTTGACATTTTTTGCGAATCACAACACCATTTCTCCTCTCCTGATCTCAGCTTCCGTGTTCTTACAGCTGTCATGGCCAGTAGCTCAGCACTGACATCTGCCACTTCTTTCATAATCCAAGGATGTAATACATTTGGGCCAGGTAATTTGGATTCATCAAGGGCAGCTAGGTGCTCTCTGGCTTATCTTGAGTATCACCTCTCTGTGAGTCATTTTTGTTTTGCCTCTTCCTATGTAAAGGTAATTCTCTTTTACAGAGAAAATAGAAACAAAATTGGAGTAGCTCTGCCTTCTCTCTGTTGTAAATTATTATCATTCCATTTACTGCAAGAAAAGATTATATCCCTTCTTTGATCCATTTTCTTTCAATCTAACTCTAAAAACCCTACATTTTTGTTGTCCTGGGTTTCTCCCACTAGTCTTCTGAGCGCAAGCATTTCTGGCATCGTTTTTACGTTGTTATTGTACCCTTTTTTATTCAGTCTCTGTCATCTGGCCTTGCTTCCATCTTCTGAAACTTTCTTTAAAATCAAAGTTGGTCAGTGAGTTCTTATTGGTCTCTTCAGGCAAATCTTATTTTTCTTCCTCATTGCAATTGTTTCTCTTACCTATGTAGTTTGGTTCTATTTTACCAGCCCATCCCCAGGTTCCCTCTGTGCCTAATCATATAGTACCTGCTCTTCAAGTCCTTCACATCTGCCAGGGAACAGATGGTAATCATCCTTCTATCCTCTGCTTTGGTCAGACCTCATATGGAATGCTGTATTCAATTCTGGGTGCCGTCTTTAGGAATGGCATTGATAAGCTAGTCGGTTCCCCAAGGAGAGCAACCAAGGTAGTGCCGAGTCTCAAATTGATGCCACATGAGAATCAGTGAAAGAAATTGGGGATATTTGGCCTGGAGGGCAGGCTTTTTTTTGGGGGGGGAGAATAATACTTTTCTTCGGATATTTGAAATGGAAGAAGCATTAGGCACGTTGTTTGGTTCCAGAGGACAGAATTAGAAGTCTTCTTGTCTGGTCTTCCTTCTGTTTACTTCTCTCCATTAAAAGAAAAGATACCTTAATGATTCTCTTTCCTTTTATTGTCTTTCCAACTTCCCCCTGACATTGGAAAAAAAATAAAAGAAAAACAAAGCATAAGTCTGATTTTTCATCTAGAAAGCAGCCCCTCTCTTGAGAATGTGTCTACTCAGTCTTGTTCTTATCACTGTCTTGAAAAGAAGCTTTATTTCCCAGTCTTGAAGATTTCTGCCATATAGGTGACTCGGACCCATGGACATGAGCAGGAGCCCAACATCCAGTGGAATTGACTTCTAGTGGGCAGTCGCCATGGTACTGCTTAAAACACACACACACACACACACACACACACACACACACACACACACACACACACACACACAATTTCAACATAGCTGAAGCATAAAGTCATCAAGGAGGAAGATGTGGCTGTGTAGATCCAGAGACTTGCCAGTATCCTGAAGTCAAAGCTCAGAGGGAAGAGCATGGCTAAAGCAATGTTAGTGTTTTGGTATGATAACAGATATAGCAGATTTCCAAAGAAAAGCCATACAATATTAGTGAAGTGAAGGCCCCATCACCCCAAGGTAGCTATAGAAAGAATAATACTTTTTTGTTAAAAAAAAAAGGAAAAAGAGTAATGATTGTTGTTCTCAAAGCACATACTTGAGGTCAGACACCATTTCACAGAACAATAGCAGAGGCTGACAATGGTGATGTTCCACTGGGTTTATCCAATAATTAAAATTAGTTTACCTCCAGTTGGATCCCATGGAAAAGTTTAGAAACAAGAATAGAATCAAAAGGCCATTTATTAGTGACAGCCACTCGAACTCAACTAACAATATGTTGAAAATGAGCCATCAAACAAATGACATTTATTTACAAAAATCAAGGGATTATAATGACAATTCAAGGCCCCACAATTTCCACCAAAAATGATAGAAGCATTTTCTCTGTGTCAATGCAGATTTTGCATGGAATCCATGGTAAATCTATGCCATGATTTGATATACCCTATATCAAAGTAGATTTCAAAAACTTAGAACTTACCAAATATCTAGCAAGACATGACTTGGGGGTTTAGATTATATATCAGATGCTTGCTTCTTTTATAAATTAATAGATGTCAAAGTGCCATACTGTAAACACAGGCCTCAAAATATCTTTAAGAAGTCAGCCAATTAACTGTGCTTAAATTGGAATATCATCACAAAAAAACTACTGTTCCCCCATTCTTCTGAGAATAACATTGACCCATAAAAATTTAAGAATCCCAGTTTTAATTGATGTTACCAAACCAAATGCTCCTAATTTCGAAGCTATGTACAATGAAAAGCTTTTAAAATATAGAAGAGACCTAACAAGGGAAATAAAGAGCTGAGGGGGAACAACATTCCTAGTACCCTGTATGCTGCTAGAGGTGTAGCTGGGATGCCTTTAGTGAACCTGCAGAGAGGACCATACATTGAAATGCTTTTATTTAATTTCAAGATTCAGTCATTTTATAAACTTACACAGAGTCTGCTGAATATTAAATATAGCATGATGGAAGCTTGACCCTGGAGTGTTTCTATCTGAATGCCTTTGAAAAAAGATGAGAGGAAATTGTGGGAAGATAAGGCAGGAATAAGGAAGAAGGTGGGAAATGAACTGGCTCTCCCCAATTCCACCAGAAATAATTTAAAATAACAACTTAGAGTAGCAGAAATAATAAAAAGTCAGGGTAAAGCAGTTGTCCAGCCTAAGATAACTTGGGAAGACTTCAGGAAAGCTCTGACCCCTGGGGCAGTGGTCTGGCCTCATTAAAGGGCAGACAATTCTAGGCAGATTTTGCAGAATCAACAAACAACAAACTCTGGGCAGCAACCTCAGCTTCAGGAACTTTAACCACAAACACTCTGTGGGGGTTGGGAAGCTGATCGGGGTAGATTGGTGGAGGACCCTCTGCTGGCACTGGCCATGAGGCCCAGGTGAGCTGACCCAATGGGGATCCAGACTGTGGCTGCACACAGGTGGACTGATTGTGATCACAGAGGCATGGGGTCCTGCTGGCTGTGGGCACCTGGAACAACGCTGAGTCCCTGGTTTTGGTTCTGGGGTAGAGCCACCTGAGGGATTGTAGGGAGTAAGAGTTTGTGGTGACAGCTGTGCTGGGGGCCCTGGTTGGGCTCTGGGTGGAGAGGAGTACCTGAGGGCACTCCTAGATCAAGGTATGAGCTGGAGGAACAGTGACCACACCTGGCCTTGGATTATAGAACAGTGGAAGAACCAAAAAGTCAAAGGATCCCCAGATAAAGCCCAGAAAAAAAACACAGCAGGAAAAACCCAAGGCCTGAGACATTATCCCCCATATCCCAGGAACAGAGCCTATCCCTGACTTAGAGTTAAAAGTCAAGGAACAAGATGCTTAAAAATGAGTAAACAACAGAGAAGGAACCTGACCATAGAAAGTTACTATAGTGATAGAGAAGATCAGGATTCAAACGCAGAAGAAGACAAAGAAGTCAAAATAGCTACTTGCAAAGCCTTGAAAAAAATCTGAAATAGTCAGAAGACCCAAAATGGAAGAGCTTCAAAAGGACTTTAAAAATCAAATAAGAGAGGTAGAGTAAAAATTAGGGAAAAAATAGAAGCAATACAGGAAAATCAAGAAAATTATGAAAAGAAAGTCAACAAATTAGGAAAAAAAGATCCAAAAACTTACAGAAGAAAATAACTCCTTAAAAATTAGAATTGGGCATGGGGAAGCAAATGACCTCATACAACCTCAAGAAATAAGACAAAATCAAATTCAAATAATGAAAAGAGGGGCAGCTAGGTGGTATAATGGATAGAGCACTGGCCCTGAAGCTCAGAGGACCTGAGTTCAAATCTGGCCTCAGACCAAACACTTGACACTAGCTGTGTGACTCTGAGCAAGTCATTTAACCTCAATTGCCTAAAAATAAAAAAAAAAGAATAAAAAAAAGAAGAGAACATGACATATCTCATTAGAAAAACAATTGACTTGGAAAATTGAAAGGAGAGATAACATAAGAATTGCTGGACTACCTGAAAATTATGATAACAAAAGAATCTGGTCACTATAGTTGAGGAAAATTATTAAGGAAAATCGCTCTAAAGTCTTAGAACAGAGAGTAAAAGAAAAACTGAAAAATTCCACCAATCACTGCCTGAAAGAAATCCTAAAATGAAAACTTACAGGAACATTACAGCTAAGTTTCAAAGCTCCAAGGTCAAGGGGAAAATATTACAAACAACTAGAAAGAAACAATTTAAATATTGTGGAGTTACAGTCAGGGTAACACAAGATTTAGCAGTTTCTACATTGAAAGACTGAAGGCAAGGAATGTGATATTCTGAGGAACAAAGGAACTGGATTTATAATCAATAACAAGTTACCAGCAAAGCTGAATATGAACCTGCAAGGGAAAAATTGATATTTAATGAATTAAAAGACTTTCAGGTATAGTTGAGGAAAAGTCTAGAACTGAACAGAAAATTTGACGCTTAAGAACCGAGAAAAACATGAGAAGGATTTGAACTCAGGAAGATGAGTCTTCCCAACTCCAGGCCCAACACTTTATCCACTGTACCACCTAACTGACAAGAAGGCAAACATGAAAGATTCATTATGAGAGATTTAATAAAGATAAACTATTTACTTCTTGTGTAGGAAAATGTTATTTATAACTCTTAAGACTGTTATCATTACTGGGGTAGTTTGGAAGAATATACACAGAAGGCTTGGGTTTGAGTTGATTATGATGGGATGATCCTAAAAAATAAAATTGGGTAGCAAGAAGTAAAATGGAGCAAAAAGAGGTGTGAATGGAAGAACTGTTGCAATGGAAGGGAGAAGGGGGTGGAGTGTGTATAGTACAGGAACCTTAGTCTCATCATAACTGGGTAAAAGAGGGAATAACATACATCTAGCGAGATAGAAAAATCTTCTTATCCTACAGAGGAATAGGAGGGCAAGGGGATAGGATAAGGGAGGGACTCTTAGAAGGGTGTATGTATTGAGGAGGCAAAGGTCAGAAGTAAATTGGACATCTGAGGAGGAATGGAGGGGAGAGAGAGAGAGAGAGAGAGAGAGAGAGAGAGAGAGAGAGAGAGACACAGAGAGAGAGAGAGAGAGAGAGAGAGAGAGAGAGAGAGAGAGAGAGAGAGAGAGAGAGAGAGAGAGAGAGGATAGAGGGAAACTAGCAATTATAACTTTGAATTTGAATGGGATGAACTCAGCCGTAAAACAGAAACAGATAACAAAATGGATCAAAACCCAAAATCTGATGATATATTGTATGCAAGAAACACATTTTAAAATGAGAGACATCCATGAAGTAAAAATAAAGTATTGAAATAGAATTTGTTATGCTTCAGCTGATGTAAAAAAAAAAATCAGGGGTATCAATCATGATCCCAGACAAAGTTAAAGTAAAAATTTGTTTTTGTTCAGGTATGTCCAACTCTTTGTGACCATGTGAATCATAGCATGATAGGCCCTTCTATCTTCCACTATCTCTCAAAGTCTGTCCAAGTTCACATTCATTCTTTCCAAGACACTATCTATCCCTCTTATCCTCTGCCATCCCCTTCACCCTTTGCCTTCAATCTTTCCCAACAAAAGGGTCTTTTCCAATGAGTCCCATCTTCTCATTATGTGGCCAAAGTATTTAAGTTTCAGCTTCAGTATTTGACCTTCCAGTGAATAGCCTGATTAATTTCTTTAAGCATTTACTGATTTGATCCCCTTGCTGTCCAAGGGACCCTCAAAAGTGTTCTCCAGCACCATGATTTAAGAGCATCTGTTCTGCAGCACTCAGCTTTCCTTACAGCCCACCTCTCACAGTCATACATTGTTGCTGGAAGAACCATAGCTTTGACACTATGAACCTTTGTCAGCAGGGTGATGTCACTGCTTTTTAGTATGCTGTCCAGATTTGCCATAACTTTCCTTCCAAGGAGCAAACTTCTTTTAATTTCATGGCTTTAGTCACTGTCTACAGTGATCTTTGAGCCCAAGAAGATAAAATCTGACACTGCTTCCATTTCTTCTCCCTCTATTTGCCAGAAAGTGATGGGATCAGTTGCCAAGACTTTATTTTTTATGTTAAACTTCAAGTCAGCTTTTACACTCTCCTCTTTCTCCCTCATCAAGAGGCTTCCTAATTCTTCTTCATTTTCTGCCATCAGAGTGGTATCATCTGCATATCTGAGATTGTTGATACTTCTCCCAGCAACCTTAATTCTGGTTTGATTCATTTAATTAAAAGATATAAACAGAGAAACTGTATTATATTAAAAGGTGCCATTATATTAAAAGATAATGAAGTAATATCAATACTAAATATATATGTACCAAGTCCTAAAACATAAAGATTTTTAAACGAAAAGGAAAATGAATTACAGGTGGAAATGAATAGCAAATATATAATACTGGGGGAACTTCAACCTTTCCCTCTCAGAACTAGATAAATCTAACCAAAAAATGAATAAATAAGAAAGAAGTCAAGGAGATGATAGACTCTTAGATAAGCTAGATATGATAGATATCTATAGAGAATTGAATGGGAATGGAAAAGAATATATCTTTTTTCTTAGTAGTACATGACACCTTTATAAAAACTGGCCATTTATTAAGGAATAAAAACTTTATACTTAAATGCAGAAAAGCAGAAATATTAAATTCATGCTTTTTTGATCATAATGCAATAAAAATTACATTTAATAAAGGACCATGGAAACACGGATTAAAAATTAACTGGAGACCAAATAACCGAATCTTAAAGAATGAGTAAATTAAAGAACAAGTCATAGAAACAATAAATAATTTTGTTAAAGAGAACAATAATAATGAAACAGCATACCAAAACTTATAGGATGCAGCAAAAGCAGTAACCAGAGGAAATTTTTTTTTGCTTCTAAATGCTTACATCAATAAAATAGAGAATGAGAAGTTCATTGAATTGAGTATACAATTTAAAAAAAAACTAGAAATAGAATAAATTTAAAATTCCCAATTAAACACCAAATTGGAAATCCTAACAACTAAAGATGAGATCAATAGAATTAAATGTCAAAAACCATTGAATTAATAAATAAAACAAGGAGTTTGTATTATGAGAAAACCCAATAAAACAAACTTTTGGTTAATATTATTTGAAAAAAGAAGGAAGAAAACCAAATAACTAGTATCAAAAATGAAAAGAGTGAACACACCACTAATGAAAATGAAATTAAAGCAATTGTATGGAGTTATTTTCTTTAATTATCTACCAATAAATTTAACAATTTAACTGAAATGGAGGAATGCTTAACAAAAATATAAATTGCCCAGGTTAACAGAAGAAATAGAATATCTAAATAAACCTATTTTAAAAAAAGAAATTGAACAGGCCATAAATGAGCTTCCTAAGAAAAAAGCATCAGGGCCAGATGGATTTACAAGTGAATTCTACCAAGCATTTAGAGATCAACTAAATTCAATATTAAATAAATTATTTGGAATAATAGGCAAAGAAGGAGTCTTCCCAAACTCCTTTTATAAAACAAACATGGTGCTGATACCTGAACTAGAAAGAGCAAAAACAGAGAAGTGTTGCAGATCAATTTCACTAAGGAATATTAATGCAAAAATCCTAAATAAAATACTAGCTAGGAGACTACAATTTATCACACTGTATGACAAAGATTATACATTGTGACCAAGCGAGATTTATACCAGGAATGCAGGAATGGTTCAGTACAATAAGAACTATTAATATAATTGATTATATCAGTAACAAAAATAACACAAAATCTTATGACTATATCAATAGATGCAGAAAAAGTTTTTGAAAAAACACTTGAAAGCATATACATATATATGATATATACATATATATGATATTATATAAATATTATATATCTATATCTATCTATCTATCTATATATCTATATCTATAGATATAGATATATCTATATCTATAGATATAGATATATATATTCTGACCTCATCACTCCCTTGATCAACAAGCTTCAGTGGCTCCCAATTCCCTCTAGAATAGATAAAGGGCAAACACCTCAACTTCTCATTTCAAGTACTTCACCATCAGACTACCCCTTACCCAAGTAGGCTCATTTCACATTATTCCCCTTCATATAATATATGTCCTATGCAAAATGGCCAGCTCAGTTTTCCATTAACTTGGCCTCCATCTCTTCCATCTCTTGCCTCCATATCTTTGCACAAGCTGTTTCCCATGCCTGGAATACACTTCTTCCCCACCTTCACCTCTTAGGATCTCTTTGTTCCTTCCAAGGCCAGTTTACATGCTATGATCTATGGGAAACCGTTCCTGATTTCTCCTGCTTCTTTGTCCTCTATCCCCAGGCTGCTGGAGTTGCAGTGGATAGAGTGCTAGGTCTGGAGTCAGGAAGACCTGAGTTCATATCCAGCCTCAGACACTTACTAGTTGTGTGACCCAAAGCAAGTCATTTAACCTGTCTGCTGCAGTTTTCTCAACTGCCAAATGGGGATAATAATAGTGAGAATAATGAGAATCAAATGGGATAATATTTTTAAAGTGCTTTGCAAAGTCCTGTTACATAATAGATACTTAATATATGTTTGTTTCCTCCCTCCTCAAACCATTGCATACACACGTATACTTGTCAGTTTACACGTCATGTCCTTCCAGTAAATTGTACAATTCTTAGAGATGGGACTGAAATGCTTGCTGATTGATTCATTTGTATACCCACTGCCCGGCCCAGTATGTGCTGATTCTCAATGCATGCTGCACTGACTTCTCCTGGGGGAGGTTTGGCATGGGCACTGTGGGGAAATTGATGAGGAGTGAACATGGGATGAATACATGAACCAAGGAACATTCATAACGATCCAAGGGAGGCTAAGAAGCATGGATTGAGAGTTATAAAATCCAATACGCTTCCAGAGTCCTCTCATAGCACCAAGCAGGCAGAAATAGTAAGATTCCAGGCTAGTGGCAAGAATTCTTAAAAAAGGTTGACCATGGGATCTTGTCTGGGCAGGGAGTTATGGGAAGTCAGAATTAGGGTGATGAACGTAAGTTTAATTATAGTGAGAAGAAAGAATAGACTTTGTATGAGTAATGGGAATGTAGAAAAGATGGGGGCAGCTAGGTGGTACAGTGGATAGAGCACCAGTCCTGGAGTCAGGAGGACTTGAGTTCAAATCTGGCCTCAGGTACTTACTAGCTGTGTGACCCTGGACAAGTCACTTAATCTCATTGCCTAGCCCAAAAGGGGGGGGCAGCTAGGTGGTGCAGTGGATGGAACACCATCCTTGAAGCCAGGAGGATCTGAGTTCAAATGCAGCCTCAGACACTCACTAGCTGTGTGATCCTGGGCAAGTCATTTAACCCTGATTGTCTCAAACAAACAAACAAAAAAGTATTTGGCATGGGTGCATGAAAAGGAAAAGAGAGAAGTTAACAACATGAGGAGGTGGCAAAGTCAGGAGAAGGAGTTTTTAAAGGTAGAGGTGACAAAAGGGATGGAAGGAAGGTGAGGAATCGATGGTTAAATGTTGGGATGCCTAATCTCAAAGTCTTGGAGGTATAAAGTTTTGAGTAGTTAAGACAAGGAGGTGGCAAGGTATCCTTTCACAGAAAGTACTCTCCCCTGGAGTAGGTCAAGGAAAGAGAGGAGTATGGCAGTTTTATTTGCCTAGGCTGAGTCTACTGCTGCCTAAAAGGCAGGGGACATTGGGTGGATGTCCTATATGACCAAGTTTTTTTTATAGTTGTTATAAATCTTTGATTACCTCATTTAAATAAAAGGTTTTCTCTGTTTTGTTTGCCTTAAACAAAGCCACTCTCTTTAAACCATAAGGGCCATGGGAATTTGCTTTTATAATTCCCTGTAATTTGTGGGTATGGGCAAAGAGAAGGGCAATCAGGGTAGTGCACACTTGGGGTTTGCTGCTCAGCTAATAGGATGAACTTTCTTTTTGGACTCTTCTGCTCAGACCTACACTGGAGGACTTTTTCAAAGAGGATTAGCTTCTACTTTTCTTTCTTTTTTCATTGACCAATCTAGCTTTATTTTTTAAAATATATTTCCACATTAGTCATATTGTAAAGAAGAATTAGAACCAAAGGGGAAAACCATGAGAAAGAAGAAACAAAAACAAAGAGAGAAAGAGAGAGAGAGAGAGAGAGAGAGAGTGAGAGAGAGAGAGAGAGAGACAATAGTATGCTTTGATATGCATTCAGACTCCATAGTTCTTTTTCTGGATGTGGATAGCATTTACCATCATGAGTCTTCTGGAATTGTCTTAGATCCCTGCCTTGCTGAGAAGAGTTAAAAGTCTACCAAATTTGGTTATCACATAATGTTGCTGTTACTATGTACAATATTCTCCTGGTTCTGCTCACTTCACTTGGCATCCGTTCATGTAAGTCTTTCCAGGTTTTTCTGAAGTCTGCTTACTCATCATTTCTTATGGAACAATAGTATTCCATTACATTCATATAGCACAACTTATTCAGCCATTCCCCAACTGATGGTTATCCCCTCAATTTCCAATTCTTGGACAACACAAAAAAAGCTGCTATAAATATTTTTGTATGTGTGGGTCCTTTTTCCATTTGTATGATCTCTCTGGGATACAGACCAAGAAGTAGTATTGCCAGGTCAAAGGTTATGCACAGTTTTATAGCTCTTTGGGCATAGTTCCATATTGCTCTCCAGAATGGTTGAATCAGTTCACAACTCCACCAACAATGTATTTGTGTTCCAATTTTCCCACATTTTCTTCAACATTTATCATTTTCCTGTTTTGTCATGTTAGCCAATCTGATAGGTGTGATGTGGTACCTTAGGGTTGTTTTAATTTGCATTTCTCTAATCAATAGTGATTTAGAGCATTTTTTCATATGACTATAGGTAGCTTTGATTTCTTCATCTGAAAACTGCCTGCTCATATCCTTTGACCTATCAATTGGGGAATGACTTGTATTCTTATAAATTTGATTCAGTTGTCCTTATATTTTAGAAATGAGGCCTTTATCAGAGGCACTGGCTGTAAAAATTGTTTCCCAGCTTTCTGTTTCCCTTCTAATCTTGATTGCATTGGCTTTGTTTGTGCAAAACTTTTTTCATTTAATGCAATCAAAATTATCCATTTTGTATTTCATAATCTTCTCTCTCTCTTGTTTGGTCATAAATTCTTCCATTCTCCATAGATCTGACAGGTAAACTATTACTTGCTCTTCTAATTTGCTTATGGAATCACCCTTTATGTCTAAATCAGGTACCTATTTTGACCTTATCTTGGTATACAGTACAAGATGTTGATCTGTGCTTAGTTTTTGCCATACTATTTTCCAGTCTTCCCAATAGTTTTTGTTAAATAATGGGTTAGTATCCCAAATATCTTCTACTTTTTACTTCAAAATTGCCCTTTTCCTTCCCTCAGTCATCTCTCTGAACAGAGACCCAAAGGGTAGGGATCCTGCCGCCTTGTGAAGGACCTAGAAAAGCAGCCAGATTCCCAGGTAAAACCAACTTCAAGCTTCCCCTTCAGTTTCACGCAGGGGGAACCTGAGAAATATCCTCGGTGGCCTGAGATTTCATGAATTAGACAATGGCTTGTTGCATCTGCCAGTAGCAAAGCTGGTGGAAGGTGATTTGCAAGCAGTGGGTGCTTTGTAAACTGTTCGGGGCTGTCTACTTGGGAGCCAGTCTAAGGATTCTCTGCATATCTGGCCACAAAGACAGGAAGGAGGTCTCAAGCAAACACCTGGAGACAGAATAGAAGAAGCATATTCCAGGAGCCTGGGACTTCAATTAGATCTTTAGCCCTTCCTTGAACTTGAGGTGTGACACTGAGGAATTCCACTTCCCCTCACCTCAGTCTCCACATGTGTTAAATGGAAACAGAAGTCCCCACATCCACCCCCAAGAACACTGTCACTATCTGTGGGACCTAGGCTGAGCTGCTCCACATTTCTATGTCTCGGTGAAATAAGGGAGTCTGGACTGTGCAATCTCTGACATCTTTTCCAGCTCTGGCATCCCAAGGCAAGGATGGATGTGCTGAGATGTCAGCTGGGGCTCTGAGAAAGAAGTCAGGAGCAACCACTCTAAAGAGCTTGGCTCACATTTCACCAGTTTGCAACCCAGATCCCATCCTGATGGGTCCTCCTCCCATGACCATAGATCCCCAGAGTTGGAAGAGATCTCAGAGGCCATCTGGTCCAACCTTTAGCTGAATAGGCACCTCCTCTACAGTATCTCTGAAGAATGATAATTCCCAGCAGCTAATTGGTGAAGTTGATAGAGGGATAGCCCTGGAGTCAGAAAGACTTGAGAGCAGATTGTGCCCAAGACACTTAATAACTGTGTGACCCTGAGCAAGTCACTTGATCTCACAAGCCTCAGTTTCCTCGTTTGTAAAATGGGGAGTATAATAGCACCTGCTTCACAACATTGTTGTATCAAAAGGGTTATTTGTAAAGCACTTTGTAAACCTAAAAATACTACAGAAATGATAACCATTAGTATTATTATTACAAATTACATAGTCATGGTTAAACATTACTCTATATCCTGAGGAATCCAGTCTTTTGGACTGCTCTGAATCACATCTTAAGATTATAGACTTGCTACAGGAAAAGGACCTAGAGGTCACAAGTCCAACCTCCTCATGGATAAATGAAGAAACTGAGGTGCAGAGTTTAGTGATATGTCTCAGGTCACAAAGCTATTAAATGTCTAGAGTGGGATTTGTTTAGCCCTTAGGAGAAGAGAAGAATTGGAGGCCACATGGTACCTCCATTCAAGTATTTAAAAGGTTGTCATGTAGAAGAGAAAGCTGGGTGATACGGTGGATAGAACAGTGGGCTGTGAATCATGAAGACTCATTACCATGAGTTCATATATGGCCTCAGACTCTTACTAGTTGTGTGACCCTGGGCAAGTCACTTCACCCTGTTTATCTCAGTTTCCTCATCTGTCAAATGAGCCAGAGAAGGAAATGGCAAATCACTCCAGTATCTTTGCCAAGAAAACTCTAAATGGGGTCATGGAGAGTTGGACAGGACTGAAATGACTGAACAAATACAACAACACAGAGAAGGCTTAGATTGATTCTGCTTGGTTTCAGAGGGCAGAACCAACAGTAAGAGGCAGAAATGGCAAAGGGAAAATAGAAGCTGGCTGTCAGGAAGGGCTTCCTGCCATTGGGAGCTGTCCCAAGTCCAACGGGCAGCATTTACAGAGGAGTTCCTCTCTTTCACTGAGGTCCTCTGCTGCTGATTAGTGACTTTCTCTCAAGGACCACCATTTTAAGAAGGACTTCTGGCATGCTTCACCTCACTCATGCCAGGCCCCTCTCAGCAGACTCCTTCTCTTCACCTGCCACATTCCCCCAGTATGGGCACCTTTCCTCCTCTCTCACTTCAGGCCTCCCTTTTTTGTCTTATCTCCCCCGCCAAGCTCCTGCAAAGTAGAGACTGCCTTATTGACTTGCATTTGTAACCCAGGCCCTTTTATAGTGCCTGAACAAGCTAACAGCAAAGGCTTTACCTAGCTATCCCTCTGCAGTAGAGACACTGGATGGCCATTTGGCAGGGGTGTTACATTTAGGATTTCTTCCATCTGTGGGTTGCTTTTGGTGGTCACTGAGGTCCTTCCAAACTCTCCAACATCCTGTGATTTTGTGAAGGGCTGGGTTCACTGAACTTGGCTATAGAGGAACTTTTAGTGACTTTGGGCCCATTTTGACCTCTGGGTAAATGTACAGGGCGAATGGAATTGGTCTCCTGTTGGGCTGTGCCTACCAGTGGAAGAGGTATTCATTTGTGGCAATCCCAAAGAAAGACAGAAACCCTAAACTCAGTACAGACTCATTGTCATAGTGTGATGTTAGCCAGACCTTTACCTATCAAATGCATGTCTTAGGACTTTCATCTGGAGAAGGGAAATTATTGTATATCATAGATCAAAAGCTTAGAGTGTTAAACAAGGTATGTGAGCCTATGAAGTCCCACACATGACTTTTTCACAAGGAAAAATCATTGGGACTGAATCAACTTCCCTTCCCCCTTTCCTGACACCTTGGCTGGCCCCTTTTTAAAAGAACTTGGGAAATAGCTAAATCTCCTAATCCCCTTTGGGAAAGTTTCTGCCAGAAATGGTGTTATTCAAGGAAATTACAGAGTCCTTTTATGTAACATGATCACGGCCTGCATGCATATATAAATACAGCCTATTTTTATGAGTTTATTTTGTGTCATGTTACTCTACTAAAACTATCCTTTGTCTCAATTAGTTTCTTTGCTAAATCTCTGAGGTTTTCTAAATATCTGATCATGTCAGCAAATGAGAATTGCTTAGTTTTCTCTTTTTCTCTGTTTATTCCTTCAATTTCTTTCTCTTGTCTTATTGGTATTACTAGTACGATGTGGAACTGGATTGATTAACAATGAGGAAAGGATCATAGTGATATGGAATCATAGACTGAGATGGGAGAGGCCTAAGAGGCCATTTAATTCAATCCCATCATTGAAAAGATGAGGAATGCGAGGTTCAGTGGACTGAAGTGACTTACTCATTCTTGCATTATTCCCTATTTTATTGGGGAAGGTTCTAAGTCTTTCTCAATGAAAGTAATGATAATTTGGGGGTTGTAGACAGAAATTTATCACAGTAAAATTTTCTCCTTTGTACTTATACTTTGTCAAAAGCTTTTTAAAAATTCTTTGATATGGGTTTGGGGTTTTCTCATTTTTAATATGATTATATTCATTTCCCCCTTAATTTTTAATATTTTTTTTAGTCAACAAATATTTACTAATCACTACTATGTGCTAGGCATTATGCTAAGCCATAGGGGGTACAAACAAAGGTAAAGTACAGTCCTTGATCTCAAGAAATTCACAATCCAATTGGGAAATGGCTGAAAAAGTTGTGTTATATGATTGTCATATAATGCTACTGTGCTATAAGAAATGACAAGCAGGATGGTTAAAACAAACAAACAAAAAACAACCTGGGAAGACCTGTATGAACTGGTGCAAAGTGAAGTGAGCAGAAGTAGGTGAAGATTTTTTTTTTTTGTAATAATGATAATGATAGCTAGCATTGATACAGTGTCTACTATGTGCCAGGCACTGTGCTAAGCACTTTACAATTATTATCTCATTTGATCTTTACAACCACCCTGGAAGGTAGGTGCTATTATTACCCCCATTTTACAGATGAAGAAACTGAGACACAGACTTATGTGTCTCAGGATGACATAGAGACTTGCTTAAGGTCACATAGCTACTAAGTGTCTGAGGCTGGATTTGAACTCAGCTCTGCCTAAGTCCAGGTCTTGTGCTCTATCCACTGAGCCACCTAGCTATCCCTATGTATTTTATTTTTTACCTTGTTCCCCTATTAGACTATAAGCTCCATTAGGGCATGAACAATCTTATCTAAGCTTTATTATCTTCCATGGTGCTTAAAGAATACTTTACCTATAGAAGGTGTTGTGGTTTTTTTTTTTTGTTGTTTGTTTATTTGTTTGTTTTGTTTTTCTTTTTTTTTTTTGGTGAGATAATTGGGATTAAGTGACTTGTCCAGGGTCATGCAGCTAAGAAGTGTCAAGTGTCTGAGGCTGCATTTGAACTCAGGTCCTCCTGACTCCAGGGCCAGTGCTCCATTAGAAGATGTTATTTAATAAATGTTTGTTGAATTAAATTATGTGATTAGACTTAGACAAAGTTAGTTTGTTTCACTCAAGTGAAATACTTCAATATATAAGGTACAATTGCAGTAACCATTGCAGTTTTCTCTTGTGAAGCAAAAGAAGAAAAAAGTCAAGTTTAAGTATCAGTTGATTAGAAATAGTTCAATCCAACGAGTCCATTTGACAAACATTTATTAAATACTTTCTATGTGCAAGAAACTATGTCATGTGCTAGGGAATCAAAGAGAAAAAACATACAATCCCAGCCCTTAAGAAGTGTATCCTCTAGTAGGGTAGGTGATGTGGTAGACAGAGTGCTGGGCTTGGAGTAAGGAAAAACTGAGATCAAATCCTGCCTCCTCTATTTACTAGCTGTGCACTCTTAGAAAAGTCACTTGACCACTTTGTGCCTCAGTTTCTTCATCTGTAAAATGGGAGAGAGGAATGGGGACTTAGTAACCTTTTTTATGGTAATTTCTTATTTTTTTTGTTTTCAACATTTACTTCCACAAGATTTTGAGTTCCAAATTTTCTCCCCATCTCACCCCTCCCCCTGCCCCAAGATGGCATGCATTCTAAATACCCCTTTCCCTAGTCTGCCTTCCCTTCCATCTCTCCCCCCTTCTCTTATTCCCTTCCCCTTCAATTTTCCTGTAGGGCAGGATGGATTTCTGTACCCCATTTCCTGTATTTCTTATTTCCCAGTTGCATGTGAAAACATTTTTTTTAAACATGTGTTTTTAAAACTTTGAGTTCCAAATTTTCTCCCTTCCTCCCTCCCCACCCACCCTCATTGATAAGGCAAGCAACTAAATATAGGTTATATATGTGCAGTTATGCAAAACACTTCCATAGTAGACATGCTGTGAAAAACTAACTCTATTTCCCTTAATCCTATCCCACCCACCCATTTATTCTATTCTTTCTTTTGACCCTGTCCCTCCTCAGAAGTATTTGCTTCTGGTTACCCCCTTTCCCAATCTGCCTTCCTCTCTATCACCCCGCTACTCTCTTGTCCCCTACCCCCCCCCCCATTTTCCTTTAGGCTTAGACAGATTTCCATACCCAATTGATTGTGTATGTTATTCCCTCCTTAAGTCAAATCCTATGAGAATAAGATTCACTCATTCTCTCTCACCTTCCCCCTTTTCCCCTCCACTGTAAGAGCCTTTTCTTTTCTGTTTTTTTTTGTAGGATAATTTACCCCATTCTACCTCTCCCTTTCTCCTTCTCCTAGTATATTCCTCTCTCATCCCTTAATTTTATTCTCCAGATATGACCCCTTCATTTTCAACTCGCCCTGTGCCCTCTATCTATCTATCTGTATATACATACTTATAATTCTTCCCCTCCAACTACCCTAATACTGACAGATGTCTCATGAGTTACAAATATCATCTTTCCATGCAGGAATGTAAACAGTTCAACCTTAATAAGTCTCTTATGATTTTCTCTTTCCTGTTTACCTCTTCATGTTCCACTCAAGTCTTGTATTTGAAAATCAAATTTTCTATTCAACTATGGTCTTTTCATCAAGAATGCTTGAAACTCCTCTATTTCACTGAATGACCATTTTTTCCCCTGCAGGATTATACTCAATTTTGCTGGGTAGGTGATTCTTGGTTGTAATCCTATCTCCTTTGCTCTCTGGAATATTATATTCTATGCCCTGCGGTCCCTTAATGTAGAAGCAACTAAATATTGTGTTATCCTGATCGTGTTTCCACAGTACTTGAATTGTTTCTTTCTGGATGCTTGTAATATTTTCTCCTTGACCTGGGAACTCTGGAATTTGGCTACAATATTCCTAGGAGTTTTCCTTTGGGGATCTCTTTCAGGAGGAGATCGGTGGATTCTTTCAATTTCCATTTTGCCCTCTGGTTCTAAAATATCAGGGCAGTTTTCCTTGATAATTTCTTGAAAGATGATGTCTAGGCTCTTTTTTTGATCATGGCTTTCAGATAGTCCAATAATTTTTAAATTCTCTCTCCCGGATCTATTTTCCAGGTCAGTTGTTTTTCCAATGAGATAGTTGACATTGTTTTCTAATTTTTCATTCTTTTGGATTTGTTTTACAGTGTCTTGATTTCTCATAAAGTCACTAGGTTCCAATTGCTCTATTCTAATTTTTAAGGAAGTATTTTCTTCAGTAATCTTTTGGACTTCCTTTTCCATTTGGCCAATGTTGCTTTTTAGGGCATTCTTCTCCTCATTGGCTTTTTGGACCTCTTTTGCCATTTGGGTTAGGCTATTTTTTAAGGTGTTATTTCCTTCAGTATTTTTTTGGATCTCCTTTAGCAAGCTGTTGACTTGTTTTTCATGATTTTCTTGCATCACTCTCAGTTTTTCCTCTACTTCTCTTACTTGCTTCTCAAAATCTCCTTTGAGCTCTTCCAAGACCTGGGACCGATTCATATTTTTCTTGAAGGCTTTGAATGTAGGAGCTTTGGCTTCATTGTCTTCTTCTAGTTGTACGTTTTGATCTTCTTTGTCACCAAAGTAAGATAGTGTAGTCTGACTCTTTTTGGGCTGTTTGCTCATGATCCCAAACAATTGATTGAGTTTTAAACTCTTAGTTAAGGTAAGAGTCTGTTTCCAGTGTGGAGAATGTACTGTCCCAAGCTTTGGGGGTTTGTACAGCTGTTTTCAGAGGTACTTCTAGGGACCTGTAAATTTTCAGTTCTTCCAAGGTGCGAGGTGTTTCCTCTCCACAGCCACAACAAGCTCCTCTGCACCAGCGTTCCTCCTAGCCTCAGGACCGACCCTCAGAACTGTGACCCAGATCCAAGCACTGGTAAAGCAAGAGATTCCTGCCTTAGTACTGGCAAAGAGATCCCTGTAATCCCCCTCTGTTCAGCCACTCAATTCCCCCTCTGTCTGTGGGCTGGAAGCTCAGGAAACAGTTGCTGCCCCGAGGGCACGCTTGGGACTTGTGGCTAAGACCTAGCTCCTCTCTCACCAAAGTCACTGACTTTTCCCACTGACCTTCCACATTGTCTTTGGCGTTCCTGGGTTGAGAAGTCTGGAAACCACCACAGCTGCCCACGATTCAGTCCTCTGAGGCCTGCTCCAGGGTCGCTGCGGCCTGCGTACCCATGCCAAACTGCTCCTCTCCCAGCCTGGCACGATATACCTTTACGATCAACCATCCAGGCTGTCTTTGGCTGGAAATTTGTTTCACTCTGTCTTTTTGTGGATTCTGCTGCTTTAGAATTTGTTTAGAGCCATTTTTTTAGGTATTTGGAGGGCTTTGGGAGAGAGAGCTCAAGACAGTCACTGCTTTCCCTCCGCCATCTTGACTCCGCTCTCCCCTTCAATTTTTAATATTCTTACATTTCTGGTATACATGTTACTCATTATGAATAATGTTTTGCATATTTTACTACATTCTTTATTTTTAGGATTGTATTTCAAATTTTGACATCAACATTCGCTAAGTGATATTGGTCTATGTTATCTTTATTTGCTTTATCTTTCCCTAATTTCAGTGTTAGGATTGCATTTGTCTAATGTAAGAGGTTTTGTAGAGAATCATCATTTTCAATTTTTGAGAATAATTTGTTTAAGGGTATTGATTATTCTTTAAATGTTAGACAGAATTGACTTCTAAACCTGTCTGGTCTAGGGTTTTGCTTTTGTTTTGGTAGTTCCTTTAAAGCTTGTTCAATTTCCTTTTCTTAAACTTACTTGATGTCTTTATGTTGTGTTGTGTTCATTTGTGTGTCTTACATTTTCCTAGATATTTATCAATTTTTTTTAAATTCCAAGTTTTGCCATATAATGATGATTATTTTAGGATAATTTTTATTATTTCTTCAGTATTAATAAAAATTCACCTTCTGCATTTTTTATTTTGGTAGTTTGACTTTCCTCCCTCTCTTAAGAAACTCATAGATGACAAATACTTGTTTTTTCCTAACTTTTTCAAAGATTATTTTTTTTTTGTTTTACTGATCAATCCTATTTTTTTTGCAATGTGTGTATTTGTCTTCTAATATTCAAATTACTTTTTAGTGCTTCTTTGGGTTTACTTAAAAAAACAATTTAGTTGTGTCATTCAGTTCATTAATATATTTTTATTTTATGTTCAAAATATATATTTTCCTTCTAAGGACTACTTTAGCTGCATCCTAGAAATTTTGATATGCTGTCTCAAGGTTATCATTCTCTTTCACAAAGTTATTGTTTGTGTAATTTGTTCTTTGACCTACTCAAGATCTCTTTATTAAGTCTCTATTTAGGGCTGTATCTTCTGCTTATGTCTCCTGTGTTAATTCTTCTATTGTTTCATGATCTCAAAGGATATGATTAGTAATTCTGTGTTTTAAAATGTATTTTTTTTTGTGCCTTAGCATATGGTCTTTTTGGGGATGATGCCACATGGTGCTAAAAATATTTATATTTTATTCCCACTTAGAGTCACCATAAATGTTTTAGCTGTAAATTTTTCTAATTTTTTATTTTCCTTTTTCCTGTTAGGTTTATCCAGCTCTGAGAGAGTAAAATTAAAGACTTCTACATTTATTCTCTCTCTCTCTCTCTCTCTCTCTCTCTCTCTCTCTCTCTCTCTCTCTCTCTCTCATACTTCACATAACTTTTCCTCTATCAAATTAGATGTTATTTCCAGTTTGTGCCTATCTTTTGAGTATTGATATTGGTTCATTGTCTGTGATTCCCTGAAGTGTAATATATAGTTTTCTCATTTGCCTATTGTCACTGTGAATGTTTGCTTTCACTTGTCCAATAGCATGATTCCAATTTTACTGTATTCACCTAGTACATTAGAAATTTTGTTCTAGCTTCTCATTTTCATTGTATATGTTATTTTACTATTTAAATATATTTCTCACATATGACAACTGGATTTTTTTCTTATCCTTTCTATCATTTTCCTTTGTTTTGTTGGATTCTGTGATAGATTTACATTTAAAGTTATAATTTTTAGGTTTGTGTTTTCCTCCTTTCATTTCATAGGTAGATAGATAGATAGATAGATAGATAGATAGATAGATAGATAGATAG
>NW_020949971.1:4370406-4395382 GCF_900497805.2 Vombatus ursinus
TAGATAGATAGATAGATAGATAGATAGATAGATAGATAGATAGATAGATAGATTGCTGTTTGTGTTTGAAGAGGACCAAAATGACATCACTGTATCAGGCTCAAGGTACAGTGTCTGACTATGGATGATGAGACCAATATGAGCTTAAAAGGCTCTGAATAGATCCATATAGATATGTCTGGTTGTGGTTGTTCAGTCATTTCAGTCATATCCAACTCTTTGTAACTCCATTTGGGGTTTTCTTAGGAAAGATACTGGAATGGTTTACTTTTTCCTATTCCAGCTCATTTCTACAGGTAAGAAACTGAGACAAACAGGGTTAAATGACTTGTCCAGGGTCACACAACTAGTAAACATCTGAGGCCAGATTTGAACTCAGAAAGATTAGTCTTCCTGACTTCAGGCTCAGTGCTCTATCTACTGTGCCATCTAGTTGCTATACAGTTATAGGTACGGATACAGATACAGATACAGCTATAGATACAGATACAGATATAGATAGGAATTCCCTTCTTTCTTTAAGATAGTATTTTATCTTTGTCTCCTAGTGATAACACACATCTCCTTCCCCACTGGAGCTCTCTTCAGAGGTATCTCCCTCCCCTGGGGAAAGATTCATCTCTCATTCACTTGTGAGGGCTCAGACATTTTGGTACATAGCACATCAGTTCAAATCTTCCAACTTCCCTCAACCCATCTTTTGATTCCTTTGTTCCTTTTAATCCTTTCATGTTTTATCTTTATTCTTTTACCTCATAGACCAGTCTTTCTCTTTAAAAAGCAAACAAAGCTACACACAGGACAAAATTTACCTTTTTTTCTTCCTTTTTTGGTAGGGAGGTCAGAAGTCAAACAATCCTCTCACCTATTTTTACAAGAATGCCTCTCAAGTTCCTCTTTTTAAAATAAAATTTTATTGATATCTTTTATTTTCACATCATTTCTTCCTTTATCTCCCCCAAGCCATCTCATATAATAAAGAATTTGTCTTAAAAGAAAGAATAAAAAAGTGAAACATCCCCCCCCAAAACTGATAACCTCTAAAAATATCTACAGTGTTCCATATCTGTGGACCCCTCACTTCTTCAAAGGAGTGTGAGGGAGGGTTTTTCTCATATTTCTTGTTTGGGACCAAGTTTGTTCTTAATCATTTTGTGCTATTCATTTGGAATTGGTTTTTTTTTTTTTTGCTTCTTCTTGTTTTTTCTTTTCACATTGTTGCAGTCATTGTATATGTTTTGCCCTTGGCTCTACTGACTTTTTATTACATCAGTTATGTAAATTTTTCCATGCTTCTCTGAACTCATTATATTCTTTATTTCTTAGAGAACAGTAATATTCCATTATGTTCATGTACCACAATTTCTTTAGCCATCCCCCAATCAATAAATATCTATCTACATTGTTTCTAGTTCTTTGTAACCACATTTAGTATGGCTATATTTTTGGTTATATAGAACCCATTGTAATTATTCTATTTTGGCACATAATTCTTTTTAAAAAATATATGAGTTTGAAGAAGTTTTCTCCAAGCATCTGTTTTCTGACCAGGCTAGCAAGTTCCTGGCCCCCAAATAACCATGTGACTTCATTGGACAGGCAACTCAGGACTTGTCTGGTTGGAGGTACAAGACTGTTTCAAACAGAGAACTCTATCAGATTGAGAGAAGAACAAAGGATGAGTTGAAATATGATGTCCATAAAGAGCTAAAGAAGAACAGAGGGGAAAAAACCAGGGAGTATAGAGAGAAAACAAGACTGGAGAAAGGAAGCCTTAAGATAACATAGGGGGAAAAAAGAAATTAACATGATAACTTTTATTATATATTTAAGAGGAATAGAAAGTTATGCAAATATATCTGCAGTTTCATGTGCAATCATCTTTTTAAAAAAATTATACTGTTATGTAAATGCTTGTTTAACTCCATAAATTAAAAACAAAATAAATTAAAATAACATAGGGAAGGAATCAAGACATCAAGGATTGGACTTGTGAAGTAAATAATCAACCACTTGGAAAAGATGGAAGAAACAGAAGAAAAGAAGAAACAAAAAAAATACTGGTCAGGGACAGAGAAAGGATGTGAGGAGATGTTTGATATTGTTTTAAGATATTGAAAATGTCAGCTTTATGGAAATATTAGAGTACTGTTTTCTCAATTCCAAAGGAAGACAATTCTCCCTTTCATCAGTGTTTCCATCAGACACAACATTAGTATTCCTGTAGACTGGCCATCTCCAAGGACTTGCAGCCAGTATGTTGGACTTGAATTTGGAAATGATCCTACTCTGTCTGTCCCTTGCAGGTCCTCCTCCTGGTGGTAGTTTTGTGATCCCAACCTGGAGCCAGGTTCTTTTCCAAGATAGTAACTCCATGGGTTGATTGAGAGGTAAATTTTCCCTTAGAGTAGCATCAGAAAGGAATATGAACCAATGGAGAATGATTTCTTGGTCATAGGTACTATTTAGGAAATCCTCCAGCCCAGGTCAGGTGTGTATCCCACCACATGGACAGAACCTTTGTTGTTTACAAATCAACAATAGGAGATGATCTAGCTTTGATAATACCAAGTGCCTCTTGTAGTGATGACACCTGACAGTTTACAAAAGGCTCTTGTATAATTTGCTGCTTTGGATCCACAAGAGAGCTCCGAGGGTGGTAGGGCAGGATTCATTACCCGCTTTTTGACAGATGAGGAAACTGAAGTTGGTAGTTGGAGCAACTTATTTTACTTCCCACAGCTGATGGAGCCAGTGCTTGAATTCAGTCTGATTTTGAGTCTTACATTCCTTTTATTTTAATTTTTAAAATTCATTTTGAACTTAAATACAAAAAGACACACACACAAGGAACATTTCCATGTATACAGCACAATATTAAAAAAGGATTCAATATGAAACCATGAATTTCTATTTTACACTGTTCATTTTTTTTAAAACTATGTACTAAATAGTACTCATCATTTTCAAAGCTACCCTGCTTTTCTGTGCTTCCTTCTAAGTTTTCTTTTGTTCCCTGCTGTGCACCCTTTATACGCTGCATCTCAGAGCAGACACATCCAAAGCACACTGCCCTCCAAACCACTGGACACCTTGAGTACATACAGTTTCATGGGGAACAGGTTAGCTGAAACTTAAAAAGCCTGCATTGTACAGGATTTCTTTGTAGTTAGCTTTATGGACTTAATCAGTGTGTGAACTGACTCCTTGGGTCTCTGGAAATCTGGAGACATTGCCACTGTCATTAATTCGGTCAGGAAAAATGTCCATTGAATTTAGAGTCAGAAGATTCCTCAGAGGTCATTCTCAAGGAGGAAACTGAAGCCCAGGGAGGGAAAGTACTTGTCTAGTAGTACTAGGGGATCACACAATGAGAACTGGAAGCTAGATTTTTTCATTGCAAAGGTAGCAGCAATTCCACTACATCATATTTCGCATGAGGGTAAAATTCATATCATTCCTTTTTAAAATTTCATTGTAATTTAACTTTACATGAATACACATTATTTTAAGCATACACAATAAGAAGGTGGACATTTTATAGCATCTCTTCTTCAAAGGATAGCTAGCAATACTTTTCTACATAATCTGGTAGAGCTTGATGCCAACTTGCCTCCATTTATGCTCCTAATCATTTCTCAACATAGTCTTGGGATTTCTAATGCACTGAGCACTTAATTCATTGTTCTTCATTGTTCCTATGTTTTTCTACTTACTTAGAAATATGGATATCTTTCATTTTTATATCACCTTGCTTTCTGAATCTATCTCTCACCACTCTCCTATTCAGTGAGCTATCCTCAAACAAAGAAGAAAAAAGAAAGAGAAAACACACCATTCAAAACCAAGCAATTTGTCATATTTTGTAGAATATACACCTTGCTGCACTGTGTAATCCCCCATCTAGCTAGAGAAGGAACAGGATTGCAGTTTTCCAACTGTTATTCAGGACTAATCTTGGTCATTATAACTACATAGCATTCAATATGTGTGTGTATGTTTATGTGTGTGTTGATGTGTGTGTGTATGTATGTATGAGTGTGTGTGTGTTGGTTCTCAACCATTTAACCATTTACATTTTATATGTTGATCTGGTTCTATGTATGCAGGTTCCCCTGCTTTGTTTTCAATTCAATTCAAAAAACATTTATTAAGCTCCTACTACATGCCCAGCTCTTTGCTAAGCATTGGGGATGCACAAAAAAGTCAAAAGACAGCTCCTGCCCTCAAGGAGCTTACAATCTAATGGAGGAGACAACATGCAAAGAAATACATACAAAGCAAGCTATAGACAGAACAAATAGGAAATAATGAAAAGAAAGAAATTCTGGAATGAAGAGGGATTGGAGAAGGCTTCCTGTAGAAGGTGGGGTTCAAGTCGGGACTTATTCCAGAGAGGCCAGTAGTTGGAACAGAGGAGGGAGAACATTCTAGGTAGGGGGGACAGCCAGAGAAAATGCATGGAATTGAAAGATGGGATGTCTTGCTTGTGGAACAACTAGGAGACCAGTGTTGCTCATTCATGTTAGGGAGTAGGGAGTAGGGTATTAAAAGACTAGAAAGATGGGGGGGGGGCGGGTTATGAAAGGCTTCAAATGCCAAGCAGAGCATTTTTTTTTGCTCCTGGAAGTAATGGGAAGCCATTGGAGTTTTTTGATCAGACCTGCATTTTAAGAAAATTTACTTTAATGTCTGAATGGGGAAGGGATTGGAACAGAGAGAGACTTGCAGCAGGCAGACTCAAGTGCAGGTTATTGCAATAGTCCAGGTGTGAGGTGATGAGGGTCTGCTCCAGGGTGGGGAAGAAGAGAGAAAGGGTGTATTCAAAAAATGTTGTGAAGGTGAAATCGACAAACCTTGGCAACTGATTGGATATGGGGGCAGGTGAGAGCCAGTGAGGAGTTAAGGATGACACCTAGGTTTAAGCCTGAGGGACTGGGAGAATAGTGTTGCCCTCTACAGTTGTAGGGAGGGGAAGAGTGGGGGAATGATAATGAGTTCTGTTTTGACATACTGAGTTTAAGATGTCTACTGTACATCCAGTTCAAGATGTCTGAAATGCAGCTGGAGATGAGAGACTGGAGGTCAACAGAGAGATTCAGACAGGATAGGTAGATTTAAAAATCATCAGCATAGAGATGGTAATTAAATCTATGGGAGGTGATGAGATTACTATGTAAAAAATATAGAGGGAGAAGAGAAGAGGGCCATCTATCGTTAGAAGTCATGATCTGGAGGAGGATCCAGAAAAAGAGACAGAGAAGGAGCAGTCAGATAGGTAGGAAGAAAACCAGGAGAGAATGGTGTCCCAAAAACCTAGAAAGAAGAGGGTATCAAGGAGGAGAAAGTGATCAACAGTGTCAACAGTTGCAGAGAGGTCAAGGAGAATGAGGATTGAGAAAAGGCCATTAGATTGGAGATTGAAGTTCAATTATAAAAGGCAAAAGAGAAATGGAATGATAGCAGGGATGAAAGTATCATGTCAGTGTTTTTTCAGGGTAGGGGAGACATGGGAATATTTGTAGAAAGTTGGGAAGAAGTCTAGAGATATAGAAAGAGACAGAGACAGAGACCGAGACAGAGACAGAGACAGAAGTGAAAGAGTGAGGATGATAGAGTAGAGGTGATGTTGGAGGAGGTGGGATGGAATGAGATCACTTGAACAAGTAGAGGGCTTAGCCTTGGTGAGCAGGTAGGCCATTTCATCATGTGAGACGGGCGAAGGATGAGAGAGGGAGAGAAGGTATTTGAATGATAGGCGATGAGGAAAAGAGGAGAAGAGGGAGTTAATGGCAAATGGACTCAGTTTTTTTCTTTAAAATATGAGACAAGGTTCTCAACTAAGAGTGTGGGGGGCAGGGGAGTCCTAGGAGTTTTGAGAAGGGATGAGGTTTAGAAGAGCCAATGTGGAGAGTGGGATGGTGATTTGATAAGAGAGGTATGGTACAATTGCCTAGCAACAGTGAGGTCCCAGTTGAAGTTATGGAACTTAAATTTTTGTGGACTCAGGGAAAATGGTTGTGTGATTTTTCTCCATCTTCTTTAGCAGTGCATTTATAGATGTGAATTGTGGGAATGATCCAAAGCTTTGGCTTGGCTGGAACAATTGGTGATATGATGAGGGGCCTAGAGATTCGTCATATCTTCTGGTTCAGCATATTCTATTGCATTCATGTGCCATAACTCTTCTAGCTGTACCTCAATTGATGAACATCATTTCCCCCCATTACCTTGCTACCCCTCAAAGTACTGATATGAATATTTTGGTGTATATATTTCTTTCTGTCTTTGACCTTGCTGGAGAGCATGCCTACTAATAGGGTCACTGAGTCAAAAGATATGGACATTGTAGTCATTTTTTTAATAGTTAAGAGAACATTACTTAATTGGTTAGAGAGCTAGACTTGCAGCCAGAAAGTCTTGGGTTCAGGTCCTGCCTTTAACCATCCTGGCTATGAAATCATGGTTGAGTTACTTAATTTCGCAGTGTTCTAGCAACTCTCTAAGACTTAGTTTTAGATGAGGTGGTCACCTATAATGACAGAAGGAGTTTCCCCAACTGGGAGTTAACTTATATCAATGAAAACACAAGCATGCACTTTTAAATCATAATTCCACATTGTTTTCCAGAAGGGTTAGCCAATTAATTACCTAACCGACGTATATTAATGTGCCTTTCTTCTTGAAACCTTTCCAACATTGATGATTTCCATCTTTTGTTATCTTTACTAATCTGCTGGGTATGTAGTGAAACCTCAGAGTTGTTTTGATTTGAATTTCTTGTTATTGGTGATCTGGAACATTTTTTCAAATACTTTTAATGGTGTGACATTCTTTTGAGAACTATTTACTCATATCATTTAACCACTGGTCTATGGAGACTGGCTTGATCTTATATATAGGATATTCTAAAAGGTTAATAGCCGTCAAACCTTAAAACTACACTAAGCTTTTGGCATGTTCTGTATTTCTATTAATTCTCTATACTTCTTTGGTATCATATTGTTAGCAGAAATGACAAGATTGATTTTTATTTCTTACGAATCAATGCTTTCTCTTCTTATTCTTGCTGCATTGATTTTGTTAGTACAAATGATTTCCAGTTTTATGTAATCAATACAATTATTTTCCTTTGTTGATCACCTCTACCATTTGTTTCTTTACTAGCTATCTATTCCTGTATTTTTAATGCAACAATTGCTTTCTAGTTTGCTAATGCTCATAGTATCATCAAAAAGTCAATGGCAAGAAATGGAAACCCCACTTTATGCTTAGGGGAAGTTGTGACTTCCTTAGAAAATAAGTCAGGGGAAGTCACCTTTCTACCTTATATCCCTTCCCCATATAGAACACCCTTTGACTACTTCAAAGAAGGTAGTGTGTTTTGGGAGGAGAGATGTGAACCTCAGATCTGAGCAGTGCTGCTGAGCAGCTGAGCTGGCACAGGCTACCTCCTTCAATTTCCTTATGGCTTAAAGGTTTACATAGCATTTTCCTGGCAGCCACCCTATGAGTGGGGATTCTGAGGTGCATTATTCCCATTTTACAGAAGAAGAAACTGGCCTAGATCAGGGAAGGGACTTGCTCAGTCACACAGGTGACCACTAATAGAGCCAGGTTTCAAAACTGGACTCTCTTGACTTCCAGCCCATCAATCTTTACCCCACAACATGTTCTCTTCTGGTTTACTGTACTTCCAGGCTTAATTTTCCCAGATATGAAAGAACAGGAAAGGATTTAGAATTGCAGAAGCTCATGCCATTTGGCAATTGGTGATGTGAAAAATGGGACAGATCATTTGATGAATTACGGTCCCAAATTCAGAACCAAAAACCTTAATGGGAAACTGGAAGGCCTCAGCCAAAGCTTACTGAGCAGTTCTGTAAGAACAGAGAAGGTGCTGAAGAGCCTGACCTCCTTAAGGCCTGTATGGGAACCAGGCAGGATCTACTCTTCCTCCCTGGAATCAGGGGGTTGGGGTGACTGACCACAAATCTCTACCAGAAGAAAGTGGAGGAGATGACTCATGGTGGCCCTGACCTTAGAGATTCCTCTTGAATGGAAAATAGAGAAGTATCTTGGGGACCTTGGGTTCATGAAGAAATATGCCACATTGGTTGAAGTAACAGGAATCGTTAGCCTGGAAAACAGAAGTATCAAGAGGGACAAGTAAGCTGTCTTATGTAAACATCATCATGTAGGATGGGAACAGAATTACCCTGATGGCCCCCAGAGGGTGGAACAAGGGGCCTTGGTAGAAGTTAAGAGTCAAGTTTACACTTGATGTCATGAAAACCTTCCCAGCCATCTGAGCTGTCCCAAAATGGAATGGGTGGTGGGTTCCCTCCCAACAGAGGTTAATTATGTTGAATCAGATTTTTCAAAATTCTCTCCCACTTGGATACCCAATTTATTCAATCTCAACATGTTAAGATGTCCGGTAGACATCTTAAACTCAGTATGTCCAAAACAGAACTCATTATCTTTTCCCCACTCCTACCTTCCCTGTGACTGTGGAGGGCAGTTCTATTCTCTCAGTCGCTCAGGCTCACACATACTTCTGCCCTCTGTGAGTCTCTCTTAATTATGTTGGATGGAGATTTCTTTTGGGTATGGATTGGATGGTAAAGCCACTGGGATATCTTCTGGCTCTGATAGTCCACGAATTAGCATAAATGGATATAGTTAGACTTGTCCCAGTTCTTCTGGTATAGTTAAAGAAAGAGAAAAGAAAAATTATTTGGTTAATTGGCCTCACAAGCAAGGGTTCTTAATCTGAGATCCATGACTTTGCTTTTGAAAAAAATATTTTGATAATATTTCAATATAATTGAATCCCTTTGTAATTCTATGTGTTTTATGTTATGCATTCAATTCAGTTCAATTCAATAAACATTCACTAAGTGCCTTTTTATGTGCCAGAGACTGTGCTAAGTGTTAAGGATACAAATAAGAAAAAGAAAGACAGACATTCCCTCTCCCCCTCCCCCAGCCCTGATACTATGGGATGTCTCTTTCCATGGAGTTGAAACCCAGCAGAGTTTCATGCAGAATGAAGTGAGCTGGAAGGCCCCTTCTGCCTTCTATAAAGTAAGGCTTTGGGAGGAGTTTCATCCTCTACCCTCCTGCCCACCCAATCAGAGCAGAGAGGAGAAGAGAGTGGGGGAGATGGAATCCGAGGCTCCAGTCGGAAGCCTGGTGATGAGCATATTTTGGGAGAGGTATCTTGTTCTATGAAGTTGAAATCAGACAGAAATGCAGATGCAAAACGGAGAGATTAATACAGTAAGTTAATACAATGTAGGCATTTAAATGAGGCAGCTAGGTGGTTCAGTGAATCGAGTGCTGGGCCTGGGGTCAGGAAGATTCATCTTCTTGAGTTCACATCTGGCCTTAGACACTTAGGAAGACCCTGAGCAAGTCACTTTCCCCCTGTTTGCTTCAGTTTCCTCATCTGTCAAATGAGCTGGAGAAGGAAATGGCAAACTGCTGCAGTATCTTTGCCGAGAAAACCCTAAATGAGGTCACAGAGAGGCAGCCACGACTGAAATGACAGAACAGTGATAACAACAACACGCATTTAAATGCATTATTCTGAAAAGGGCTTCAGCAGACAAAGCAGATGAAGCTGTCCTGCCTCAGAAGGAAGGAACATATTGAAAGGTTCTTAAGACATTTTTTTGCAAGCATTTCTGTTAAATAACATCAAGGAACACAGTAGAGAATGGAGCCCTGAGTTGTTCATCATGAAGCTAGGGTTGACTCGTGATATATGCTATATATAAGAAACATTGGAGAGCTTGAAAAGAAAGAATAGGCCTCAGGAAACAAGCAGCCAAAGAATCCGTCACAACAGACTTCGGTTCTGGTGTAACCTGGGTCATAAAGCCCTATCAAAATATCTGGATGATAAATGAAAACTTTCATTACTAATCTGACTTCCAAGGCCACCCAACTGACATAGTGAATGCAGAGGAAGCAGTTCTGTACAGACACAGGCTTGGGGCTTCCTGAATGTTTGCATAATTGAATGAAGCTAAATCTAGAGGAAAAGGAGTAGAATGTAAGCTCAATGAGGGCAGGGATTGTAGTAAACCCTCCAGGCCTAGCACAAACCCTGGCACACAGTAGGTACTCTTTTTGATGTTTCTGATTGGATTTCATTGGATAGAGTTGTGGGGGTTACTGGGAGTTTGAAGTTCTTCTAACTCATGCTGACATCATCACTTCTGGATGCTGAAGGAAATGGGGAAAAATCCAGGCTCTCCCAAGGCAAAGGAAATTAACAATGAAAACATGGGCCTTGTCATCACTAGACCAAACCATTCTCTGCAGAATCAGATATAGATGGGTCCTCAGAAACCTCCTGGGGGTGCTATAAATTAAACACCCCGGAGCAGCTAGAAGAAGGATTGGCAATGTCAGCATTCCAAAGTACTTCTATCCTCTGCCACACAAAAGAGTTACAAGAAACACCGGCAAAAAAAATGGCCTTGCCCTTATGGAAGATGAAAGAAACACTTGAAAGAATATTATGGTCTCGAAATATGAGCTGTAGGTAATTACCCCCACCTGCTGGGTAAAATTTTTATTACATGTTGCATCAAATGACTCCTAGCAAGGGGGTGAGGAGAAGGAAGGTGTGGTTGGACAGCCCGGCTGGATTATCTTTCTTCCACGGAGACTCAACATCTTCCATACAATTTCCAAATGTAGAGATCACATTTGTGAGACAGAATTGTGCTTAATTAAAAGAGAACAAAAGAAAGGCAGAGAGAGAGTAAATCTCTGTGGAGCAGCCCATTATCCAGATGACTGAAGAGCCAGGAGTCTGAGTCCAGAAGCCCCTTTGACTCCAAAGTGTCCCCAACTCTAGGAGAGGAATGGGAAGGGGAAACGGCAAGCTTCTGCCCCAAGCTCTTCAGAGCTTTCTCACAGATGTTTTGGGGTTGGGAGGACACTCAGTGAAAGGGGCTGGCTCCCATGGGCTTTGTGACCTGCATGAATGACAAGGAATGAAGGGCTTTCAGTGAAGTCAGTAAGGAGTTGAAAGTTTAAGTCAAGACAGACTTTGATTGTAGCATCTTGGGACCATAATCCATCAGATTAGCCTTTCTGATTCATCAAGAGCACCTGTGGTACTATATTATAACAGTGAAAACTACAGTCTTTGAAGGCTGGGCTGCTGTATTTTTGCCTTTGAATGAATGAATGAAAAGGCTTTGATTAAGTGCTGACTATATGCTCAACCTTGTGCGAAATCCTGGGAATACAAACACAGAATCACAGAGAGTCCTTGAAGTTAGAGAGCTTACATCCTAGTAGGAGACAACACATATATAGGGTAGTAGCAGTCAGGATGGAGGGGTTTGGTTTGGGGAATTACAGGGATGGTGAGTAGAGCCATGGGCGTTTTGACCGACATAAGTTTTCCAGGGGCCAGCAGAATAATATATTTGATTACTGTTCTAGAATTAGGTAGCAGGGGTGCTGGTGAAGATTGACAGGAGGTGCTATGTACAGTTGCATGACCTCTGGCAAAGATGTGGTTGGAGATTATAGTAAAGTTAGAGCCAGGTCTAGATATAGGGGACACTGAGGCAATCACCAGCAGAGAGCCCAGGATGGGCACAGAATGGTTAAGATTTGGAGGGTTTCCTTTTTGGCAGGGTAAATGGTAGCTGGTAGGGAGAAGTCAGGGACTGAAGTATCTTGGTCTTTGGACAAGCAAAGACCAAGATACTAGTCTTGGTTCTTCAAACGCGAGTGAGGGTCCTCAAACCTGGCATGGTACCCTGTACATAGTGGTCACTCAGTAAATGCTTATTGATTGAATGAACTGTTTTTCTTTCTTGGCAGGGAGCAAAGTGAGTGGGGTAAAGGCACAGGGAGGAGCGAGAGCTGGGGAGCATGCTTTTCCAAAACTGGACCCTGTTCTTTCACCGATAATCCCTGGGGCATAGCCATAGCATCACGGTAGAGTTCAGTGGGACCTTAGGAGTCATGTAGCCCAACTTTCTCCTTCTAGAAAGAGGATGCATTCTCTCCCACTTCCAGCACTCTGCATTCCAGCCAGCCTGGGCTATCGACTCTTCCTCCGGCAGGATAGCACATCTTTTGTCTCTGTGTCTGTTCAATCTTTCTCCCCCATTCCTGGCTTATGCCATCTCCTTATCTCCCTGGCTTTCTGCCAGCTTCTGTTCAGGTGCTGACCCTCCAGGACGCTTCTCCTGATCACAAAGCCAAGTGAGGGGAGCTTTGGTTTGGAAATGTATAGGTATAGTAAGTGGTGCCAGAGGGGTTGGCAAAGCCTAGTGGCCCCCCTACTCTGAAAACCATCCCTATCTTCTTTGTCAATGTCTTTTATAAAATGGAAGCTTTTCGAGGGTGCTGCCTGTTTCATTTTTTTCTTTCTATGCCCATCTCCTAGGACGGTGCCTGGTGCTGGAGAGGATCTAGCCAATAAGGGTTTTTTTGTTATGGCTAGTTAGTTAGCCAAGAAATCACTCTTGGCAGTTGTTTGAATTAGCTAGTAACACCACTGGCAGCTGAGAGATTCTCCCCCTCCCTGCCATGGGCTTCCTGCCACACTTTCTTCTTTCTGTTATCTCTTCCTTAAGTTCTCAGCCCACCTCCATATTTTTAATTGCTGTTCTGCCTCTTGAGGGGAGGCAGTCTTCTTTTGGCATCCCCAGCCCCAGCAAAGCCTGGCTTATAGGAAGGGCTTAGTAAATTCATACTGGGTTGCACCAGTTGAGATTGAGTAAATTGGATATCCAGGTGGGAGGGAACTTTGAGAGTATCTGATTCAATCCTCTCGTTTTACAGTGGGGAGGGAAACACAGGTCCAGAGAGGTCAAGCATTGCTGAGTTACAGAGATGGAAGGTGGCAGGGCTGAGTCTGGAAGCCAATCTGACTCCACCACATGACCCTGCTTTGGGAAGCAGGTGTGACTGCTGTCATTCAGAAAGTAATTTTAAGTCCGGGAAGGACTCATAACAAAAGAACATGATGTTTTGCTTAAAATGGTCTTTGGCTGTTCTCAGGCTGGGAATTTGCAATCTGTTTGTTTTTTCCCTTGTGAATGGAAGCCTTAGGTTTTACTTCCTTCACTTGCCTTGAAAAATTCTTTTAAAACCTCTGCCTCCTCCTTTTTCCTTTCCTCTTCTTCCTCCTCCTTTCCTCTTCCTCCTCCTACTGTCCTGCTCTTCCTTCTCCTCCTCCTTCCCCCATCTCTTCCATTTCTCCTGCTCCTGACTCCCAAGCCATGATGCCTCTCAGACCCATTGATGGTAAAGTCAAAACCAGGTTTCAGCTGGACGCGGTCTTGGGAAGGTGTCTTGGCAGAGGCTTTCAGTAGCACGGAGAAGCCATCTCCAGCACAGGCTCTGACCTCTTCCTGTTCCTTGCTCTCAGACAGAGAACATGAGACAATAAAATTGGAAACTCCATGTAGAGGAGTGGTCTGCAATCTAGGAACAGTGCAAATGTTTTGAGCAAAACTTTGGCAATCCATTAGAATGTAAGGAGGGACAGTTTCCATTCAGCTAGAATTTATTAAGCACCTACTCTGTGCCAGGCCTTGTGCTAAGCACTTTCCAAACCTCACTTTCTGTACTTCAGAGAGATCAAGTGTCTTGGCCAACATCACGCCATGAGCCAGAGTCCAAAGTAGGATTCGAACCAGGTTTCTGCTGACCCCAAGCCCTGTCCTCTTTCCTTCTGTAACACTATTCTTTTCTCAGTTCTTATCCCAGGGAGTGATTTCCTTGATATTTTGTGACTCCTTCACTTACATGAATAAATAAGGGAGTTTGCCTGAAATACTGATGAAAGAGAAGTCAGAGCCATCTCCTTTGAACTCTCTGATCATTAAGAAGGTCTTACATCCTTTGCTCACAAAGAAATCCCCTAATTGAGAATGGTAAGGGGTAGCTGCTTTGCAGGGATCCTCAGCACCATGCCACAGAGATGCATCCTCTCAGACAATTCCTTGGTGAGAACCGCCACGCCTTGGGACCCACTCACCCCACTCTCTCTCCTTAGGAGGGAATCGTTGCCAAGCCTGGTTTCAGGCCAGGCTGGAGGATAAAGGAGAGGTCAGGGCTGAATGTCCTGAGTCACCCCTGCTCCCACTAGAAGAATGTTCCAGAGATTAGTTGGGGATCATTAGGTTCAAGGTCTGAGTGTCCTGAGCCCTGGGGTGGAGGTGGGAACCTATGGGCTGCTGGGTACCCCCACAGAGCATGGCTCCCTTTAGATGGCTGTGGTCCCTCTGGGCACAAGCCATATGGCAGAAGGACTTACTGTGTCCTCTCCACACTCATGGAATGGCCTCTTCTTTCCTGTATCCCCTCCTTTGTTGTTCTCAGTGGGAGCTGTTTTCCAGGTTCTGCCCAAGGTCCACCATGCTTGCTGAGGATGCTGGGAAACCCATTAAGTCTCATTAGTATGACCCTTTGCAGAAGGCTTGGGCTCAGCTTTGTCCTGGAGGCTTAGACAGCCCAGAATCTCCTGGTTCAGGATGGTCACCAAGCTGACCCCCAGACCTGGACTGTTGAGGGGACTGGGTGGCGGCTTGCTACTCCTGCTTCTGGTGGGTCTGTGGTATCTGTGCCATCTCTGCGGCATGACACTCACCGACATTCATGTTCTTTACACCCGGGATCTCATTTCACTCATAATTTCAATATTCCTTCTTCTTCCTCCCCCCTCATTGGCCTTGTTATGTTGTTGACACGTATCTTGTATATGTTTCCGTGTCTATCTGACTCCCCTGAACATCTTTGAAAGATACAGGTTGAATGACTAATGTGGAGATATGTTTAATATGATTGCATGTGTATAACCCATATCAGATTGCTTGCTGTCTTGGGGAGGGGGGAGAGAAGGGAAGGAGGGAGAAAAATTGGGAATTCAAAATCTTATAAAAGTGAATGTTGAAAACTATCTTTACATATAAATGGAAAAAATAAAATACTATTAAGTGAAAAAAAGAAATTAGTCCAAAAATATAAATAAATAAATGAAAGAAATGGGTTGAATTTATTGTATATTTATGAGGAAAAGTATACTGGACATAACAAAGATTCACAGTTTTGTGTACGATTTTCTTTTTCTTTTCGACTGTGTATAGTTTTATTTGTTGTTCAGTAAATTCAGAATGCAAATTATGAACAAAAATCACATCTTACCTGATAGAATGGGAGTTTCTTGAGGACGGCACCTAGCACGGTACCTGGTGCATAATGAATGTTAGTTGGTTGATTGTACAAGCATTTATTAAGTACCTACTACATGCTAGGGCCTAGAGGTGCTGCTGTCTGTTGTTCTGTCCTTTCAGTCGTATCCGATTCTTCATGGCCCCATTTGGAGTTTTCTTGGCAAAGACACTGGAGTGGTTCGCCATTTCCTTCTCCAGCTCATTTTTACAGATGAGGAAACTAAGGCAAACAGGATGAAGTGACTTGCTTAGAGTTGCACAGCTAGAACATTTCTTAGGCTCGACTTGAATTCAGGTCTTCTGACACTCTATCCTCTGTACTACCTAGCTGCCCTGGATGCTAGAGACACAAAGACATAAAGCAAAATTATGTCTGCCCTCAAGGAGATCATATTCTAAGGTTGGGGAGGGAGTGAATAATGATGCACATGTTTGTAATAGATGCTTGTCCAGACTTTTAATTTCATAGGTATAGAAACTCCCAGTGAGAAAACTCCCTTTACCAATGCAGATCGGCAAGAATTCTGGAACTTACAGACATAGAGAGGTTTTGACTCACTTAGAGTCACCCAGCAAATATGTATCCAAGGTGGAAGCTGAACCCAGGCCTTCCTGAATAAGGCTGACCCTTTATCTGCTAGGCCACGGTGCCCCTCATAAATATAAAACATGTGATTTGGAGGATAGAAGGAGAGAGAGAACAAACCACTGACATTATTGAGAAAGGCCTCTTGCAGAGTTGAAGGTGAGGAAGGAGGTAAGTCTGAGCATGGGAGGGAGGTGACCTGGGCAAAGGCCTGGAGGTGGGCACAGAGTGTCTTCTGTGAGGAGCAGCATGAAGAGGGAGAGGGAGGATCACATGTCATCAGCGTGGAAGGACAGACTGGGGCTTCCCTGGAAGAGCTTATCTGTCTAACAGAGAAAATTGTATCATCTCTGCACTAAAAGCCCAGTTTTATTTGTGTCCTGCTCCTTTTGGGGTTTTCTCAGTAAAGATACTGGAACAGTTTACCATTTTCTTCTCCAGCTCATTTTCCAGATGAGGAAGCTGAGGCAAACAGGGTTAAGGGACTTGCCCAGGGTCACACAGCTAGTAAGTGTCTGAGGCCAGATTTGAACTCAAGAAGATGGGTCTTCTTGACTTCAGGCCCGGCGCTCTACCTACTTTAGTACCACTTAGCTGCCCAATGAGCTCATTAGGACAGGTATATATATCTCTGCTTTATGGGGGAAAGAAGAAGGAAAGGAAGGAAGGAAGGAAGGAAGAAAGGAAGGAAGGAAGGAAGGAAGGAAGGAAGGAAGGAAGGAAGGAAGGAAGGAAGGAAGGAAAGCAAGCATTTCTTAAGTGGTAGAGCTTAATGGATTTGGTCAGGGTCACATACCTAAAGTCCTCAAGGGATTCGACCCCCATTGATTCCCCCCCCCCAACTCTTTTCTCACGGCACTACAGAGGAGGTATTTCCCAACTTCATCATCCTGACCTTGAACACTCAGTTATTCAGAGCCTGTTGTATACAGAGCCTGATGCTTGGCGCTAGAGAGAAATGATTTCATTGAGCAATAATCCTGCCCTCATGAAGTTTCCCATCTGGCCAGTCTACCTTGATGAGGCTCTTAGAGGTGGTGGCAGATAAAGCTCATATTCCCTCTCCTTCCTCAAGTGTTGACTATAAGGTGAAGAATTAGAAGGGCCTTAAAGGTCATCAGTGGCTAGCCACCTCATTTTAGAGATGAGGAAACAGAGGCCCAGGCAAGCAAGAGCAGAACTAGGATTTCAACCCAGGTCCCCTGACTTCATTCCAGTGATTTTCCCCTTATATCACATAGGCATCCTGATCCTATCTTCCCAAATTCCAGAATGCCACCATGTTTCTCATGTGTTATTGGTCCAATAAGGCATGGAGAGCAGGTGAGCAGGCTTGGCTGGCCACTTGGGGGCCTCCTCGGTGTGTTTTCAGCTGCAGTCGGTTCTTGAGCACACCTCCATTATCTCCTGGATGCTTTGGTGAGCACTGGGGGAGGTGGGATGGAGAGGGACCACACTATCTGTCCTGTGCCTAAGGCCCCTTCAGCAGCCCCCCTCTTGGGCAAGGGGAAACCCTCCCCCTCTGGCAGCTGGCACACAGAACCCTCCCCATGTGGGGCATTTTCACGTATTTGAAATCATGCCCCAGCCTCCCCAGCGGAGCTGATTCTGCCAGCCCCCTCAAAGCTGGCCTTCAGTCACGTTTTCCATTTTCTGAAAATAGCTTAAGGAACCTTTCTAAATGAGTGTGAGATCAATCCATTAGCCTCCAAGTCATCTCCTCACATGCATATTCAGGAATCCTCTTGGGAGCTCTGGGAAAACCCACAGCTCTTTCATTTTTCTTAACTGAGCAAAGGTCTCTCTGGTGATCTGACCCAGAGGTGTCTTTGACTGGCCCCCTCACTCCTAGCTTGTCCACAAGCCCTGGGATGGGGCCGTCTCAATTTTGAGTCATGGGATCCAGGTCACCTCTGAATCCATGATTTGCCCAGAGCTTAAGGAGGAAGCAGCTTAGTAAGGCTGATCACTTTGGGGAGTCTGGCTTGTTAATAGAACAGGGGTGAAGAGTAGGAGGAGCCCCAGCTTCAGAGAAGACACCACAGCATAGCTGGCCCATAAGGGAACATTGGAAGCAATGTGTGTGCGGATGTTTGCCCAAGTGTCCAAGTATGTTTGGGTGCATCTCAGAGGAAAGACAGAGACACAGAGAACAAGGGTGTGCTCTATTCCTTCCCGAGGTGATTGCTGTCTTATGGCAGCATCTGGTCCTAACAGGTGTGACAGCAGGGGTGAGATGGGGACAGTTTCTATGAGAACACTTTCGTTTCTGATAGCCTGCAGGCTTCAAGAGCACACCCTGCCATTGGAAGATTGTGTTTACCTGCATGTATGCAAGCATGTGTACGGATGCTTCCTTCAAAGGGCAGGGCAGGTGCCATCTTGAAGATTGAGGAGTTCTTCATCTGGGGTTCTTGAACTATTTTTTTTAATATTGTGATAGTCATATTTCAGTATGATGTTTCCTTTTGTAATCCTCTATGTTTTATACATTTTCAAGCATTATTCTGGGGAGAGAGGGCATATAGGTAGCACAGTGAGCAGAGCTCTGATCCTAGACTCAGGAAGACCTGAGTTCCTATGTGTCCTCAGATGTTGGGCACAGAACATTAAACCTGTTTGCCTCAATTTTCTCAACTGTAAAATGAGGGAAATGACACCTGCCACCTCCCAGGGTGGTTGTGAGCATCTAGTGAGATAATATTTGTAAATCACTTAGCACCATGCCTGGCATATAGCAGACACTTAATGAATGTTTCCTCCCTCTCTCCTTCCCTTCCTTTCTTCCTCTTTTCTTTCTTCCTCCTTCCCTTCCCTTCCCTTCCCTTCCCTCCCCTCCCCTCCCCTCTCCTCCCCTCTCCTCTCCTCTCCTCTCCTCTCCTCTCCTCTCCTCTCCTCTCCTTTCCTTTCCTTTTCCTTTCCTTTCCTTTCCTTTCCTTCCTCCCTTCCTTCTTTCCCTTTACCAAAGTGCCAAAGGGGTCGATGAAATAAAAAAGAGAAGAACCCAAGATCTATGGCCATGATTCTAGCTCCCTAGTCTTGGATCGTAGATTTGGAACTGGGGGAAAAGCAGGGATCACTGGCTATGGAGTCAAAGGTCTTGGGTTCAAATCCTGTCTCTGATGCTTCCTACCTGTGTGACCTTGAGCAAGTCACTTAACTTCCTTGTCTTCCATTTCCTCTTCTCTAAAATGTTGGACTCTATAGCTTTTGAAGTCTCTTCTAGGTATTAACCTAGGATTCTATGACCTTGGGCAAGTCAGTTAACCTCCCTGGGCCTCAGTTTCCTTTTTTGTAAAATGAAGGGAGCATGACCTCCCAGATCCCTTCCAGCTCTAGGCCTTGGATCCACCCTCAGTACAGGGGCACATTTCCCCCCCTGAGTTACTTGCTTTCAGCTGCAAAGTCAGGGCATCCAAGGAGCTAGGATTTTCCTGGCCAACGTTGCTTTGGATTTTCATGAGAAACCTTAATATTGTTTTTTAAAAAATTCAAGTTGCTCTGAATCACCAGAGCGTTCCCATGATGCCACTTCCATCTGGACTAGGCAATAAGGGCTAGTTCTATTCATTGCAGCCTACAGAAACCTGAGAAGTCTCACTTCCTGCCAGATCCACAATGGGCAATAATGCTTGGAATCAGGGGACTGGCACAGGCAGCTCACTGCTGCACTGATATAAAGGCCCACTGCAGAGGCAAGGTCCCACAAGGAATGGGTGGCAGAGCTGAGCTTTCCCCCCAGCTCTGGACAGCAACCCTCTGCTCTGCTCCCTCAGTGCTCATCTTGTATGTACCTAGTTCTTTCCACCTTGTCTCCTCCCTAGATAATGAGCAAGGGCTTTTAGCCTTTCTTTGTATCCCCAGTGCTTAGCACAGTGCTTGGCACATAGTAGATGTTTAATAAATGCTTGTTGATTGATGGATTGATTGTCCAACCTAGTTGCAAATTCCAATCCCAGGTGTTCAGTCATTGCTGATGACCCCTGTGGCAATGGGGCATATCATTGTAGATGGCAAAGGGTGGCCACTAGTAGGAAATATTTTTGGGGGGAAGAGGTTGAGTCAGGGACATCTGTATTCTGGTCCTGCCTCTGACCGACACAATATCTGAGACCCTGGGCAAGTCCCTTGGCCTCTCAACACATCAGGCAACTCTCTAAGACTGAACATTGCAGAGTGGGTGAGGATCAGCATGGGTAGGGTGATTCCTTGGGCTGATGGTATTACCAGTATCTGGTCCCACATACAAAGAGTCCGTTTGACCATAGCCCTTTGTTCCATTTTGTGATTCCTTTGCAAGCCCCCATTATGATAGGGTAGGAAGCTTGAGAAAAAGCCCAGGGACTCTGGGCACACTTCTAGCCCCTTCTGAGTTCATGTGGTCATTTTAATTAGCTCCCTATGCCAATCCCAGCTGACTCAATTCAGGTCTGAAATCCATACTCACTTCGTCTTGATTTAATTAGAACAACAGCTGTGGGATCTCAGGTCATCTTTTCATCTCTCCTCATTCTCCCCCTCCCCCCTCAAACAGCTGGCTGGGGGGAATTAAGAGGATGTAAAACTTAAAGCTTTCAACTTCATTCATGTCAAATATTAAATGAGTATTTGTACGTCTGAATTTAATATCTGTAAAGCCCTTTGCAAAACTTAAAGCTTTGTATAAATGTTAGCGGCTCGCATCTTGAAGGAGGGTCAGACAGCCCAATCCCTGTAACTAATACCCATAGCCTGGGCAGCTGGAAGGAATAGGATCTCTCTTCAAAAAGCAGTGAGGTGTAGTGGATAGAGCACTGCTCTCAGAGATAAGCTGGAAGTGGAATCAAGATGGAGGAATAAGAAATCACAACTGCCAGAGCTCCCCTCAAACTTCTTTTGTAATGACCACAGAAAATGTGCCAAAATGAATTATGAATGGGAAAGTCAAGAAAAAGTCATAGTGAACATTTTTCCAACACAGAGCAGCTTAGGAAAACAAAGGCACTTTGTACTCTGGGATGGGGGCTGGCCAGGAGTGCAGCAAAGCAGAAGCTGTAATGGGTGGGGGCAACACTGTGCTATGGTTGTGGCAGCACTGGCAGAGAGCAACCTAGTGCCCAGGAATAGTAAGAGGACTGAAAACCTGAGCAGAAAGTGATCCCAGGGAACCTCTATACTAGCACTGGGTGCAGGATTGGGTGCCCTTTTGCAGCTCTGTTGCCCATTGCCTAGTTCTGGATTACAGTTCCAGGGAAAACAGGAGTGGTTATGGTTGTGAGGAAGCAAGGTCCCTACTTATGTAAGGACCAGGGAACAGATCAAGAAGGCAGTGAATAGACCTCTCTCCACATAATATTGCATTGGAAGCTCCAAAAACAGACCAAGCTGTGAAAGTAGTGCAACTTAAAAGACAGAAACTCAAGCTCGTCATCTCTCCTAGAGGTAAGAAGAGTACAATTGTAACATAAAGTCCAAAGTCAAGGAATAGGCTGAAAAAATGAATAAACAATAACAGAAAAGAACCAGACCATAAAAAGCTGCTCTGGTGACAAGGACGCTGAAGACAAAAACTCAGAAGAAGATAATGATTTGAAAATATATGTAAACAAAGCCTCAAAGAAAAATGCAGGTTGGACACAAGTCCAACAAGAATTCCTAGAAGAGCTAAAGAAAGATAAAAATAGAGCAAAATTTTTTTTAAAAAATTCATATAAAAGTAGTAAAGGAAAATTTGGGAAAAGAAGAGTTTAGTAAAAGAGGCACAAAAAATACTGAAGAAAATAACTCTTTAAAAATCAGAATTGCTCAAATGGTAAAAGAAGTACAAAACCTCACTGAACAACACAACATCTTAAAAATTAGAATTGCACAAGTGGAATCTAATGACTCCATGAAATATTAAGACACAATAACACAAAGTCAAAAGACTGAAAAAATATTAAAAAAATGTGAACTATCTTATCTGAAAAAAAAAACAACAACACTGATCCGGACAATAGATTGAAGAAAGATAATTTAAGAATTATTGGACTACATGCAAGCCATGATCACAAAAGGAGCCTAGAATCATAAAATTTTAAGAAATTATAAAGGAAAACTGCCCAGATATCTTAGAACCAGAGGGCAAAGTAGAAATCAAAAGAATCTACCAAGAGATTCCAAAATGAAAACTCCCAGGAATATTATAGCCAAAATCCAGAACTCCTATGTCAAGGAAAAAATTTGGAAAGTAGTGAGAATGAAAGAATTCAAGTACTATGGAGTTGTGGTCAGGATCACGCAAGATTCAGCAGCTACCATGTCCTTTAGGGGGAAAATAGGCATTCGGTGAAACCGAAGTAAGAGCCCTGAGATGGAATCTATCTTCTGACATTTACTACCTATGTACCCCTCAGCAAGTCACTTTGCCTCTCTGATCCTCACCTTTTCAATCTGTAAAATGGGAATAACAATAGCACAGGATTGTTGTGAGAATCTGTCAATCAATCCACATTTATTAAGCACCTACTATGTTCCAGGCACATCCTAAGTCTGTGGATACAAATAAATGTGACGAGATCTAATCACATAGTCTATGTAAAACACTTTGAAAACTTTGGCTCCAACTATTGCATGGTTGACTGTCCTGGGGAGGGTTGGGAGGGATAAGAAGGCAGGACAGTCTGGTGGTACAGTTCATATCAGAGATCTTCTACCTACTACCTTCTTCTCTTTGGGACTCAGTTTCCTCAGCTCTAAACTGAGGAGAATTAAAGGCTTAAGGTTGGAATCTTTGAAGGTTTCCTGAAGGAGACAATTGAGTTGAGCTTTAAAGAGATAGGTAATGATCCAAGAAATAGAAAGGAGTGAGAAGGTGGGTGCATTCCAAGCATAGCTTCAAAAGCTCTAGGTTCACATTCACACTGGAATGTCACATTGTTGGACGGAAGCAGCTGAATTTTGCCAATGTTCAATTTTAAAAAATAGAAACAAAAGTAAGACAGCCCTGGCACAAGCAGCGTGTTGTATTGTGTTCCCCTGGAATGGCAATTCATATTGGCAAGTCACCATGGTCTAGTCTCCCTAAGCAACCCCATTCCTTATATCACTAGATGGTGTCTTCCTAGGGGAGATTCCACTTGGTAAATACACAGTGATCTAAGAGCACAAGGCCAAAACCATTGTTCCTCAGAATCTTGGCATTCAACATTGCCCATTAGACCCCACTGAATCTCCATCCCTGCCTCATCCATGCTCGTCACCACTAAGCTCATGGGCAGAGAGGTAGAGTAAACAAAGCTGGTGCCCTGCACTTCCTTCATTCATTCCTTCTTAATTCACTTAGCACCTACTATATGCCAAGCCCTCTACAACTGCAGGAGCCTGGGATACAACAGCAACATAAACCTGGCCCTGGGAGACCTTATGGTCCAATAAGGGGAGGGATATTTAGGATATCCGTGCAAAGCAGTCCACACAATGCAAGGTAGGGCATGAGGAGACAGAGAAGTGATCCAGACGACATACTCTAGGACAACGTGAGGAGACAGAGACCATTTTCAGCTGGACATGTGAGGGGGGGCTTCATGGACTGGACAGTCCCTGAGCTAGTCTTTAAAGAAGCAGAAAGATTTCAGCTGGTGGGGAGATGAGGAGAGAAGGCCTTGCAGGCCCAATCCGACAACTCAATGCACTACCACGCAATGCAATATGGTACACAATTCAATATGACATATAAGATAACCCTGTATATAGTATTGTATTTAGTATTATATTATGTTTTATTGTATTGCATGCCAGGCACAATATAATGACTAATGCTCCTTAAAGAAAGGTAACACATGGTTATTTGCATGTTGTCTTCCCTGTTAGAAAGTGGGCTCCTTGAGTGCAAGGCCTGTGTTTTTGTATTTCTCTGCATCCCTCAGTGTTTAGCACAATGCTAGGCACATAGTAGCATTGAAGAAAAAATGTCAGTAGAGTTTTCTGTGATTTAATCCCATGTTTGCCAGGAACAATTTTATTGAATACAACCTTAATCTCTATCCAAACAATTTCTAGCTGGGAAAGAGCTGTCCAAATTGTCAGAGTCCCTCATGACTCCCAACATGACTGTTCCAAGAAAATTTCAGAAGACATTTATAGGAATCTTGATCAGGGAAATGATTACAATATGTTCAAATGCCTTTGGGGTTAATATTCCAGAAGTAGTCACCACGCAGTTCCTTCCTGGACCCCTTCCCCTTAAGAATTCTTTCCTGTGATCAAAATCTTAACTTTTCCATTTCAAAAGAGAAGATGCCGTCCCCACCTGAGTCACGACACCAAGTTGTTCAGGTGAGTGGGCAGGTGATAATGCCGTCTAGAGAGGAGTTACCTTTGGTTATCACTCTTACTCCGTTCCAGGGGCAGGCTCTAGCCTTTCTTCTCTCTTTCCCAAGGGAAAATTCTAGATAGGATTTTAGGCTGGACAAGGAGGACTTAGTATTTCTACAGAATTTAAAAAAGATTTTAATTATGTCTTTGCAGTAGGAGGTTAATAAATGTTCGTTGACCCACTGTAGCTGCCATACATATGGCGTTTGGAGGTTCCAAATATGTTTTATGGACACTATCTGATGACCCCATTTTCACATGATGAGACGGAAGCTCACACATGTACCTGAAGCGACTGAGCTCAGCTCTTGGGCCTCTACTCTTCTCAGTTCACTTGGCTGCCTCTTCCTACCCAGCCCAGGATGTTTACTGATCCCTTCTTCAGTGGCCAGGAGAGTGAATCGTGCATTTTAGAACCCCAAAACTGTGAGAACTCCACATTATCTTGGTACTCAGAAGGGAGGTGGAAGGAAAGAAGCATCACTTAAATGTCTACTATGTGTCAGGCATGAGGCTAAGTGCTTTACCAATATTATCTCATTTGATCTTCACAACAAACCTGCAAGGTAGGTGCTATGGTTATCTCCATTTTACAGTTGAGGAAAATGAGGCAGACAGATATTAAGTGACCTGAGTCACACAGCCAAGAAAGATCTGGGGCTGGATTTGAACTCAAGTCTTCCTGATTGCAGGCCCTGTCCTTTAGGCATTGTGATGACCTTCACTGAGTCACCTGGAAAGATGTTACTGTTGAAAGAAGCCCAATGGGGCCAAAGAAGGAAAGGAAGAAAGAAAGAAAGAAAGAAAGAAAGAAAGAAAGAAAGAAAGAAAG
>NW_020949971.1:4395392-4429157 GCF_900497805.2 Vombatus ursinus
AAGAAAGAAAGAAAGAAAGAAAGAAAGAAAGAAAGAAAGAAAGAAAGAAAGAAAGAAAGAAAGAAGCCCATCAAAGCTCAATGTTCTCACTGGGAAAAAATAATCTTTGCAGAATGTTTCCCTGATGAAGGCCTCATTCCTAAATAAATAGGGAACTGGGTCAAATTTACAAGAATAAGATCCATTTTCCAATTGATAAATGATCAGAGGATGAGAAGGCAGTTTTCAGAGGAAAAAATCCAAGCTATCAATAGCCATATGAAAAAAATGCCCTAAATCTCTAATCAGCAGAGAAATACAAATTAAAACAATTCCGAGGTACCACGTCACACATTAGATTGGCTGAGACAAGAGAAAAGGACAAATGCCAGATGCCAGAGGGGTTGTGGGAACACTGGTGCGCCCTAATGCATTGTTGGTGAAGCTGTGACCTGGACCAAGCGTTCAGAAAAGCAATTTAGAGCAACCTAGCTCCCTGGCCAGGGCTGCCTCGAAAAGAGGGAGTGACAGAGGAAAGCCAGAGCTGACAGGAGTCAACCACGCCTGTGGCATGATGCTTAAGCATCATGCTTCAGAGTGAGACAGAGGGACAGAGGTAGAGACAGGAGCAGAATCAGAGTGACAGAGAGAGACACAGAGAGAAAGCAAGAGAGACAGAGACAGACAGAGGGACAGAGATAGAGACAGGAGCAGAGACAGAGTGACAGAGAGAGACACAGAGAGAAAGCAAGAGAGACAGAGACAGAGTGACAGAGAGAGACAGAGAAAAAGAAAACAAGAGAGAGACAGAGACAGACAGAGGGGGTGGGGAGCAGATGTACGGTTAGCTTGGCAGTGCTAACTACATCATGGGAGCAGAGAAAAAGACACAATTGTTGTGTAGGCAGAGTTTGGGGCTAGGTTTCCAAAGCAAAGTCATAAGGAAAACTGCTTTAGAAGCTGATGGAAACCATGGCTTCCTAGTAGCTGAAGCAACCATTTTAAAAGAAGCCAGGTGAGTTGACTATAAATAAACAGGATTTGTAGTGGAGACCTTAGAAATCACTGAGTCCTCCCACCTCATCCTTCAGAGGAAAGGACCAAACAAGATTGGGGAATTGACTTGTAAATGTCATACAGCAGAGCCAGAATTTGAGCCATGACCTCTGAATCCAAAAGCATCACTTTTTCCATGAATCAATTCAAAATGGAGCTGAGAATTGTGCTCTGACAATCTGGTGGTAGACTAGAACTCTTCCCCTGTCATTTGGGTAGAAACACTGACAAATAGTAATAGCTCACACTGCTGTAGTGCTTCAAGGTTTGCAAAGCTCTTTATAGACATAATTTCATTTGATCCTCACAACAACTCTGTGAGGTAGAGGCTTTTTTCCCATTTTACAGATGAGGAAACTGAGGCTGAGATACATTAAGTGACTTTCTCAGGGTCACACAGCTAGTAAATGTCTAAGGAAGGATTTGAACTCAGGCCTACCTGACTCCAAGTCCACCAAATCAACATGCATTTATTAAATCTTAGTAGGTTCCAAGAACTTGTTAAGTGCTGGAAATACAATAATTCCTCACCTCCAGGAGCTTACATCCTAATGTGGGGGGCAACTCTGAAAAGGAAACTGGAAAGCTGATGGGGGAAGGGAGGGAGAGGTGAAGGGAGAGGGGAAGTACCCTGGTGGGTTCATGATGGAGAAAAATGTTCAGAAAATCAATGGTGGAGCCTTGAGCATGATGATGGCGTGTAACATGCCTGGCCTAGGCACTTTCTTTAAAATGGAACTTCCAGGGGGAACCGACCAATCAGAGGAAGGAGCTGCAGGGTAGGAGAGATCGTTCTGGCTGAGAAGGATCCTGGAAAATGATGATGAAGAAGTTGGGAGAGTCAGAAGCAGGGCCCGGAGAGGACACCAAGGACAAATGTGACTGGCCTGGGCACTGGCCTTAAAATGAAGCTTCCCAGAGTGACCGATAGTCAGTGTCACATGGTCCTCTCTTCATTAAGCTACCTGGATGTGCCCAGGTTGCCTCCAACAGGGTTCTGCCTGCTTTCACCCTTTATTCCTGGCCTGGAGGGTCCAAAGGAGCATCCCCATGGCCTGCCTCTCTTCTCCCAAATCACCACTGGTCTAGAGCCGAAGGCACCTCAGAACCCCTTTAATCTAACAAGGAGAAAACTGAGGCCAATGAAGTGACTTGTTTAAGGTCATGCAGGCAGCAAATATCAGAGCCAAGACTTTAACCCAGATCCTCTGGCTCACACCCCAGTGACTGTCTTAAATAAAATATTTTTAGGGGAGAGGCAAAATAATAACAGCCTTGAGGGAACTCATTGGCTCAAATATTTGTCACCAGACATTTTCTTGTGTATACTTTCCCATTATCTGAGTTGGTGAGCCTTCCAATGGAGTCTGTCTTGTTCTGCCTTGAGTTTCTTTTTTTCCCAGGGGATAAAGGGAGAAATCACATTATTCTCTTTGTCTCTGTCTCTGTCTCTGTCTCTCTCATTCTCTGTATCTCTGTCTCTGTCTCTCTTCCTCCCTCCCTCTCTCTTATTACTTTTAGGCATACCACTATGTCAGTTCAATCCACGAACATTTATTGAACTCTTACGAGGTGCAAAGAACTATGTTAGGAAAGTTTATGGACTCTGCCCTCAAGGAGCTTACAGTCTAGTTGGGAATATAAGAAAAAGATAACTGCAAATAAGTTATGGTATCTAAGTGATACAGACAAGTGCAAAGAGAGGAAGGACTTCCTTAGAGCTAAGGTCTTCATGGAAAGCCATCTGATTGAGGCTATAATCTGAATAGACCAAAGATAGGTGAAGAGAAGTGGGGAGGCCATTCGAGGAGGCTGAACAAACTGGACAAAAGTACAGAGCTGGGAAGACATGAGGCATGGATTTCCAACAACGAGTAGACCAACAAAGAGTTCAAATTGGAAAGTAGATTTGGAAAGGTGGGCTGTGACCCCATTGCAAAAATCCTTGAATCCCCCTCCAAGGAGACTGGAATTGACTCTGGGGACCATGGGAAGTCATTCAAGGTTTTAGGTAGGAGAGTGACATGATGAAAAGAATATTAAAGGGAGAAGAATCTGGCTGTGTGTTCAGGACAGACTGGAGGGAGAAAAAGCCTGAGGCAGATAGCCCATTTAGGAGTTTTTGCAATAATCCAAGCAGGAAGTGGCAGTGGGCTGAACCAGGAGAGACCATGGGAAGGAAAGGGAGAGAAGGGATGGATCTTGAGGTCATGAGCTCCCAGCTTTCAAATAAAGTTAAGGCACAAATGGCTTGTGGATAGAATGTAAGCTCCATGAAGGCAGGACTTGTTTCCTCAGTTTGTTTTGTATCCCTCACATGCAGCACAGTGCCTTGAACACAGATTAAAGACAGATGTTTATTGTATTGGGTTGTTTGGGTTATGAATTAGTTTTACTTTTAGGCTCCTCCCAAGACTAATAAAAGTAACATGATAAATAACAATAACAGCAATAATAATAATATCAGTCTTTACCTAGAATTAATACAGTGTTTTAAGGTCTGAGAAGGGCTTTACAAATATATTTCATTTGATCTAAGACTAGGCAACCTCTACTGACAAAGACATTTGAGTTGGACAGCACCTTAGAGATCATTTAGTCCACCTGTTCATTCTATTTTTTTTCTCTCTTTTTCTTTTTTTTTCTAGGCAATGGGGTTAAGTGACTTTCCCAGGGTCACACAGCTAGTAAGTGTTGTATGTCGGAGGCCAGATTTGAACTCAGGTCCTCCTGAATCCAGGGCTGGTGCTCTATCCACTGTGCCACCTAGCTGCCCCCTCCACCTCTTCATTCTAGAGATGCCCAGAGAGTGGAAGGGAATTTTCCAAGTCCCCATAGTACAGTACGTAGGCTACCTCTACCTCTTTCTTGTTGGGTTACCTGGGCTCTCCCACTTGAACAAAGCTCACTAAAGAATAGGGTCAAGAAGTCCCAAAAAAGGGGGTTACCTTCTTCGTGACTGATACCTCCAACTTTCTCCAGTTTCCTTCCCCCAGTGTTTTGACCCATGAATATTGCCTCTGTGCTGTTTGCTGTAAGTTCCCAGACTATTTTATGTCTGTGCTAGATCACTCCAAGAATATTGTCCTTGGGTGTCCTTGACCCTCAGCATGACCTCAACTGGACCATGAGGACATGCACTGACCAAGAGCATCCCCTCTAGGGATGAGTGAACATTCCTCATGTGAGATTGTGATAGCAGAAATCCTGGACTCATAGGCAGAAACCCTGGCTCCATATCCTGAATCTGCTACCTTCAAGCAATGTGGCATTGGGCAAGCAGCTTCACGTAACTTTGTGCCTCAGTTTCCCCACCTATAAAATGTGGATCCTGTTTCCCTCTGGCAGGAAGGAGATTTGGAGAGAGGTGAAGCACTCCAGAAAAGAGTGGGAATATTTGGCCAGTATTTTTGTTTGGCTAAACAGCATGGAGATTTCATGCTCCCTGGCAAAGGCATCATTTGATTTTCCCATCTTTGGCCAAAGGAATTATTTCCCAATCAAGCCGGCTTCGTTCTCCCGAGGGCAACATTTTCCATAGCACTTGCTTGGAAAGGTCATGTTTCTTCATTGAGCCTTCCTCCCCCTCTCCCTTGCCTCCAGAGCTTCAGGTAAGATGGAAAGAAGTTGGCTAGGCCCCCCTCGAACATGTAAGGGCCTGTGGGAGGGTCCCAGCCCACCCAGGAGGACCTTAGGCTGATTTCCCATTGAGAAAGAGCAGGTAGTCTCCAAGGTCAACTTCAGGTTCAACCATAATAGGTCTAGAAAGCAGCAGAGAAGGATCAAGCCCCTGACGAAATGCTTGGAGCAGAGCACCTGGAGAGCAACCAGGCCAGAGAAGGGCTCAGAAATGGGCCCATCCAGGAAAGACTGAAGAAAGTGAGCTTATGTAACTTAGAAAGATGGAGCCTGTGGGAGAGCTGACCAACTGTAATTGGGTGTGCCAAAAGAACAACATGTGAGGGGCAGACAGGAAGCAGAACAGGGCTGCCCATTTCCTTTTGGGAGACAATGAAGGCCTGCATGGCCAGCAATCATTCCCATTCTCCATTGGGTTGACACTCAGTCCTGAACAAATCATAATAGAAAAATGGAGGCTGTCCAGAAGTGCCAGTGGGGGTGGCCAGGGAGCCCGCATGGGACCAGGGGTCAGAGAGCCCTGGATCTGGAACCAGATGTCCTGGCTTTGTTCCTCACCACCGATGGGATCTTAGACTGGTCACTTAAGTGGACGCCCTTCTCTGGGCCTCAGTTTCCTCAACTGTAAAGTGAGGGGTTAGACTAGATGACTTCTAAAACCCATTCCAGCTCCAAATCCATGATCCTTTAGACAGGAGGGCCTTCAAGTGCTTCTCCCTGCACATTCTGTTGGGTACCTTATATCAAGCATCACAGGCCTTCCAGCTCCTCTCAACGAGATCCACACCCCTCAGGAGAGATCAGGCTAACGATCCCCACAGATAAAGGTGGTGGTGCCTGATGGGCGTGGAGGTTCATCTGCTACAGGTCTAGAACCCGTCGCCCAGAGGAAGGCTGCCTGCGTGCCTGCCAGACTCACGATTTAAGTGAGGTCTTAGACAAGAGTCACCTGGGATGAGAGGAGCTGAAATCAGCACCTTTGGAGGGAGCACCCACCTCAAGGAGACCATAGATCTATGCTGAAGAGCAGCTCTGAGTTTGCTTGGCAAGTTTGCTTTCTGCTTCTGTAGAGCCCAGGTGGAAAAAGCTGCTGGTGTCCTGGAGGCAGTGCAGAGACAGCCGTCAGCCCCACCCTCCCTGGCACGAGGCCAGGCTGCAGATCAGCGAGCAGGTCTCTTTCCACTTCTTGCTGGGCCTCATCTGGCTCAATCAGCCGCTGCCTGTCACATCCAGCCTGAGAAGGGCCAGCTCCGGGGAAAGGTGGAGGAGTTGGGGAAGGGGGACCAGGGGAGGAAGGGATGAAGGTGGAGTCTGGGACTTATCTCCAATTTACAAATTTCAAAAAGAAAATCAAATGATGGGGTGAGGTTGGGCTTGAGAGAGGCCTGTGTCTGGTTTCTGGATTTTTGTCAACCAGCCACGCTTTCCCCTCCTCTGTTTAAGCTCCATATGAGCATGTGAATGAATAAATACACAATGATAACATGTCCTCTGAGAACAAGATAGATTTTCATCAAATTGGCCTGGGCACGAAAGCTAGGGGGAAGTCCTGATAACCTCAGAATGGAAGAACCTTAGATTGGCGAAGGACCTCAGAAGGCTGAGAAACATCCCTGACAAGTGGTCAACCAGCCTCTGATTGAAGACTTCCAACGATGGAGAACCCACTTGCTCTAGAAGCAGCCCATTCCCATTTTTGGACAGTACTAATTATTACTAATTAAGGCAGCTATATAGCTCAGTGAATAGAGTGCTGGTCCTGAAGTCAGGAAGACCAGAGTTCAAATCCAGCCTCAGACACTAGCCTAGTGACCCTGGACAAATCACTCAACCCTATTTGTCCCAGTTCCTCATCTGTAAAATGAGCTGGAGAAGGAAATAGTAAACCACTCCAGTATCTTTGCCAAGAAAACCCCATACAGGGTCACAAAGAGTTAGATATGACTGAACAACAACAAATTGTTAGTACATTTTCCCTTATGTTTAACCCAAATCTGCCTCTCTCCAACTTTTTATTCACTAATCTTAGTTCTGTCTTCCAGGGACAAGCAGATCAGTTCTAATCACAAGAGAATCCTTCAGATGCTTGTAGTCAGTCTGATTTTCTCCAGGTTAACCACCTCATTCCTTCCAACAGTGTTCTCATGGCAGCATCTTGGGTTTCCCTTCATGCCATGCTCTATCCATCCAGTCATGGATGCTCTTCAGCTCAATGATGTCTTTCCTAGACTGTGGATTCCCATCTTGAGATGATGCTCCAAGATGAGGTCTAACCAGGGCAGTACAGTGAGATGATCACCTCCAGGGTCCTGGATGCCATGCCTCTCTTTATCTAGCTTCACATTACATTTGCCTTTGTTGACTGTCATAGCATGCTGTTGACTTCTTTTGAAATCAATGCAGAGTCCGCTAAAACATCAATATCACTCTCACACAAAGTCCCATCCAGCCATAACTTCCTCCATTTTGTGCTAGTGAGATTGACCTTCTGAACTCAGCTAGAGTCCAGAATGATGGCAGTCCAGAAGAATAATACTATGCATGTCACTCCACCCACCATGCCCCCAGCCCAACCCCATCCAATAAATTGCAGTGGTTTCCTATCACCTCCGGGATTAAGGAAAAAAATCCTTTGTTTGGTTTTTAAATCCCTTTAAAATGTCGTAATAATAATAATTGCTCAGTCTTTTTTTTTTTCAGTCCTGTAGGACTCTTCGTGACCCCATTTGGGATTTTCTTGGCAGAAATACTGAAGTGGTTTGCCATTTTCTCCTCCAGTTCATTTTACTGATGAGGAAACTGAGACAAAGAGGGTTAAATGACTTCCCAGGGACCCAACTAGTAAGTGTCTGAGGCCACATTGAGCTCAGGAAAATGAGTCTTCCTGATTCCTAGCCCAGTGCTCTGTGCATTATGGTGCCACCTAGCCCTTCATAGCATATATGACAGCAATTGTGCCAGGCATTGCACTAAGGACTTTAAAAATGTCACCTCGTTTGATCCTCACAACAACCTTGGGATGTAGGTGCTGTTATTACCCCATTTTATAGTCGAGGAAACTGAAACAAACTGAAGTTAAGTGACTTGCCCAAGGTCACTTGGCTAGTGAAAGTCTGAGGCCAGTGCTCTAGCCACTGAACTGCCTAGCTTCTCTTCTCTTTTGCAGTCTTCTCATCCCTTCCTTCCCCCAGCCTACCCCTTGTACTCTGATCTAGTGACACTGGCCTCCTTCTGTTTCTCCCACAAGCCAATCCATCTCTTGCCTCCTGACACCTTCTCTGGCTGTCCCCATGCCTGAAGTGCCCTCCCCCTTCACTTCTGTTCCGGGATTCCCTAGTGGCTTCCTCAAGACTCAGCTAAAACCTCACCTCCTGCAGGAAAAGCTTTCAAATCCCCCTTGCTGCTAGTGCCTTCCCTCTATTAATGAGCTCTAATTTATCCTGATTGGAGACTCTTTATACACAGTGTTTGCTTGTTGTGTACTCCCTTAGACTATGAGCTCCATGAGGGAAAGGGCTGTCTTGCCTTTCTTTAAAACTGCAGTGCGTAGCACAGTGCCAGGCACACAGTAGGTGTTTAATGAATTCTTATTGACTATAGACCTACAAAGCACTTTGAAGTTTACAAAGCACTCATCTTGAAAATCACCATGAAAGAAGGTGAGTATGTGTGAACATTACTGGCCCCATTTCACAGATGTGGAAACTGAGAATTAGAAATTCAAATTACCTGACCATGTACGGTCAAGTATGGGTCCAAGATTCAAATCTCCTCCTCTTGATTCTAAATGCTCTATGCTTTCCACACCACTGTGAGGAATAATACAGTGGACTTCTCTCACTGGCAGACCTCTCTTAGGCAGGCCAAAGCTAGGGTTGTTGGGGTGGGGGTGGGGGTGGGGCCGAACTCCTCCTCCTTCTCCTCAGACCATCAGTGTGTTTGACCTCTGTGTTGTTTAGGGCAGCTAGATGGCAAAGTGACTAGAGCACTAGGCCAGAAGTCAGCAAGACCTGAGTTTAAATGCAGCCTCAGACACTTACTAGCTGTGTGATACTGGGCAACTCACTTAATGCTGTTTGCCTCAGTTTCCTCATCTGTAAAATGAACTGGAGAAGGAAATGACAGTCTACTCCAGTATCTTTGCTAAGAAAACCCCAAATGGGATAATGAGGAGTCACAGATGACTGAACAACCCATCATTAAGGGGGTGGTGGCGGAGAGGGGCATTCTCCCAGAGGTAAGCCCCCTTTCTCCAGAGCCTAGAGCTCGGGAGTTGAAGTCATCTTGCTGATAGCAGGAGTGAGGGAATTTCCAATCCCCTTAATGCTGAGGGGTCTTCATGCCTCCAGGGACTTCTATCACTGAAGATTTTTGGGGTGTTCTTGGGTGAAAACGGCCCATCCACATATGCTCTTAGTGGTGAACATGAGTGAGCTAGCAGCAGATTGTATCAGCTTGGCCTTAACTGCCTCCTCATTCTTCCAGAATTGGTGTTCCAGGGATTCTTGGAGGACATCACTCAGTAAATGTGTAAGAGTCAGAGAAAGGCACCATCTTATTGTAAACCGTGAGCTTCGCATGGGGATGCCAACCCTGCTGTGGGAAACACAAGATCTCATTGCCCATATCATTTGTTCGTCTGTGCATTAGCTCAGTTCTAGTGCCCCACTGGGGGTGGGGGCTGTATGGAGAAGGCTGGGGAGTGAGGCCTGTCCTTTCGGCAGGCCCTCAGCAGCCATGCACTTGCCACTGAGACACTAGATGCTATGAAGGATGGCTTGTCAAGCTTTTTACCAGGTTGACTCCAGTGGTTTGGCATCTGTGACTCTAGCTCCTCTTTCCCAGACTCATAATGAATTTTGTTCATCTGTCATCAGCCCCAGATAGCCAATGGACAGTCCAGGACTGCCGCATGGGCCCTGTTCTTGTGCCTCTGGAGCTTGGCTTGGCTTCTCTGTGACTCACTCCAACGGGCAGTTCAAGACAGCTGACTGAGTCCAGCTCTGATGCCTCTGGAGCTTGGCTCAGCTTTGCTATGGCTCACTTCAATGGGCAGTGCAGGACAGCAGACTGGGCTCTGATCTGATGCCTATGGAGCTTGGCTTGGCTTCTCTGTGACACACTCTAATGGACAGTACAGGGCAGCTGCCTGGGTCCAACTCTGATGTCTCTGGAGCATGGTTCAGCTTCCCCATGGCTCCCCCATCCATACTGGCTGTAGGACTAATGAGGGGGCCCCCATCCTAGGATGGAGCAGATGAGGTAGGAAGGCCTTCTTCTGGTGGAGGAGACAGACCCCAAAAGAGCAAGGACCCTGGAGAGGAACCAAGAACAGAAGAGCCTAGCAGGACTGTCTGAGCCTCTGGGCTATGGTAAGACTAGATTTTGAATGCAGCTCAATTCAACACAACAAGCTTTTATCAAGTTCCAGGAACTGGCGACACAGAAACACAAATTAAGCAGTTCTTGCCTTCAGGGAGTTTCTGTTCTACTGTTGAAGAAACAACATATGTACCAATGAGTAAATACAAAGTAATGTGGGGGAGTGCCAGGGAACACTAAAGCTAGAGGGCATAGGAAAAGCACTGATTAGCTGAGTCTTGAAAAAGCCAAGATTCCAGACACAAAGGAGAAAAGGAAAAGCATTCTGGTAAAGGAAGACATCTTACGCAAGGTATGGAGGTGGGAAATGGGACGTGGGTGGCTTTCTTTGGATGGTCCAGGAGACAAAGACTTCTGGAGAGGAAAGGGGAAAGGAACTATCCAGTCAGGCTATCCTGGCATTTTCTTTTTAAAACTTTCAAAATTACTCATGGATTTGGGATCTCATCATTTCAGTCTAGTCTAGTGATACAGAACATACCTCACCCACGCTTGGCCATCCATCCGGTGTGGCTCTCATCCATCTTTGTCACTGGGGGTCCTCCCTACCAATGCGCTGGAGGCCTGCCTCACTTTTCTTCCAACATCCTGAGTATAGGAGTGGAAAACACTGGCCACTCTTGCCATTGCCATATGATCACCCCATCTCTTTGTCCTCTCTTCTAATTCCCTGATGGCAGTTTTTCCACCTTTTCTTTTCTATCGTTGGTTCTCAGCTGCGGCCTGCCCCCTCCCTCCAGCATGTCTCCATTGTCCTTGATGTGAAAATCATTTTTAATTCTTCAGAGATTAGTACTTTCCATGTCTCTGTGCTGTACGGCATCACCACTTGAATGTTACTATTGGAAAAGATGGAACTTGGTTTTCATGGGAAGCTTGAGGCCAGGGAATGAGTTTTGCAATTTTCTGAAAGCTAGACAATCCATTCCCCTCCTCCTTTTCAACTCATTGCCCATCTGTCTGTTCCAAACATACACACTAATGGACAAGCTCTGTCCATTTTCCATCTAAGCACATGTTGAAATCTGGGCAGTAGACATTGTTTATCTATTTGTTCTTTCTGGAGTGGATGGACAGGCAAAAACCATTTGAGTGGTTACAGATCTCTTCCAGGAGGCTCTGCAATGTACTGGGGCTTGATGCAATTAGTACATTATCATGAACAGATAGGAGCTTGTGGACCATCATCCCATCCACTGAGATGGAATCCCACCCTCTCTTGGATGCTGCACTGATCTTCTCCACCAAAGTAGCAAATGGGGGGCATGTAGGTCCCTGTTTTATTCTTTGTTTGATGTTTATTATCAGTGGTTCAATGAACAACATGATTTCTGTTGTCACATTTTTTGAAGGAATAGTGAATGATTTTGGTTTGTTGATGAATGGGAGACATCTTGTTGAAAAAAGCACCCATAAGATTACCCTTTGTTCAAGTGAATCAAGTTTTTTGTAGTCAACAAATATTGAATGGACTGTAATCTCTACATCTTTCACTTAATTGTGAGATCCTAAAGATATGGTCCTTTAGTGAATAGTGTTTGCAAAAGCCTACTTTTTCTTGAATAATACTATCATTGTGGGCATCCTTGGTTTGCATGTAGTTGGCTCTTATACAATTTTTATATAGATGGAAGAGTTGACATATAGGTCAGTAGTTATTCATATTCATTGGTCACTTTTTTCAATATTAATAAGGTCTGATGGGTTTTTCCCCCATGTCTTTGGTATCTTCTCCTCCTGACACCTTGTATATCAATCAGTACAATAATGCCATCTCAATTATGTCACTTTTAGTATGTTTCTCCCCTGTCTACTCTGGGGCCAACCTAGTTGCCCTTTCTGTCTTTCCTCTTTTTAGTATCATTTTTATTTTACACATGAGTGCATCTGGGACTGTGATGTCAGAGTCCAAGGGTGGTGACTCTGTGACACTTGATGGAACATTTTTGTTATAATGGTTTTTTGTAAATAATTTCCCTTTTCTTTCTGTTTGTAGGCCTCCTTCCATTTGCATCCTTGAATGCCTCTAACTGTTTGCCAACTTGGCTTGGGGCATATCTTACACAGCTTTCTTTAAACAAGTTTTGCCCCCTCCTCCCCTCAACACTTCGAGATGATGTTGCTCATAAGTGTCCATCACCCTTCTTTGGAAGATTGTACAAATGAATCAGAACCAGTGTTTATTTTCGATGTGTCCCCTTCCCCCCCCCCCTTTGGAAAATAAGTCATTTGTTTACCAACTAGGGTGTGTTGTGGTTCTTTTGAGCTCCTTGTTTGGTAATTAATTTATATTGCAAAAATTTCTGGATAAATTATAACCTGCATCAATGTAATTTCTGTTGTCTATTTCATATTATTTTAAAATTTTTAATTACTCACTAAATTTTTCATGGTAAAGTTGTTTCCATTATAGGTGATATCATTTTTCTTTAGAGAAGCAGCATAGAATAGCAGATAAAGAATTGGCTTTGGAGCCGGGATGACCTGAGTTCAAATCCTACTGCTGACATACACTATTGTGTGGTGGTGGATAAGTCACTTAACCACTCATTGTTTTAGACAACTCTAAGATTTTAAGTTGCTAAGTTTCCTTGAATGAAATTACAAGTGTTACAAGTATCATCCTTTTTTCCCCTCATTATTTCTTCTCCTCCTGCTCCTTTTCTTCCTTCTTCTTCTTCTCCTTCTCCTCCTCCTTCTCCTTCTCCTCCTCCTTCCTCTTCCTCTTCCTCTCCTTCTCCTTCTCCTTCTCCTTCTCCTTCTCCTTCTCCTTCTTCTTCTTCTTCTTCTTCTTCTTCTTCTTCTTCTTCTTCTTCTTCTTCTTCTTCTTCTTCTCCTCCTCCTCCTCCTCCCCCCTCCCCCCTCCAAATTCTGATCTTAGATCTAACAAGTTGCCAGTCTCATTATACCCAGGCAGCTGACTCAAGGACAATGCCTACATCAGTAACCAGCTTTTCCTATCTGTTAACATCAATTCCATTTTCTTTCTGATGGTATTTGGTACTTGCCAGGTCCAGCACCCACTAATCTATTTCTGGAAGAAAGGTTTTCTGACATAAAGGCTTGAGACTTCTGTGCAATCACCAAGTCTCTAGCCTCTCTCATACCTTCTTCCTGAATGACTGCAACAAATATCAGAGTGAATTTTGGTTTAATTTGAAGAGTCTTGTCAAGTTATTAATATAATTTCTTTGGCTTATCATTTTATGTAGCTAGCATTGGCACATAAGTTGCAACAATTTTCATGTTGTTCTTTGTACCAATACTTATCATCAGTACTTTAATGTTTGATGACCAAATGTCTCATGAAATACTGTTTTGGGTTGCCTTTGGGTGTATGATAAAACCCGTCCTACCAGCTCCTTTCTTTGATTCTCCAAAGAGTACCTGAAAGCCCATAACCCTTTGAGATTAAATGAGATAACATTTGTAAAGTGCTTAGCACAGTACCTGACATATAGAGGTACTTTAAAAATGCTTCTTTCCTCTGTATCCTTCCATTTAGCTACTATATCTTTCTGGGGGCCATCGCTAGGCATCCTGATCTATATCATGCCATGGGACCCAGATGGCTCCGGAGGAGAAAGTGAGGCTGATGACCTTGCACAGCCCTCCCTCATTTAAACCCAATTCACTTGCCAGTCATAGCATCATCTTCCTGATGTCTTTGTCCTCTTTGAGAATGAAGGATGGGGCAGAGCCAAGATGGCGGATGGAAAGCAGTGACTGTCTTGAGCTCTCTCCCAAAGCCCTCCAAATACCTAAAAAAATGGCTCTAAACAAATTTTAAAGCAGCAGAACCCACAGAAAGACAGAGTGAAACAAATTTTCAGCCAAAGACAATCTGAATGGTTGATCAGAAAGGTATATTGCGCCGGGCTGGGAGAGGAGCACAGTTTGGTGTGCGTACGCAGGCTGCAGCAACTCTGGAGCAGGCCTCAGAGGACTGAATCTCGGGAAGCTGCAGCGATTTCCAGACTTCTCAACCCAGGAACACCAAAGACAATGTGGAAGGTCAGTGGGAAAAGTCTGTGACTGAGGTGAGAGAGGAGCTAGGTCTCAGCCACAAGTCTCAAGCACGGCCTGGGGCAGTGACTGTTTCCTGAGCTTCCGGCTCACAGACTGAGGGGGAATAATGTGGCTGATCAGAGAGGGATTACAAGGATCTCTTTGCCAGTGTTGAGGCAGGAATCTCTTGCTTTACCAGTGCTTGGATCTGGGTCACAGTTCTGAGGGGCGGTCCTGGGGCGAGGAGGAGTGCTGGTGCAGAGGAGCTTGTTGTGGCTGTGGAGAGGAAATACCTCACACCTTGGAAGAACTGAAAATTTACAGTTCCCTAGAAGTACCTCTGAAAACAGCTGTACAAACCCCCGAAGCTTGGGACAGTACATTCTCCACATTGGAAGCAGGCTTTTACCTTAACAAAGAGTGTAAAACTCAAGTAATTGGCCAAGATCATGAGTAAGCAGCGCAAAGAGAGTCAGACTATATTATCTTACTTTGGTGACAAAGAAGATCAAAACATACAACCAGAAGAAGACAACAAAGCCAAAGCTCCTACATCCAAAGCCTCCAAGAAGAATATGAATCAGTCCCAAGCCTTGGAAGAGCTCAAAAGGGATTTTGAGAAGCAAGTAAGAGAAGTAGAGGAAAAACTGAGAGTGATGCAAGAAAATCATGAAAAACAACTCAACAGCTTCCTAAAGGAGACCCAAAAAAATACTGAAGGAAATAACACCTTAAAAAATAGCCTAACCCAAATGGCAAAAGAGGTCCAAAAAGACAATGAGGAGAGGAATGCCCTAAAAAGCAAAATTGGCCAAATGGAAAAGGAAGTCCAAAAGATTACTGAAGAAAATACTTCCTTAACAATTAGAATAGAGCAATTGGAACCTAGTGACTTTATGAGAAATCAAGACACTGTAAAACAAATCCAAAAGAATGCAAAATTAGAAAACAATGTCAGCGATCTCATTGGAAAAACAACTGACCTGGAAAATAGATCCAGGAGAAAGAATTTAAAAATTATTGGACTATCTGAAAGCCATGATCAAAAAAAAAGCCTAGACATCATCTTTCAAGAAACTATCAAGGAAAACTGCCCTGATATTTTAGAGCCAGAGGGCAAAATAGAAATTGAAAGAATCCACCAATCTCCTCCTGAAAGAGATCCCCAAAGGAAAACTCCTAGGAATATTATAGCCAAATTGCAGAGTTCCCAGGTCAAGGAGAAAATATTACAAGCATCCAGAAAGAAATGATTCAAGTACTGTGGAAACACAATCAGGAGAACACAAGATCTAACTGCTTCTACATTAAGGGACCACAGGGCATAGAATATAATATTCCGGAGAGCAAAGGAGATAGGATTACAACCAAGAATCACCTACCCAGCAAAACTGAGTATAATCCTGCAGGGGAAAAAATGGTTGTTCAGTGAAATAGAGGACTTTCAAGCATTCTTGATGAAAAGACCATAGTTGAATAGAAAATTTGATTTTCAAATACAAGACTTGAGTGGAACATGAAGAGGTAAACAGGAAAGAGAAAGTCATAAGAGACTTATTAAGGTTGAACTGTTTACATTCCTGCATGGAAAGATGATATTTGTAACTCATGAGACTTTTGTCAGTATTAGGGTAGTTGGAGGGGAAAAATTATATGTACATATATATAGATATAGATAGATAGAGGGTACAGGGTGAGTTGAAGATGAAGGGGTCATATCTGGAGAATAAAATTAAAGGGTGAGAGAGGAATATACTAGGAGAAGGAGAAAGGGAGAGGTAGAATGGGGTAAATTATCCTACAAAGAAAAAAACAGAAAAGAAAAGGCTCTTATAGTGGAGGGGAAAAGGGGGAAGGTGAGAGGGAATGAGTGAATCTTATTCTCATAGGATTTGACTTAAGGAGGGAATAACATACACACTCAATTGGGTGTGGAAATCTGTCTCACCCTACAGGAAAATGGGGGGGGAAGGAGACAAGAAAGTAGGTGAATGATAGAGAGGAGGACAGATTGGGAAAGGGAGTAATCAGAAGCAAATACTTCTGAGGAGGGACAGGGTCAAAAGAAAGAATAGAATAAATGGGTGGGTGGGATAGGATTAAGGGAAATAGAGTTAGTTTTTCACAGCATGTCTACTATGGAAGTGTTTTGCATAACTGCACATATATAACCTATATTTAGTTGCTTGCCTTATCAATGAGGGTGGGTGGGGTGGGAGGAAGGGAGAAAATTTGGAATCCAAAGTTTTAAAAAGGAAGATCAAGAATCTAGAATCTAGAGCAACAAGTGTCCAATTCAAATGCAAATGAATCTGCGTGGGCTGCGTATTGACTTAGAATACCACAAATTAACATTAAAAAAATAAATAAATAAAATATATTTTCATACCAAAAAAAAAAGATTTTGTAAAAATGAGAGAGTAGGCACTTGTCAGTAGTTACTGATGTTTTCTTTGTAACCTCATGTCACTGGTTCAAGCCCCCACCAATATCCTTCCTTCCAAGATTATCAATTGAGAATCAGTTAGTCAGCTAGCCTTAACTAATTTTTATATTTTATTTTTATTATTTTTTTACTTTAAAAATTTTTTTATTTCAAAACACATGTTTAAAAAATATTTTCACATGCAACTAGGAAATAAGAAATACAGGAAATGGGGTACAGAAATCTATCCTGCCCTACAGGAAAATTGAAGGGGAAGGGGATAAGAGAAGGGGTGAAGAGATAGAACGGAAGGCAGATTAGGGGAAGGAATATTCAGAGTGCACGTCAACTTGGGGTGGGGGGAGGGGGGAGATGGGGTGAAAATTTGGAACTCAAAATCTTGTGGAAGTGAATGTTGAAAACAAAAAATAAATAAATTTATTAATTAAAATTTTTTTTATTTCAACATTCACTTTTATAAGATTTTGAGTTCCAAATTTTTTTCTCCCTCCCTCCTTTCCTTCCCCCTTCCCCAAGATGGCAAGCAATGTGATATAGGCTATACATGTATAACCATATTAAACATATTTCCACATTAGTCATGTTGTGAAAGAAGAATCAGAACAAAAGGGAAAAATCACGAGAAAGAAAAAAAGAGAGAGAGAATAGTATGCTTTGATCTGCATTCAGACTGCATAGTTCTTTCTTTGGATGTGGATAGCATTTTCCATAATAAGCCTTTTGGAATTGTCTTAGATCATTTTGTTCCTGAAAAGAGCTAAGTCTATCAAAGTTGGTCATCTCAAAAAGAAAAAAAAAGAGAGAATAAAGGACAAACAACAATATGTTCTTCTAGTTTCACTGATAGCAAGAATGTTAAGATGGGTATAATTCAGCTCCTCCAGTTATATATGTGTTTATTAGTTATTGGACAATGATCTCTCATTGCTCTCAAATAGTCAAAATGGCAGTCATTGATGATCTAAAACCTCTGTGATTCTTACCCATCTCTGCCTTCTTTCCCACCTCTCTGCTGTTGTCTCTGCAGAAACATAAAGGAGCTATGCAAGATGGAGTACCATTATTTATTTTTCTTTGTATCTTGGATTGTAGCAGTCTAAACAGTGGCATCACTAGGTGGCCAGCCAACTGGTGATATGTTTCTCCATGGTTAGCCAAACTGGTTCTTGGAAAATGGATTCAGTCTGTTAACAGGGCCATACTTAAAGCCTTGTCACCATGGTAAAACCTGCCAGACCTTGTATTCTGTGAGCATAGCCTTCCAGTGCCGGGATCACCCCATGTCACAATGAGAAATTGGGGTAGGACTGTGGAGGACAGAGGCATTTGGGGGTTTTTACTTTAAGATAATTGATCACAATAACCCATCTGTCTATATCTCTGAATGGTTTACAAAGTGATTCCTCATGATAACTATAGGAGCTGGAAGATGCAAATTGTACTGTCCCCATAGAGGCACTATGGTACAGTGGAAGGGGCATTGACTTTGGAGTCAAAGGACATGGGTTCTCATCCTTCCTCTATCCCGTATCACGACAAGTGATGTAACTTCTCTGAGAGTCAACTTCTACAGATACATAATGAAAGAGTTGGCCTAGTTGTTCTAGGTTACCCAGAAAGCAATGGTTCTGGAGTACATTATCATCTTTCTCTGTCCTGATTCATCTGACCACCATAACCACCAAACAGCTGTCCCAGTGGGCTCTGTTCTTTGCCAACTCAGAATAGATAATCCTATGGACCATTTTAGATGTGAGGAAGCTGAGAATTTAGGAGGGGAAAATGATTGCCCAGTTTCATAGGGAGCAAGAATCACAGGCAGAGTGTGAAGCCAGTTTTTCTCATGCCTAAATCCAGGAAGGATCTGATTACATTGTACTATCTTTAGAAATGTCTGTGCCTCCTGCCTTCCATTTCCCTCCCTGCTAAGAATTAGTCAAAAGGGTCCAAAACCAAAAATGGTATTAGGGTTTCCTTAAAATGGACCACACTGTTTTAAAAAATTTTTTTAATTGATACCTTTTGTTTTCATATCATATTCATGTCTATTCCCTTCTCTTTTCCCTATCCAGAGAGCCATCCCATCTCATAAAGATTTAAAAAGAAAGAAAAAAAAGCAGTTCAGTAAAAAGCCAGCCCCACTTAATTGGTGTCTAACAGCTCATGCAATATTGCATTTCTGTGGTCCTCCATTTCCTTGAAGAATGAAAAGATGAGCATTTTCTTTTCTCTAGGCTGAGCTCAGACATCATAATTACCCACCATTCAGTTTGGTATTTTTGTTTTTTCCAATTACATAATTACAATTATTGTGTATATTAGTTTCCAGGTTCTTCCACTCATTCTGTATCAGTTCATATGTCTTCCCATAATGTTCTGAATTGTTCATATCTATTGTTTCTTCTGGCCCAGTAACATTGCATTGTAGTCATGTACCCTGATGTTTTCAGGCATTCTCCATTTGGTGGTCATCTGCTTGGTTTCCAGTTCTTTGCTGTGTTTTGGTGCATGTGGCACCATTTTGTCTTTGGTTTCCTTGGCATATGGATTTTACAGCTTTGCAAAGTATCCATACACATGAATCCCAAACTGGTGGTGAGTAGAAGAGGAGGGTAGCAGAGCCCTGCCTAGATTCAATGAACTTTGAGCTCTCTTTAACTCTTTTGGGACATAGAATCATAGATCTAGAGCCTGAAGGGACCATAGATGTCTATATTTCAACCACTTTATTTTACAGATAAAGAAATTGAGACCAAGAGAAGTTAAGTGATTTGTCCAAGGTCACACAGGTAGAACATGCCAAAGAGCATTTGAACTTCTAATTCTAGTAGGGCCACTAAGTTGTACAGTGGATAGAGTGCTTGGTCAGAAATCAGGAAGACTAATCTTCCCAACTTCAAATATGGACTCAGACACTTACTAGCTGTGTGACCCTGGGCAAGTCACTTAACTCTATTTGCCCCAGTTCCTCATCTGTAAAATGAGCTGGAGAAGGACATGACAACCCATTCAAGTATCTCCACCAAGAAAACTCCAAATGGGGTCACAGAGAGTTGGACACGACTGAAACAACTCAACAACTTATGATTCTTGAGCCAATATTCTTTCCATGGTACTGTGCTCCCTAATAGTTCATCATCAATCTGTAAACATGTATTTATTAAGCACCGACCATGTGCCAAGCACTGGGGATACAAGTAGAAAGAACAAATGAGCCTATAGAAAATGAGGGTAAGGGAATCGGTGAGTGTTAAAGCTGAAAGAGGCCATTATCAGTCAAAGAATCAGCATTTATTAAGCCCCTTCTGTTTGTGGACTTATACTGAAGGAAATTCAGAGGTTAGGTTCGATATGTTCTCTGCTTTTTTGGAGCTCATAGTCAATAAGAGAATTCTTCCACCTCTCTTAGCTATAATACACAACATGCCATGATATTCTTTAGAGAGCTGTAGAGTGGGTGCTCTGTACTGTTAGAGGGAGCATTGTTATGCCCAAGCAGAAGGCCCAAGGAAGCTTCCTGCAGGAGGTAGAATTGGACCTGGTTTTTCAAGGACAGAGAGAATTAGGCAGGTAAAAAGAGGGAGGGAAGATATTCTCGGCACACAGGAAAAGTGTGAGTAAGGCAGCATGACCCCTGCATCTGTGCTTATTCAGGGAATGGAGAATGGCTGAGTTTGCCTAGAGTGAAGAATCTAGAAGGAAATGACAAAAGATAATTGTAGAAAGGCAGGGTGCTACCAGCCGTGGGATCCTTGTCTCTACCTCCACTGATCTCCCCACGGTCCAGTTTAGGAGGCTTCCCTGGCAGGGTATGTGGTGCCCCTGTGTTTTTAGCACCTGGAGCCCACTGTGGCTAGTATTCCACAATCATTGGTCATGAATGTGACTTTAGATACCCTGACTTTAGCCTAATATCCCCATTTGGTCTAAGCTCTACTTTGCTCAGTGTCTCTCCAGGCATTCCAAGAACCTGTCTTAAAAATGGGGATTTTTTTAAAATATAAAAAGTTAGAAACCATTAATGCCTGATTTAATGTGTGCTATGAAAATAACTAAATGTATCATAAAAAATAACAACGTGTTATGCCTCACAATGTTTCCTTCTCAGCACCCTGCACTTTATTTCAGCAGATTGCATTTTAATAGCTTTTCAGCTGTTTGGTGGTTATGGTGGTCAGATGAATCAGGACAGAGAAAGATGATGATGTGCTCCAGAACCATTGCTTTCTGGGCAAAAAAGCACTTACAGTGAAACTTGGGTGTGACTACTATCTAATGACAAAAACTGGCCTATGAATTCTAGGCCAATGGAGTGATCCCAGCATATCTGTGCCTCAATTTCCTTTTCCATAAAATGAAGGCGTTGGATGAAACCATCTCTAAGGATCCTTGCAGTCTCAGAGCTGTGCTCCTGTAGCCCTGGAACCTAACCTTGTTCTTCGCCAGTTGATTCCCATTTTCTGGTTTCAGACACTGAAGTGGTAGTTAACTCTGCCCCTTGCATTGCTGCCTTTTGTTTCTTGTATCACATCCACCTTCATCTCCCTTGCCCATCCTTTGATAGACCACGCCCCCAATGTCCAGCCTCCATTGAGCTCATTACGCACCTGCTCAGTCAATACATTTTGTGACCCTTTCCACTGCTCAGAGAACTCTACACCAAGTCTATCGAAGAACAAAGGAAAAGTCCTTGAAGACTTTCTAAATTAGGTAGGATAACATATGATCACCTGTTGTTCAACATCAGTTTTTGTCCTGACACAAAGGGCCCAAATAAACTTAATGGAATTTCTCTTTCTCTGTCTTATTCATACCCACCAATCAAAACCAATGGGCTTGAAGTTTCAAATCATGAGGTGGTTTATTGACTAGGGGAAACTGGTTGGTAGATCTCATCAGAGCCCAGGAAAAATAACTCCCCCCACCAGAGGAGAGCATTTTCAGTTTCCTATGTGGTCTGAGTGACAAAGTGATGCTCTCAATGGGCCTCTTACCTTCCATGGGTGGTCCATTGTGTGGCTTCCCACAGCACTGTGTTTTCTTGCACCCTTTTCTTTTAACTGCCCTCAGAAAACTTTTTGTTTTGCCTCAGGACATTTGTTCCCTTTCTCGATCCCTACTATGGATCTACACTACCATCCTTCAGCTTTCATTATCTCCCAGCAGATAGTGAAGGGCCAATCTGTCAGTCAACTAGCATTTATCAATCGTCTACCATGGGCTGGATGTTGTGCTAAGTGCTGGGGATACAAAGAAAGGCAAAGGAGCTTGTGCTCTCACAGTGAGCATTTACTGTCCCAGGCCACATGCCTTTTATAACCTTCTATTGTTCTGCGTTCAGCTCTGCAGTCCCCAGTACCTGATGCAGACATGGTCTTTCTATGTGAGTTCCTTATTGCCTCCTCTAACTTCTCTTGCAATTCTCTTTAACTTCCAGCAGAGGACCTATGTTCCCTTTCTCAGGGGACAGCTCACAGGAGAGGATCAACCCAGTATATCCATTTTGGGAGAATGCATTTACAACTCAGAATGCTTTTCCAGACCAAAGTATCTGTGTTTCTAAGATAGTCTTTTCTCCTGTAGTTTCTATGGCCCTAGGTCTCCCATATAAAAGCTTTCTCAGCATTGATTCTCCATGAACAAGAAAGTCTTCAACTTTCCAAGAACTTATGACTTCCTCACAATGGGCTCTACCTAGTAACAGTCTGTCTAAGCCAGAGGGGGTAGCCTTTGGGAAGTTGATAGGGACAAAACCCTTTGGCCAACCTGGGGGTGAATTTCTTCTTCCTTACTGAGCTGGACTTCTTCATAAAATGGGTGAGAAGGCATTGGCCAAAGGCTCTTGGAAAAGAATTAGAAATATTATTTTTAAAACATTATTTTAAAAGAGTTTTCCCTCAGATATTGGGGGGGGCATTTTTCCTTTTTTCTGTTTCATCCAAATGCCGGCCACTCTCTAGAATATTTTATTTATTTGTTCTACAAACATGTATTAATACCTACCGTGCATAAAGTCCTGCTAGCCCCTAAGATGGCAAAGATTACGGGAAAACCAATGGATGCCCTCAAGGAGCTTACACTCTGCTGAGGGTGGGGATACAATATTTACATAAGTAAGTAAAAGTGAGATAATTTGAGGAGGGAGAAAATGTCCAACAATTCAGGAAAGAGGGAAAGTTGGGAGGTGGCACCTGAGTTAAGCCTTAAAGGAAACTGAGGCTTCTAATCAGGCAGAGATGAGGAGGAGCATTCTAGACATGATGAGACAGCCTGTGCAAAGTCATGGAGGTGGGAAATGGAATTCTCAGACTGTGGAATAGCAAGTGGGCCAGTTTGTCCAGTGGAGAGTGTGTGGTGGGTTACAATGTGAACTAATCCTGGAGAGGAAGTTTGGATTTAGATTGTGAAGGGCTTTAAATGCCAACCTGAATGGAATCAGTTCTCAGATCCAGACTTAGAAGGAACCTTGGAGGCTTCCTTTTCTAGCCAAGGAAAGTAAGGCCCAGGGAAGTTACTTGATTGTCCCAAAGGCACATGGGCAGAAAGCATGAGAGGCAGCATTTGGGCCTATGGCCTCTGACTTCTGACCCTTTCCTTTATACCAGCTTACCAAGAGGAAGCACAGTACCAGTAAAGTAGATGGAGAATGACATGGGCAGGCCTGTGCTTTCACTGCTTAGGTCTGGAGGATGAACTAGATTGGGGAGAGATTGGAAATGAGGAGAACAAATGAAAAAGTCATTGTTTCATGGATTGCATTCCCAGCTCTTTACTTCTGGCCTGCTCTCCCTTCCTCTTCCTTCCTCTCATCATAATCCATGGGACCCAGATTGGGTACTGAGTGTTTCCCATGGGAACATGGAGGACAGGAGGCCACCCTTAATGTCTGAGTCAACCTGCTTCTCTCTGTTTTAAGACACATGCATATACAGCTTTCATACAATGCTAGAGCCGAGGACTTGAGTTTGAATCTTGCTCCAGAAGCTCACCAGTTGTATGACCCTAAGCACATCACTTAACCTTAACCTTCATGTCCTCATCTGTAAATTGGGGATTTAAAATAGCACCTACCTCACAGGGTTGTTGGGATGTCCAAAGAGATATTATGTGGAAATTGCTTTGAAAACCTTAAAGCACCACATACATGTTTATCGTCCTCACCATCTTTATCATGATCATCATCATTGTCAAGCTTCGAGTGTGCAAGCAGTGAGATTGGAGGCCTGAGTGGCACAATCCCCCCTCTCCCCCAAATGCAAGTTTCCTTGGTGGTCTTTTGGGAAGTTGCTGGGGTCAGCAATCACTTCCCAGCATCATTGTGAAGCTCAAATGAGATGATATTTATAAAGCACTTAACCCAGGGCATGACACATGTTGTTTAGTTGTTTTCAGTCATGTCTGACTCTCTGTGACCCCATTTGGGGCTTTCTAGGCAAAGATACTGGAGTGCTTTGCCATTTCCTTGCCAACAACATAGTAGGCACTAGAATAATAACAATAATAATAACAACAACTATAGTAATAATAATAATAATAATGATAATGATAATAATTGCTTGTTTCCTTTCTTCCTTCTCCTTTTCTGTTTTGGATTTTCTTTGCAGCAAGTCCAGGAAAGTATGAGCAACTTGTTACTTTGGGAGAAGGATGACATAGAAGGCAATTGCAGCATTGTCCCAATGTTAGGAGACAAGGCTGGCTTGGGGGCAAATTGAACTGAGAGAGTTAATAAGCCAGAAGCTGATTTCATGGAAAGACAATGGGATGCAAAGGCCCTGGAAGATTGTCTAGTTCAAGCCCTTTGTGTTATAAAAGAGGAAACAAAAAAAAAATTAAAGAGGAACTATACTCTGAAGAGATGATGTCATTTACCCAAGGTCCCATGGACACATGTTTGCAAGCCAAGATTCAAACCCAGGGCCTTTGCCTCCAGGTCCAGGGCTCTTTCCAGGGCAAAAGGTGATTCACTAGAATCTTAGGGTCATAGTTTTAGACATGGAAGGGACCTTAAAGACCAGAAGGATAGCAGTGAGGAAACTGAGGCTCAGAAGGGGAAGAGACTTGGCCAAGGTTTTACATTGAGGTCTCACAGTAAGTGTCAGAGTGGAAATCTGAACCCAGGTCATCTGACTCTAAGCCCAGAGCTTTTTCTCCACTGCACCAAACTGCTTCCGGAAGACCTACTTGTCAAATTCTGGCTTTGTCCCTTAACATGGCTGTCATTTTGGGAGAGTCACAGAGCCTTGTTTGTCTAGGGGAAAGATGCTGATGCTGCAGACCCCTTCCAGTGCCAATTCCTAAAATGTTCTTCGCTGATTTCCTTTCCTCCGGTGTATTAGCACTCTGAGCATGTTGCCTTGTGATGGCTCGGTGCTGTGCCATCTGCTCAGGGATGCAGATGAAGGAAATCCCTGGCTGTGAAGGAAACCCTGCCAGCTGGTTCCCTTGGCACTGCTCACCTTTGGATCCTCCTCCTTGAGGGAGGGCCTGGCCTTGGGAAGGGAGCTGGAAGCTGGGGAGTTTGCAGGACAAGGACAACAGGGGGGAGTGTGGGATTCCACGCTCCCAGTACCTCTCCCAGGGAAGAGAAATAACCCCGCTCTGAATCCTTCCATTGCCCAGTGGGAGATCCCCATGTGGAAAGCTTCAAACTGAGAAATCCACAAATGCAAGGGACCAGTCAGAGAGGGTCAGAGAGCAGGGATTTCAGGTAAATTATGCAGGCTGGAGATGGGGTCTGTGAAGGGGCACCTGAGCTGTCTGTGGCAGTGAGCTGCTATTATTATTGATGATGGTGGTGATGATGGTGATGGTGATGATGGTGATGAAGATGATGATGGTGGTGATGATGATGATAGTGATGGTGATGATGGTGATGAAGATCATGATGGTGATGAAGATGATGATGGTGGTGATGGTGATGATGGTGATGAAGATGATGGTGATGGTGATGATGGTGATGAAGATGATGGTGGTGATGATGTTGATGGTGATGATCATGATGGTGATGGTGGTGATAGTGATGATGATGATGATAATGATGGTGATGCAAGCATTTTTGTAGCACCTCCTGTGCCAAGCTTTACAGATTCATCTCATGTGATCCTCACAACAACCCTGGGGGCAGATGCTCTTTTATCCCCATTTTACAGTTGAGGAAATCAGCAAGCAGAAGTTAAGTGACGTGCCCAGGGTTACACAACTATTAAATGTCTGAGGCAAGATTGGAACTCATGTCTTCCTTACTCCAAACCCAGTGCTCAACCCACTGCTGGGCTGCCAGCTAGAGGAAGCTTGTTGTGCATCATTGACCTGACCTACCGGCCCCTTCTAAGTAAAGTTCGAGGAGAGAAATTTGGCATGCTTTTGATGGGTTGGTGTGTGTGACGGGCCTGACACTGAGGAGAAGGGTGGCCCTGGCAGCATTAAGTTCTCTAGGAGATGAAAGACCTAATCCATTCATCCTTCCTGAAGAAATCCAGTCACCCAGTACTTTGCGGTGGACAGTTCCCATAATTCTCTCCCCAACCCAGCCTGGCTCAGAGCAGCCTCTGATAGGGGCAGTAAGTGAGGGGCACTAAGCTCTGTGCTTCACCCCCAACCCCTTCCTCCTTTCCAATCTCTTCTCTGACTTCATTCTTGTCTCTGTCCCTCCCTTTATTTATTATTTATTCCTGCCTTATTAGCCTGTGCTCTTCCATGCATTCCAAACTTCCATCACTGCATCCTACCCTTCCTCATTCCCTGTTCCATCCCTACCTTTCTCTTTACTTCCCTCTGTGTTCTGCTTCCCTCCTTCCACCTTGTGCCTGTCTTCAGGCCACCAACCTTCTAAGTGTGTTGGCAGCTGGGGAAGTCTCCCTTGCTCCATTCATTTCCCCCCCAAGGTTGTGTCATGCAAACCCTCAAGGATTTCTTAGACATCCCATGGAGACTAGTGGTAGAATTTGCTGCTTTTCTGCTTGCAGAGGAGCTAAAGCTCCCTGCTTGGCCATCCCAGCTTCCCCATGCTTTTTTTCTCTCTTTGGGCTGGCTCATTCACCCAAGCCTTCTCACTTGGGCAGTGAGTTCCCGGTGTGTCTGTGTGTGGGGCGGGGGGGACGGAGACCATGTTGCTACAACTTACTCTCTCTGGTTCTTTGAAGAAACTCTGGTGTTTGTGTGAGCAGAGCAGAGAAGGGGGAGCAACTACCCGCAACTGTAGCTCCTAAGCCCCCATTGGGGTGCTTCCTGATTAGCAAATCACCCAGGATGATCTCTGTAGGTAAGACAACAATAATAACAACAACAGCAATATAGCATTCCATCCACAATACTCAGGATACACCAGTCCACCAATGCCCTCGGTACCCATAGGGAGAGGGAGAGGGAGAGGGAGAGGAGGGAATAGTAGGCATGACAGAACTAAAGCAAGGAATCACATGAGTGGGAACTGTAAGTGCCAGGGGAAACTCAGTGTTGGACTGGTCCTCAAGAAGTTTTGTCTCCTTCGGACACATGTGCCCTGGTTCACTGGTTGGCAGAAGCTCTTTGTCCCATTTCCTGCTGGTCAGGGGCACTTCTCTGATGGCTCCTCTTCTTCTGGCCTCCTGGAGCACCATTAAGAACATTTGGCAAACCCAGTGCCAGGGATCTGCAAAGCCTTTTTTCCCCTAAGATCTGACACCTTTAAGGTTCCTTCGGCAAAAGTGATCAGATCAAGAGGTGGAAGGGCATTCAGAGGCTACTAGGCCAACCATTTTAAAGACGAGAACATGCAAGGCCATAGTGGCTAATTGACTCTCTTGAGGTCACAGAGGTAGCAATTATCCAACTAGGGATTTGAGTCCACATCCTATGACTCCATCCTGTGATCTGCAAAACTCTTCCCATGCCTGCTCCCTCTGTTAGACTCTGGGGAGTTCCTACCTCTCAGGCTGCAGGGAAAGGAAAGAAACAAAGGCTACCCTCTTTTCTCCAGTCATCTCTTCCAAGTAGAACCCTTTTAATTCCAAGGACCAAACTTTTTCTTTTCCTCTAATCAAGTCTTCTGACCAGCAAATCTTTCCTCTCTAATTGGCTTTTAGAACCGGAAGATGGCTATGCACACTCTGAGATCTTTCTGTGACCCAGCTCTGAGAAATCTTCTCAGATTCACTTGAAGGTGTGGCTGTGAGCAACTCTACTGCTCTGAGGCAGGATCTCTTGTGCATAATATCTCACCTCTAGTTTATACTGAGAACCAACACCTCATTTCTGTCAGCCAAACCATAAGTAGTCAATATCCAATCGTCCCATAGTAAAGAAGGAATAGTTCTAGCTACTAGCATTTCTAAGCTATCATCCAATTCCTGATGACAGTCATATCTAAATTAGATGCTGTGAAACAAGATACTTTGTCATTTTTGCCTTGAATGAATCTCTTTTCTGTGGTGCTGCTTTTTCAGTGTTTTCTACGCAATTTTCTTTGTTTCTGTCTCTTTTCAATGAATAAAATTGTCCCAGTCAAGAAGGAGTATCGCCTCATACAAGACTATGAGAAGTCTGCTCTCCTCTCCCTCGACCTCTTGCACTCTATCTCGGTGGGGTGGGTTCAGTGGCTAGGGACGAAGTGCATTCCTGACCTATCTTATTGCCATCTTTCTTTAAAAACAACTCACTAAAACAAGTAACACTTGACGTTTCATACTCCTCACCAGCTGACAGAATCTGGCTCATAGACGCTGCAGCTCATAATTACATAATAACACCAATAGCTCATGTTTCTGTGGCAGATCTTTAAGGTTTGCAAAGCACTTCACACATATTGTCTTATTTAATCGCACAACAATTATTTGAGGTAGGTGCTGTCATTGCTCTCATTTTAAAGATGAAGATACTGAGACTTAGCAAGGTTAGTTGACTTGATCAGGTTTACATGACTATGTCTGAGGCAGAATTTGAAGAATACCAAGTCCAGCCTTCTCAGCTAGACCATGCTATCTGCTTGATCTTCTACCTGTCTATAAGACTTTGGGTATCTTGGCCAATCCAGTTTCTAACCCTCTTCCGTGATGAGCTACAAGGTAGAATGCCTTTGGAAGGACCTACTTAGATGAATAGTAAGATATTTTAATAACCTCAGCAGGGAGCCAATAAAATTCCTTTTATTCCCCACCCGGCTGGAGTTGCAGCCAAGACATAGAAATAGTAGAAGTGGGAGCTGTTTCCATTTCTAGCAAAGTCAGAGAGTCACTAAGGAGAAAAGGATATACAGGGGAAACCCTGGACTAGGGGCTATTAACTATGTTTATCACCCTTGGAAAACCAGAGTGTCAAGAGAAAGTCAAACAGAATGATATATAACTGTTTTGCTTGGTAAAGCTGTTACACACACACACACACACACACACACACACACACACACACACACACACGCAGAGCAGCCCCTTCTGGGCTTCTTCCACATCTTGACACTCATGGATTTTATGTTGCTTCTTTGAGGGGGACTAATACTTTGGGTTCAAGGTGCTCTGTGGGACCACACACCAGAAATTATAGATCAAGAGCCCCCACCAGTGTACTTACCTTTAATAGTCTGTCAGTAGACACAATTAGAATTAGTCAAAATCAAAAGCATGTACTGAGATGGCTTCGTCAGAACAGCAGCTACAAATCATCCTCTCTATAAACTAGGGGCACAGCCCCCCACAAATACATGTAGTATCAGTGGGAAGAGTAAATAGATCCTTAGAATATACCAGCATTGAGTTACATACATATGGAACACACATGGCCAAGGCAACTCATGCATCTGTCACTGCAAAGTCTCAATGTTCTTCTCATTGTATCCTCATGCTACTTTCCAATATACACAGTATCTCTGCTAGGCAAGTCACTCAGCTAGGCTCCCTGGGCCTGGTCCTCGCTGCAGTTCAACTCCTGACCATCAGAGCTCATTTTCTCTTGAATCCATAGCTGACTTTTCCCCCCCTATTATTAGGGTTACATCTCTCCATTGTCTTTCCTTTAGGAAGTGTGTCCTGTCTTATTTAAAGGTCTGCAGAGGTGTGGCCCATCCTTTGTCAGACAATAGCTGGCTCTTTTAACTTGATCAAGGTTAACTTCACAGTCTTAAAGGGGTAACAAAGTGAAAAATCTTTCTTTGGCTTTTGTTTAAGCCAGTGTCTATTATGTGCCCTTTATGTAATCTCATCAGTTGGTCTGGAGGTAAATCAATTGTTCAGAGTGTCCTAATCAGTTCCTGCAAGCCCTGGAAAGATAAGAGTAAGAAACCGTGTATATTCCTCTCCAAAGGTAGCCCAGCTTTTACTAGTCGGCGGTAGGACATGATGGAAAGAATGAAGGGTTTGGAATCAAAGGCCCTGGGTTTGAACCCCAGGTCTGCTGCTTTCTACCTGGGTGACCTTGAGAAACTTTCACCTTCTCTCTGGGCCTCTGTTCCTTCCTCTGGAAATCGGGGAATTGGCCTCCCTATGGTCCCTTCATGTCTAGCTCCTCTGATCTAACAGGTTTGTTGCTAACAGTCCATTTGCCTTGGGTCTCAAGAAGTCCCGGAATTAAGCAGACACATAAATATGTGAAAAGAACATGAGAACATTGCCAGAGGGAAGGGATCAATAGTACCATGGAGCTTTTCCATGTTTTGAAATACCTGGGTAACTCTTGTTTCACTCTGGTAGTACAGATATGGAGGGCTTGGCCTTCCCATCGGACCCTCATTGCCTAGACGCTTTGTTCCTTTCCTGAGCTTCTCTGGGGTTGGGTTCACAGGCCTTCAGTTGCTGCTGGACCAACTGTCATGGTCATGGGCAAGTCCATGTGATCATATTGCCCTCTAGTGACAGCAGCTTAGAGAGGCTGGAAACCCTGAGGAAGGCAGGCTTGAGGGGCAAGGAGGAACCTACCAGAGGCAATAGAAGAGAGGGAAGAAAAACACTTTGAAAGCAAACCTAGCAGGAGAGGCAGGAGAGACATGCAAAGGCATAGGAAAAATGAAAGGAGATTTAGGGAAAAAAAAGTGGAAGAGGGTCTCAAGGGAGGCATGGATGTGACACATGGAGAGAGGTCTGGACCAGGAGTCAGGAGAGCAGGGTTGGTCTCTTGACTCTCTTTTGTCACCTCTCTCAATGAATTCAGGCAAGTTCCCTTTGCTTTCACGACCTACTTTTCTCTACCTTTCAAATGAAGGAGTGGAGGTAGTAACCTACCTGGCATTGTAAGGTCCCAAGGATAAGATGGAGGGTCACTCATCAGGAAAAATGGAGAGGAAATTGTTGCTTAGCTAAGCACTGGGCTGTGTCCTCTGAAGTCCTTTCTAACTTGGGGGTGATGGAGTAAATGTTCAGTTTTGAGTTCCACATTTCATGAAGGACATTGGGAAGCTGGTGAGAGGGGTATGGTAGAAAGATCACTCAACTAGATATCATAGATCTGAGTTTGAATCTAGGCTTTTATTATCTGTGTGGGCTCTTATTACTTTGTTAAACCTCAGTTTCCTCATCTGTAAAATGATGGGGTTTGGCTAAACGACCTCTAAATTGCCTCTGGCTCTGGAGCCAAGATCTTCTGATCCCATGTTCCTGTGACCTACAGCATTTCCCCAAGTGTGATCTAGGATTGCTGGTGGTCCCCCAGACCATTTCAAGGGGTACATGAGGTCAAAACTATTTTCATAATAATGCTAAGCTCTATTAAATTTAATAGAAGATCAATAGGCGTAACCCACAAAAACAAAAGCTGGGGGGTTGTCCCTCAATAATTCCTAAGAGTGCCAAGTAGTCCTGAGGCCAAAATATTTGAGATCCACTGATTTGGGACAAGACGACGGAGGGACTCAAGTGAATGGCATTTGAGCACAAGTTGCAGGAACTGGGCTTGCTTAGTTTGGTTCTTTAGTGTTATTGTCGTTTTTCAGTCCTGTCCAACTCTTCATGACCCAGTTTGGGACCCTATTGACAGAGATACTGGAATGGTTTGCCGTTTCCTTCTCCTCTCCTTTTACAGTGAGGAAACTGAGGCAAACAGGGTGAAGTGACTTGCCCAGGGTCACATAACCAGTCAGTGTCCAAGGCGGGATTTGAACTCAGGAAGATGAGTTTTCTTGACCCCAGAACCAGTGCTTTTATGCACTGTGTCACCTACCTGCCCTGATGTTCAGCTGCCACAGTGCTTTTCCTAAAGGGTTAATCTGGTCATGCTCCTAAACTGGCGCCCCCCCCCCCCAACTACTTAGTAAATTCCAGCGGCTCTCCATTAACTCTAAGGTAAAATAACAAATTTTAACTCTGCTTGACATTTAAAGTTCTTCAAAACCGGACCTCCTCCTACCTTGCACGTCCCTCTCCTACATCACTGTCCTCTCTGCACTCCAGGGCCCAGTCAGGGTCTTCATCTTGTTCGTACACAACTCCCTACCTCCCATCTTCTGCATTCTAGGCTTTGCCACACTGACCCTCAAGCCTACCAGATGCCCCCTCCTTGCTTCTGGCTTGTGGATTCCCAGGCTCCCTTCCTGACTCAGCTCAAGCACCGCCTTCTGCATGAGGCCATTCCCTCAGTCACTGACCTCTCCCCCTAGAAGATGACCCTGCATCTGCTCCATATGTTCTCTTGGCACAGTTGGAGATGCGTGCACATTGTCTTACCCATTCGGATGGCAACTCCCTGAAAGCAGAGGCTGTTCTGCTTTTGCCTTTATGCCCCCAGCACCTAGAGCAGTGTCTGGCATGCTGAGTAGCTGCTTAATAAATGCTTACTAGTTAGTGGAGAATAGAAGACTTGGGGGTGGGGAGGATAGCTGTCTTCTAATATTTGAAAGACTCAAGAGGAAGAGAAATGAGATTGTTCTAGCTGGTTGTCCAGGACAGAGCTAGGAGGAAATCGCAAGGGGGTGGGGGAGGAGAGATTTAGGCTTGCTATAAAGTACCCCTCCCCCACAATGGGCTGCTTCTGTAGATCTGAGATCAGCCCTCATTTGAGGTCTTAAAGCAAAGGCTGAACAATCATGTGGTCAAGTATGTTGGGGGCGGGAGGAGGTAACCTTCTAAGAAGTTTAATTGATACCCCTCATTTTCACATTGAAGTAATTTCCTGACAGTTAAGTAGAACCAATTATTGTCAGAGTCAGCAGGTATGCAGCATTATACACCCAGAGACTCCCACTTCTCTTCTGAAAGGAGGGAGGTATTTCCTCACTTCTTGGAGCCCAGGAAGGGTCACTAGAATTACCCGGAGTTCAGCCTTCTTTGTATCTTCTTTTCATTTACATTTTTATATTCACTGCATGTGTTGTATCATATTATAGCATATTACATTACACTATGTTGCATTGTACCATGCAACATTGTATCATATCATTTTGTATAATATTGTATCATATCACATATTATATGACATTATACTATACTCAGTCAATGTGATATGTTGAATATAACATAATGAATGTACTATGTTATACCAATATTATGTTCACTATTCTTCAGGGAGATTTTTCTTTCTTTGCTCAGCATCTGCTCATACAAAGAGATGCTTTGTCAGGTACAACCTTTAAGATCCTTTGCCCTCTGAAATCTTGTGATTCTTCAAGCCCCAGCCAGGCACCAGGCTTGGTCCTCAAAGTGTGACATTTCATCGAGTACCCCGGCAGCCTGCCAGTCTTTCTAAAGCTGGCAATAAACGTCTAATAACTTCCTGGAGCTGTGGAAAGAGCCCTGGGATGGAGCATCAGAACTTCCTGCCCTACTTTCTGTTGCTTATTGCCTGGGGGAGCCTGGGAAAGACTTTCTGCTTTGGGCCTTCATCTGCCCACTGGCCAAATGAAGACTTGACTGTAGGAGATGGCTCCTGCCACTTTTAATACATTATTAAAGGAGCTGTTTTCTCCAAAGAACCTTTAGAGTCAGGTAGCCTGAGACAGGACCAGCTCAGGATGGTGGGGAGGCTGCATCCAAACCAGAGAATCTGAGTCTGAATCCTGGCTCAGTCATTTTCTACCAGTGTCAAGTCAGGCTAGCCCCTCCCCCTCTTTGAGGCTCAGTTTCCTCCTCTGTGAAATGAGTGAGTTGAACTTAATGACCTCTGAAGTCCAGCTCTAATGTCTAGGGTCTAAGTGATGGGGAGAGAATGTCCTTGGACCCTTGTCAATGTGGAGGCACTCATCCTTTTTGTTCTATACCCCCTCGCCATTCCTGGCTTTCACTGCCTTTGAGTTCTCTCTCTGTCTCTGTCTCTTTCTCCTGTCTTTCTCCCTTTCTCTCTGTCTCTGTGTCTTTCTC
>NW_020949971.1:4429167-4435855 GCF_900497805.2 Vombatus ursinus
TCTTTCTCCTGTCTTTCTCCCTTTCTCTCTGTCTCTGTGTCTTTCTCTCTCCCTTCCCTTTCTCTCTCCATCTCTCTGTCTCTTTCTGTCTCTTTTTTCTCTTTCTCTCCCTCCCTCCCTCTCCTTTTGTCTCTCTGTGTCTCTCCTTCTGTCTCTCTCTGTGTCTCTCTTTCTCTTTGTCCCTTTTCTCTCTCCCTCTTTCTCTCTGTCTCTGTCTTTGTCTGTCTTTTCCTTTCTCTCTCCCTTTCCCTCCCCTGTCCCTCTCTCTTCATCTGTCTCTCTATCTCTGACTGTGTATCTGTCTGTCTCTGTCTTTCTGTCTCTCTCTGTCTCTGTCTCAGTTTCTCTGTCTCATTTTGAAAGACATCTTGTTAGGTATTTGGTTCTTCTTTAGGATTTCAGGAAGAGTGGGCTATTTAGCCACAAGAGGGCAGCATGGCTCAATGAAAAGATGCCCAATTTTGGCGTCAGAAGCACTGAGTTCAAGTTCTACTATTTGTTTCATGTTTGTCATTGTATTCCCAGTGCTTTGCACCCAGCTGATGCTTAATAAATGCTGAAGGGATTGAATTGCTCTCACAACTCTGAGTTACTGTGACCTTAGGTGAATTCTTTCCCCTCTATGGGACTCAGTTCCCTCCTCTGTGAAATGGAAGCATTGGGTGGCCTAGATCTGCCAGGCCCCTCCCAGCCCTGACATTCCACAGATGCCCATAACCTGTGCCCTCTCTCAGTAAGAAGATGAGTTCAGCCAAGCCTGCCTTCCCCAGGTGAGAGGAGGTACCTGCTTAGCTGCAAGCTCTGACTGGCACTTCTACATTTTGACTGAGCTCTTCTATTTCCTGGCCTGGGTGTGCCCCATCTTAATAGCCTGAGGGCATGTTTACAAGCACAAAGAGAAGGGGTGCTGGTGGCCAACATGCAGTCCCAATAGTTCCCTCATTCCTTCTCCCCCTCCACCCTACATTCCAGACAGGTGAGACAGGCCAGGCCGCCAGGTGGCAGCTGGGCCAAGGGTTCTGGGAGTTACCTCCTTTATGTTAGTCAATACATGGGCTGTGGGGTAGCCTGGTGTGCAGGATCAGTGAGAGGTCGTGTGTAAGTGTGGCAGAAAGACCCGGAGACCTGAGCCCGGAGACCTAAGTTCCAGTTTCCACTCTGCTATGGGCTAGCTATGTGGTGCTGGGGAGGTTAAGTCTCTGGCCCTCAGTTTCCTCCTAGGTTAAATGTTCAAGCATCACGAAGGGCACTTTCAGCTTTAACACCTTCTCATTCTCTGCCTTCTTCTCTCTTCTCTGTTTTTTTCTTTCTTTCTGGCTTGAAACAGCCCTAGTCTATACCCCTCTTATGATGTGGAGTAGGGAGGGCTGTCTGGCTAAAGACTGTGATGGAGATGGGCTCTACCGAAGGGGGCCTACTTAGGACGCAGAGCACGTGCAGATGTCTCCTTTAAACACTAATGAGTGTGGTACTAGGGCCTCCTGTTTTCAAAGTTCAGCTAGCAGGGGTAGGGAAGCTGCGGCCTTGAGGCCATGTGTGACCCTCTAGGTCTTCAAGTGAGGCCCTTTGACTGAGCCCAAGTTTTACAGAACAGATTCTTTTATTAAGAGGACACATGGACTCCAGGCCACAGTTTCCCCACCTCTGAGTTAGCACCTCCTGGGGAAAGCAGGTCCTAATCCCAGGGTTGTGAGTGAGCCCTCCTTCCTGCTGTTACCTCATCCATACATATCCATTTCTCTGTTATATTTCCCCCAGTAGAACATAAGCTCTTTGTAGGCAGGGGCTACTTTTTTGGCTTGCCTTTGTATGCCCATGGCCTTGCACGTAGTAGGTGCTTAATAAATGCTATTTGCATTGGATTCCTCCCTTCTCCATAGAAGATTGTTGACATCAAAACACTTGCTCCATTATATCTGCAGTTTCATTATAATTCTCTTTGATTTGTCTAATTTGTTCTCTGAGTTTTCAGGGTTCTTGGTGATAAAGATTTTCGTTGCCCCTCCAAAGTCATACTCCAGACATATTAAAAATCCAGCAGGCATCAGGAATGGTCACTTGTGTAGTTTCCATCGGATTGGCCACTCTCTGATGACTTCTCTGCACACATGATGGGTGCCTTTAACTGCTACCTTGGAAGGGCGACTATATATTCTTCACCATTATTAGGAGAGAAGAACTCCTTTCTTCAGTGGGCTTCCCTCACCTCCCTGCCCCCCTCCTGACTCTTAAACACTAACTGGGCAGTGTCAGATTGGGTTCTTGGGATTCCACTCCCATAGGCAGATCCCATCACTTTACGGATGAGCCTGAGGAGCAAAACGACTTCCCCAATGTCACACAATTGGTAGGTTACAAAGCCAGGTTTAGAACCCAGGACCGCTGACTCCAAATCTGGTCGTCTTTCCTCTTCCGCACAGAAACGTCCCGTGGCCTTTGTAGTCCAGGCCTATCAATTGTGAGGGTTTGTGGAAAAAGCATCACCCGGCAATCAAACTGAAAGTCACCCCTCCAGTTCTCTCCTTAGAAAATCCATCCTGTGAGAATATCAGCTTGTCTCAGCTTCCCAGCAGGTGAGGGTTAGAGAAAATAGCAAAGAAAAAGAGAGTTCTCAGATGGACATTGAGACCATGCATTAGAATGGCAGAAAAGATGAGTAAATGAATGAATGGACCAAAGACAGAGCATTTATCAAAGGCTGAATAGGGGCTTTATTATTATTATTATTATTATTGGCTTCCAAATATAAACACAAGCATCCTAAAGGGGGAAATAACATAGATGGAGGAGTGGTGGCCAGGGAAGAGGTTTGTGGTCTGGGAAGTCACAGAGATGGTGAGTGGAGCCATAGAGGAGCAGGTCAGACACTCTTTCTAGGACAATAGCATTACTGCTTTGATCACTCTTCTTAGAGCAGGATCTGGAAAGAGGGTATGTGTGGGAGAGAGGGGTTACTACAGGAAGATGGTGGTGAGACCCAGCAGGTGAGTGTGGCTCTCACCAATCCCAAGAGCATGGCTCCAAAGTGGGTGCCTGAAGTCCAGTGGAGACAGATACTTGGCACCCATCTTCTTCCATTCCTTGAGTTTAGTGTTTCCAAGAGGAAGGGGTCTATAATGCAATGTCATGGCTACTGTTTGGGTAAAAGGGGTGTTACTGGACAGTCTAGGACTTCATGGAAATCTGAGGGACACTCCTTCTCTTGTGGAGGTTTTGTAGAAGGACAAGAAATGGAATCTCTCAGGATGGGCTGGCAAAGGTGGGTCACAATTTGCTTCATCAGAGAGAGTGACTGCATCAGAGAGGCCACAGCCTTACCTTTGCCCAGATGTACAATGGCTGTATTTCCTCAGAAACTCTCTTAGGCTGAGGATTTGGGGCAATGGTCAGTTTTGTGGGTCTCTAGGTTCCTGGAGCTCCGAACTACAAAGTTGTTGCTTCTGTCTGTTGTCGCAGGGGAACTTACCCAGATTCCTCTGTAGACTAGATGAGGTCCCAGTCTGTGAATGACTTCCTTACACGAGTTTGTGGGAGATCTGGGAGCTTGTGGGAGATCTGGGAGCTTGTGGCCTGGGCAAGTACCACCTACCACCTTGCCATTAGCATAATGCCTTAATGTAGCATTACCATATCTTGTTCCTTCCAAAAGCTTTAAGAAGTGAGTAGTGCTAGGCAACTAGGGGGCTCAGTTGATAAAATGCTAGGCCTGCAGTCATGGCGAGCTGGTTTCAAGTCTTCTCTCAGGCATTTCCTAGCTGTCGGATCCTGGGCAAGTCACAGAAGCTTCCTCAGCCTTCATTTTCCTAGTTATAGCACCTACCACCCAAGGTTGTCATGAGATCGAATGAGAAGGTAATCAGAAAGCACTTTGTAAAGCCTAAAACACTCGGTAAGTGCCAGCTGTTTTTTGTTGTTGTCAGTGCACACAGTTTTCCCCCATTTTACAAATGAGGAAGTTGAGGCTGAGAAAGATAGACTGGCTTGTCCAAATCCTCTGGGTACTCAGTGCGGAGTCCTGGACTCCTACCTGGGTCTCCAGGGTCTGCCTCCGCTGCTCCTCTCACTGGATCATAGTGCTTTTACTTGGAGGAAATTAGGAACCATTGACCATGTCTCATTGGCCCACTGATTTCCAAGAGCATTTGTACCTCATTCAGAAAGCAGTAAAACAATAGAAGTTAAAGTCATTGGCAGATAGCATCAAGTAGGAGGGATCACAAATCACAGAACATAAAAATGAGAAAAGAAGCCAGGGTTGATCAAATCCATCCCATTGTCCACTTAATCCAGAGACAGACACAGGAGGTTAAGAGCTTCCCCAAGGTCTAGTGGGGGCGGAGCTAGCTGGGTCTCGAATCTGTGTCTCTGCAGACACAATTCAGTGTTCTTTCTACTACCCCCAACCAGCTGTGGAGTTTTCTTCTCTAGAGAGTTCAGAGAAAGATGGGAAGCTCTCTGTGCTTTTGGGGATGATGGAGACACTAGGTCATGGAATCCAGAGGGCAGAATGGATGATCTCTAAAGGGCCCCTTAGACCCAGGACTCCATGAAATAGACCCTAGGCAGTGGGCTTGGAGCCAGAATCTCCTTTGATCTCCTTTTCTTTCCAAGATATGATTTTTTCAAACAATTCTCTTCGTGCTGTTCACATCAATAGCAATAGGGCTGACACCTGAATCCCAAACATCCGTCCCGTTGGAGGGTGACTAAGTGCATCAGTCATGCTCATGCCAAGGCTCCTGTCCTTGTTTCTGGTCTGCTGTTGCTCAAGAATGCCCCAGCATTCCTGCCTCCAGGTGACCAAAAAAAGGGAAAAGACGTAGTTTCCACGATGCAGGAGGGCTTAGGCCCTTGTGGCATCCAAGGAGCAGCAAAAACAAATCAAGGACACATTTGTCAGGTCAGCACTGACCCAGCCATGCCAGAGGGGCCACAGGAACTCGTGAACCACCAATCAGCACAGCCAGATTTTTCAGAGACTATTGGCTGAGATCTTTAGACAGATTTCTTCCAGTTCTTGCAGGCTCACTCATCCTGTTTCGCTTCCACTGAATTTCTGCCTGGACTTCCTCAGGATGGCTTTCTGAAGTCCACCTGGCTATCCTGGCTTTGCTCCCTCCCACTTTGCAATGGATGGCTGCTAGAGCCCATAGCCCGTAATAGCTGACGTATCATATTAGGCAGTTAAGTGAAACTTAACATGGTGGAGCTTTGGAATTAGAATGATGACCTCAGTCTGAATCCTGCTCCGGACACTTATTAGTTGTGTGATCCTGGGTGAGTCACGTAGCTATCCACCTCAGTTTCCTCATCTGTAAAATGGGGATAACAGTAGCTATATCCTAAGATTGTAGTGAAGATTAAATGAGTTAAATGCAAAGCGCTTCGTAAATCTTAAGTTGTTATCTAATTTCTATTGTTGTTGTTGTTGTTGTCATTTTGCTAACAAAAGTTGCTGGAGGCTGCAGAAGGAAGGGGTCAGACTGAACATGGATTATCAGCACCACACGGTCACAGCATTTAGATCTGGAGGGGACCTTAGACATAATTTAATTCACTTCCTCTATTCTACTGAAGAGGGAGCTCACGTTCAAGGAGAATCCCCAGGTAGCCAGGTGAATTCTGATTAGTGGGAGCTCCTTGAAGGCAGATGCCAGGCTTTTCCCGTTCTCTCCCCCATGGTGCCGAGCGCAGCGGCCGGAGCATAGAAAGCAATAGATCTGCTTGTTGACTGATTGAACAAGCCAGGGTTCAGACCCAGGCTTTCTGAAGACTGCTGCTCTGTCTGTTAGCTCCTTTTGCCTCTTCCAAAGGGATGGCATTTGTTTTTATGAGGAGAAAGATGTGTTAGTGTATGAAACGCAACTAACCATAAGCCCAAGGAAGGGAGACTCTTCAAGCTCCCATGTAGTCCAGGGAACATGTTTAACTTGATGGCGTTCCTCATTGGCACTTCCCAAGCAATCTTGAGCCACTCTTGGCTTCCCATCGCTAATTAAGCCCAACAAAAGGCCTACTGTTCAGCATGAGCTCAGGGTCTGGCTGCCATTCAGGGGAAATTAAGACACCCAACTGAGGTGAAAGTACACCTCCAATATAATGATTACACTTTGTTACTGATGTGAGGAAATTGAACTCTTTGCATGTTCTGGTTTAGGGTGGGGGGGCTCCTTTGGTTTTGGTTGATTGTATCTACTGATTACGATGTAGCCCCAGAGTTCAAGTTGGCCATGAGACCATTGCTGAAGATGCTGCTTCAGCAATGGGAACAAGGAGTGGGAATGACTAACAGACATTCAAGAAAGTCATAACACACACATGTGGGAAAGCCAAGGTTACCACTCCAAAGCATGGAGTGCACTAGGCTTTGGGAAGGAAAAGATCAGAAGCAGCCAGGAGGAAGGTCTGTCAGTCTTCCCTGAATGGCCTCAACCTGTGGTGCAGAGACCTTCCATTCCACTAGTGGGGAAGTCGGCATGAGCAGAGGAGAGACCAACTTAGCAGGGCTCCCCTGGGGAAAATGATGAAAACAGAAAAACAGAAACTTCCAGGACTCCCCCACCCCCTACCCTGAGGCCTCTGATATATGGAGTAGAGAAGAGGAAAATTCCTAAGTTCCCTCCAGCACCAGTCTGTGTTGGACACACACACACACACACACACACACACACACACACACACACACACA
>NW_020949971.1:4435865-4441042 GCF_900497805.2 Vombatus ursinus
ACACACACACACACACACACACACACACACACACACACACACACACACGTCTACTTTTATGCACCAATGGACTCATATTGGACTCAGGGGCAGCTAGGTGGTGTAGTGGTTAGAGCACTGGGTCTGCATTCAGGAGGATTCATCTTCCTGAGTTAAAATCCACCCTCAGACACTTCCTAGCTGTGTGACCCTGGGCAAGTGACTTAACCCTGTTTGCCTCAGTCGCTTATCTATAAAATCAACTGGAGAAGGAAATGCAAACCACTCCTGTATCTCTACCATGAAAACTCCAAATGGGGTAATGAAGAGTTGGACATGACTGAAACAGTTGAACCACCAACACCCCACCCCCCCCACACCCCCCTCACCAGACTCATGGGTTCATCTATGTGGACCCATGATCCAGATGACCACCCCTCTGTGACTTCTTATGATATGTAGTCCTTTCCCGTGTCTTTTCATAGCTTCTCCATTGACCATCTCCCAGATGTGCTGTGAGCCTTGGGGCTATCCAGGCCCTTGTCGGCTGAGGCCGCAAGCACTAGAGGCCTTACCAATCCCTATGCTTGGCCTGCTCTCAGGCTCTACCCTGAGTTCATTGCTCTGGGATTGTGTCTCCTCAGCTAGGGGAACCAGGCTCCCCAGAGCTCTAATTCCACCCCCACCTTGTATTCCTGAGAAATAATTCCACTTTTGGCTCTCGTCCAAGGGTTCCCCCATGGCATAGGAGTGCCAGCATGAATGAGGTATGGAGCTGGCACTCTTATTCCCCACCCAGTAAGGGGAATGTGAGGAACAGGAGAGAGGCTACTATTCAAGTCCTCTTGGAACATTGGCCACAGGGCTGCTCAGCAGCTGGTTTTCACCGTGCCTCCCCTAGCACATCATGATCAATGCCAGGTGGGCTCTTTCCTTTCTAGTAGTTTTCCTTTCTCTGTGGGGGATTCTTCCCTTCCAGTCTGCCAAAATTGCTCTGTAGCTGATAGCCAGCTGTGTGGGAAGGGGGACGACGTCAGCTGCCTTTCAAGATCGCTCAAGGGCCTGGACCAAAGAAAATAAACCTGTGACAGGAGGCAGCCTTGCCCCAGACACAGGAGGCCTGTGCTCCTGGCTTGGCCTGGTGGGGGAAAGGGTGCCCTTCCCGCTAGCTCCGCAGGCAGTCATCCTTGTCTCTATAGACAAAGAAGAAGGCAACTCTAAGGGCTGAGTGTCGCCCCTTTGGAAGATTCCTCCTCTGTGAAATGGGCATTGTTATCTTTGTATTGCAGCTCAAATGAGACAACACCTGGAACGCCGTTCACTAATGTTACAACACAGTCGGACGGGGTCTGTGGGCACCCTAGAAAAGAGCAGCATACCTAACCATCTATAAATACCCTTGGGACACCTGGACTCCACTTGGCTTTTCTTGAGAGCCTGTTTTCCCAAAAGGAAAGTTTCTGCCACTTTGGCCTCAGCATGTCATCTGGGGACAGAGCGTACACCGGAAAGGTGATCGGTGACATTTCCTCTTGGCAACTGTAAGGCGAGAGAATTGAAAGATAGGCGTGCCTAGTTAGTGTCCTGGGGCCAGGAGTGGAGTGGGGCAAGGAGGCTCAGCAATCAGGGGATGCCAAGAAAGCAGCAAGGCCAGGAGGAGGCCAATAATGGGAAGGTTTGTGGCTCTGGCATCAACATTGTCAGTCAGCAGGAGCAGCTGGAGGTGGAGTGGGGCATTTACTGGCAGCCAGGTGGTGCCCTTGCAGAGGCTCATGGGAACACCTCGAGGAACTCCGAGTGTGAGATGCCTTCTACCACCAGCCCTGGCAATGAGGGGATAAGTGTGGGCTTGGAGGGGTGGGGACAGTGACGTCTCTGGCCTTTCTCCAGGAAATTGCCAAGCAAAATGGTGCCCACTGACAAATCATAGGATGAGAGCACCAGAGATCAAAACACTCCCATACCCTGTTGCCTGATTTTATAGAGAAGGAAAATGAAGCCCAGATTTGGAGAATGGATTTGCCCAAGGTCTCATAGCCAAAAAACAGCAGAGGTGGACTCTGAACCCAGATCCTTGAGGTCCAAATCCAGGGCTTATTCCAATGTACTGTCCTAAGCATTCGATATACACTTTAACACAGGAAGGATGGAAAAGGAAAGGAGGAAGCAAAGAAGAGAGGGAGGGAGGAAAGGAGGGAGGAAGGAAGGAAAGAAGGAAAGTACCTTTTACTCTGAGATCATCATATATCATACATATACACATACATATATATATAATATATATGTGTATATACATGTATGTGTGTATATATGTATTTGTGTATGTGTGTGTGTGTACAAAGATTAAGAAGGCTAACTTCTTCACCCCTTCCCTGCTTTTCTCCCCCTTTTAACACTGTAGATATTAGATCTACCAAGACCTCCTTCCCTAAAGACACATCATTCCATAGGAGTGATCTCTGAGCAAAGCAGCACAATATTCCATGGACCTCACCGTGCTGCACAAGTGTTTAGGTGATAGAAATCAGTCATTTCTTCCCAGGTGTGTCCCATCACCATATATCTATGGATCTATCCACGTATCCATCTATCTATCTCGGTATAGATAGAAGTCATCTTACAGATATCCTATAGATCTCTCTCTTTCATTTGTTGTCTCTCCCATCAGATTATGAGATCACAGAATGTGTTTTGTTTTTCCTTGAATACACAGCACTTAGCTCAATGCCTGGCACATAGTAGGTGCTTAGTAAATGCTTGTTGACTGGCTGCTGACTAAGTGACACACAAGCCTTGGGCAATGTTCTTAATTGACTTCCCCATCCTTCCTGCCCCCATCCTTAACCCTGTACACTGTGTCTGCATGTGTTTTGTTTTTCCTTGAATACACAGCACTTAGCTCAATGCCTGGCACATAGTAGGTGCTTGTTTAGTTAGCTGCTGACTAAGTGACAGACAAGCCTTGGGCAATGTTCTTAATTGACTTCCCCATCCTTCCTGCCCCCATCCTCAACCCTGTACACTGTGTCTGCTCACTCATTGCTATGCCCCACCCCAACAAGCTGAGCTGAGTTACCCAACTGGAACTGGCCAGCTCCTTCTCCCTCTCCCTCTCCCTCTCCTTCTCCCTCTCCTTCTCCTCTCTGGGGTTTTCTGGCTAGATTTCTTTCTCAAAGACCGAGCCTTAAACCCAATTCACTCTGGAGCTGATGGATTGGACAACAAGAGGTCCCTGCTGAAGCACCACTTGATGGCTCTTTTTTGGGCCCTCCTGGCTCAGAGTGAATGTAAATAGTAACTGTTTCTCTATTGGCCAGCAACCCTGAGGGTCTTCCCCTCCCAGTTTGATTTTTTTTTTTATTAAAGGGGTCATCCCTTGACTCACTTCTTAAAGAGGCCTATTCACTGAATAAGCGTTACCTCACTCAAAGTGAGGACCTGAAAAGACCTTAGCTTAAAAGGGCCAGAGTCTCCCATTGCATCATAAGCCATCTCCAGTCATCCTGATGAGTATCTGGCCACTGGACCCAGATGACTCTGAAGGAGAAAGTGAGGCTGGTGACCTTGCACAGCCCTCCCTCACTCAAATCAAAGTCAATTGCAAGTCAGGTCATCACCTCCCTGATGTCATGGCCCTCTTCAAGAACGAAGGACAAACATAACACCCACAACCCCCCACCCTAAGCAGATTGAAAATGCTTGTGGTATAAAGAGAATTTGGAAGCGGAGACCCTCCAGGAGGGATGGAACCTAGGAGCTTTGAGCCTGGGGGTATCACTTTCAGTGTTCAACCCTGTGTAGCCCAAGGAAATGAAGCTTCCCTGGGCAGATATCTAGAACTGGGAGTCACATTGCAAAGGCACATCACAGCTTGCCAAGGATGGTCCTTATGATACCTGGAGGAGGCTGGTGGGGATTATATTAGATTGTGATCTCTTGGGAGCCAAGATGGGAGACTAGGGGCAGCCACCCAGGTGAACTCTCCCAACATTACCCTCTCCATAACTTAAAAATAATGCCTAAAATCAAATTTTGGAGCTGCACAGCCAACACTAAGTTGATATGAGATATGTTTCTGGCCTAAGAAAACTTAAGAGGTAGGCAGGAGTCTGGACCACTAGGATGGAGTTCTGGTGGAGGTCTGCCGGCGGAGCCCACACACGCAGTGGTGGCAATTGCTGCTGCAGCTGCAGCTTCGCAAGTTCTCAGCCCACAGACAGTGAGGGGTGGGATAGCCACTCAGGAAAAGATTGCAGAAGGGGCAGCTAGGTGGCGCAGTGGATAGAGCACCGGCCCTGGATTCAGGAGGCCCTGAGTTCAAATCCGGCCTCAGACACATAATACTTACTAGCTGTGTGACCCTGGGCAAGTCACTTAACCCCATTGCCTAACAAAAAACCAAAAAGATTGCAGAGTCCCCTTTGCTGGCACTGAGTTCTGCTGGTGCTGATTGGGGGCTCTATTGCCCATACACAGTACTGGCTTGCAGTTCTAGGGTAGAAAAGAGATCAGTCACAAGGGAAGAGGGGCTCTGGTCATAGTTCCAAGGCAAAGGGAGGGCTAGAGATTGTGGCTGCAGGTGACCAGGGGTCCTTCCTGGGTAAAGACCAGAGCGCAGACCAGGAGGGCGGTGACCACACCTCTTCCAGGGTCATACCACCTTAGAAGAACCAAAAACTTCTAGGCCCCCAGAACCAGCTCTGAAAACAGCAGCACCAAAAAGCCTGAAGCTTGGGTCAGTGCCTCCCCATCCCCAGAGGAGTAGAGCCCAACTTTAACATAAAGATCAAAGTCAAGAAATAGGCTGGAAAAATGCGGGGTAGCTAGGTGGTACAGTGAAGAGAGCACCAGCCCAAGATTCAGGAGGACCTGAGTTCAAATTCGAACTCAGACACTTGCCACTTACTAGCTGTGTGACCCTGGACAAGTCACTTAACTCCAGTTGCCTTGCAAAAACAAAACAAAAAAGCTGCTATGGCAGCAGGGAAAACAAAGATATAAACTCACAAGTAGAAGATGATCTCTTTGAGGATAGAGAACTGGGTTTCATCTTCCTACTTCTCCCCATCCCTTAGCACAATTTCTGGCATGGAGTAAGCACTTCAGAAATGCTTACTAATGAAAATGTCATCATCATCATCATCGTCATCATCATCATCATCATCATCATCGTCATCATCGTCATCATCATCATCATC
>NW_020949971.1:4441052-4441588 GCF_900497805.2 Vombatus ursinus
TCGTCATCGTCATCATCATCATCATCATCATCATCATCATCATCGTCATCATCATCATCATCATCATCATCATTACTATTTTTGCCAGAGGAAACAACAACAGAAAGAAGGCCAGGACCTTGACTGGAGTTGCACTGATTCACAGAATCTCAGGAGTATTAGCGTTCTCAAATCAACTTGTACCTGAATCAGAAGTCCTTCTACAACATACCTGACAGGTAAACATCCAGTGTCATGGAAATAGTGAACATGAACTTGGATAGACTTTGAGAGATAGCGGAGAATAGAAAGGCCTGGCATGCTACGGTCCATGGGGTCATGGAGAATTGGACATGACTGAATGACTGAACAACAGCTAATAGCCTATAGGGAAAAGGAGGAAACTGTGACCTCCTAGGGCAATCTGGACTTAATCCCAGGCCTTATGATCATCATTGCATTGCTTTTTCTGTCTATGAGTCATTGATTCCTCCTTGTGAATTACATGTGTAACCTCTGTTTTCCTATTGGTGGAAATGAAGTGGCTAGTCCCCTTC
>NW_020949971.1:4441598-4455361 GCF_900497805.2 Vombatus ursinus
ACTGGGGGCTCATCAAGCTTTGAGTCTTCTTCAAGCATTGAGATACCTTGGGCACCCCTCGCTTCCTACTTCAAGAGAAAAGATGGAAGATGCCAACCCCACTTTAAGCTACTGAAGGAAAAGACTGAGAAGACATGAGAGGAGAAGACATGAGAAGTCTCCATCACGTCTCTATTCCCAGCTTGCTAAAGACTTTGGAGAGCTTCTCCTTGGGTGAGATCCAGGACCCTCTCTCTTAGTTGAACTGAGTTACCTCATTCCCATATTCTCCTATGTATACCGTCTCTGATTTCTATTTCGCTATGAGTTGGATAGGAGCTGCTAGGTGGTGCAGTGGATAGAGCACTGGCCCTGGAGACAGGAGGACCTGAATTCAAATCTAGCCTCAGACATTTACTAGCTGTGTGACCCTGGCCAAGTCACTGCACCTATTTGCCTCAGTTTCCTCATCTGTAAAATGAGTTGGAGGAGGAAATGGCAAACTACTTCAGTGGTTTAAATGATTTAGCTAAATGGGTTTCTTTGCTATTTCCTATGTGTGCTCATTGTGGACTGGTATTGGGTGGGAAAGGGGTCAAGCCTTGGATATGGAGCTTGGGGTCCCTCTTCTAAGAAATGACAAAGTGATCAAAAGTTAAAGGGAACTCAATCATATCCAATGGGGGAGAAGACTATAGAGATGTCTATTCTACCTTCCTTTGAGCCACACACATAATAACCAATCCTCCTAACATGTGGGCCCCACTCCTTTATAAGTATACTTAATCAAAGTTTTCCCTTTGCCATTTAAAATGCTTAACCTGTTATCCACCCCCCCCAACTCCACTGACTTCCTAAAGTAGGGGTGCTATAAGAAATGGAGCCTGGGTGGGGAGAAGAGCGAAGAGGAAGGCAGATCCTGGGAGATGGAATAGGTGTATATAAGCCTGTATTGTGTGCAGAGGACTGGGCTTGGTACCAGGAAGATAGAATGTGTGGATTAAATATAATACCTGCCCTCAGGAGCTGATCTTGTCTGAAGATGTCACTTCTCTGCTCAAAAATCATCAGTGAGTCCCTACAGCATCAATGAGAAAACACAAACTCCTTGGCCTGACATTGAAAATCCTTCCTAATCTGGCTCTAACCTCCCTTGCCTCATATTTCAGAGACACAACTAAGGTTACTCATCAAGAGCCTTCTTTTTCCCTCCTCATCTCATCACCCAGATGCCTTCTCCCACTTTCTCCTCCTTCACCTGTATTTCACACAAAGAGGTGGCCCTTCTCCTTGCCAAGGCAGAGCTCTATACGTGCACAAGGGAACCCTTTTATCCCATCTTCTCACCTTCTATCATCCCACTCTCTCACTTATCTTCAACCTCTCCCTGTCTATTGGTTGCCTCCTTACTGCCTACAAACATACTATGTCTCTCCCATCCTCAAAAAACCCTCACTCGATCCATTCATCTTAACTAGCTGACATCACACATCAGTACTCCTTTCTATGGCTAAACTCTTTGAGAAGGCTGTGTGCCTACTGACCCATGGCTTATGGCCTCCCCAGGCTTCTGCAGCACCAAGTCTCTACAAGTTACAAGGCATTTATTGGCTTGAACTGAACACATATAAAAGTGTCTAATGGTCAGAGCATGTTGTCCAGAGATAGCTCAGACAAACATGAAAAAAAAATAGAATGTTCCTCCTTTCAAGAATCTCTCTCTGTCTCTGTGTCTCTCTCCGTCCTTGTCTGTCCCTCTCTCTTTCTCTGACAAACTCTCCTTCTAATCATCTTCACTCTCATCATCTGTCTCTGTCTCCACCTCAGTCCATCTCTCTGTTTCCCTATCTCTGCCCACTTTCTGTTTCTCTGTCTTTCTCCCTCCCCACCTCTGCATAAGCATGTGTCTCTCTTCCCCTGCCCCTTTCTAGGCCCATTTTAATACTGCTCTTTCTCTTCCAATGCTTAGCCAGATAAAGTTCCATAGACCTCTTAAAAGGGGTGGTCAATGAAGAGGAATGATGAGAGCGTTTGGAATCAGAGAAGTGGAGTGTGGATAGCAGCTCTGCTCCCTCCTGGCTTGGTGACCTTGGGCAATTCTTCTTCCCCTGGAAGCTCCAACTGCCCCATATGGAAAACAAAGGGATTGGACTCTTAGGTCTGAAGCGGCTTCCAGCCATCAGTCTGACCTTGGCCTTGACATTACTGCCCAACATGGATTTCACGTTCCCGTACAGTACTGCAGGCCAACAATAACGGCTTTCCCTTTCCTCTCTAGGCTACTTTGGAGAATTAAAGGGGGAGTCCAGAAAACGTAGTTTTGCTTTCTTCTTTTTATTTAACAGTACACTTGAAACTGGGATATGGGTCACCTAATTACCACCCAAAAAGCATCCTTGCCATTCTCACCATCATCATCAATAAGCATCTCCGGGGGATACAAAGAAAGGCAAAAGCAAAGCCACACAATCCCAGACCCCGCTCTCATGAAGCTCCCCGTCTAATGGGCCAGACAGTGTGCCAATGACCAGATAGCTGCAAGCTATCTCCAGGGGAAATAGGAGGTGGTCTCGGTAAATGAGGCGCTGACTCATTCCTGCACCACTCCTCCTTTGTGAGTGTGTCCCTTCTTCAGGATGGTGGGGTCCAGGTGCCTGATGACAATCCCTTTCCATTTCCATTGAACCAATTCCTTCATGTAGGATATCTCTGGAAACTTAAGGTCTCTCCCATTCTTCAGAAATCTACATGTCTCTGTGTCTCCTCCTTCACCTGTGAAGGATTTCTTACAGAAATCTAATTTTGTCATCATAGACATTTCTCTTTTAAGACAAATGAAAACTCCTCTGTTTATTAGGACATCGTCCTTTTTAAAATTGCTATGGCCAAGAAAGGAAGCCATTACCTGGTGACTGGCCTGTTGGTGATGATTCATTCCTCAGTGGCTGACCTCCCACCCCAGCCTATCCATTTCAACTTCAAGATCCACCAATCAGGCAGTCAACAAGCACATATTAAGTGCATACTATGATCCAGGCACAGTGCTAAGTACTGGGCAGAGCCTTTGAGAATTCCTTGTCATCCTGAGGTACTGGATTCAGAACTTACTTTATATCAGAGAAATAAATACGGAAAGAAAATGTCAGTAGAGGACTTGAGCAGGTACCCTAATGAAGTTGCCATTCTTTGTGATCACTGTCTGGCACATGATTGTAGACAAATCTCACCAAGGTCGTTCCTTGAGTCTATTGTTCGGCCAGAAAAAATCAGTGAAATATCATGAATCAAGCAGCGAACACTTCCCGAGAAATTCCAAGTGATCCACCATCTAAACTTCTCTGTTTTGTCAGATGATCAAGTAAATGCCTTGAAATTTGGGGTTATTTCATTCTCTGCACCCCCCCCAGAAGAGTGCCTGGCATATAACAGGATTATTGATTGATTAAATTAAATAATAATTGATTGATCAAGTGATTGCAATCATAGGCATCATGGACAGAGCTGTGGATGTGGAGGCAGAGCTCCTGAGTTCTCATGCTGCCCCATCTGATTTTTCTACCTTGGACAAGTGCTTTCACCATCTCTGGGCCTCAGCTTCCTCTCATGTAAATTGAAGAAGAGGCTGGTCCTAGGTAGTGCTTGACATGATGTCTCATTGAGGTCTAGATGCTATGAACTATTGTAGGGATGATTATAGGAAGGGAGGTGGGCATAGTCAAATGCCTACATTGGTTCATATCCCCTTAATACTCTACAAAGCAGTTAGCTATTTCTGTATGGGCACATCTATTCTTAGCCTGATAGCTGGTTTGCAGAGCCTGTGGGTGGTAGTGGAAGTGGTGGGGGCAGTGTGCCATCAGTTATAACTCTGATTCGTCTTGATTCTAAGAGATTGTCCCTTTTTCTCCAATGGTTTTTTGGACTATTCCTTTAAGACAAGGGTTCTTAATCTGGGATGCATGGACTTTTTAAAAAAATGGCTACATTTTGATGTAATTGGTTTAATTTATGCATTTAAGAATAGCATTCCACAGTCTTTACCAGTTTGCCACAGAATCCATGATACAAATGTGGTTAAGAACTCTTGCTTTCTGAAGTATCGACACAGATTTCCCCTCCTCAGTAAGCATTTTACCAAGTATGTTGAGCTAGGTTTAGGGCAGATTGGGATTTGAGTACAGAGGTAGGCTTCTAGGTAGCTCTGCCATCCCTGGGATCCTGCGAGGAGATGTAGATGTTTGTGACCTTCACCAGTGCATCAAGGAACTGCTAAGTTCCATCTATTCCTTTACTTAATTCTTATAGTAGTCTTCTGAAGTAAGAAGGCCAGATTTTATTATTCCCATTGTACAGATGTAGAAACTGAGGTTCCAAGAATTAAGGTCTTTAAGACAAGCCCTAAGAATTAAGGTCTTTTAGCACAAACACGTGGTAAAGAAGGGGCAGAGCTGGGATTCCCACCCATGTCTTCTGACTTCAAATGCAGTTCCCTTTCCAACCAATCGATCAAAAAACACTTATTAAGCACTTTCTATGTGCCAGGCACTGTGCTAAGTGTTAGGAATATAAAAAGAGGCAAAAGACAGGCCCTGCCCTTAAGGAGCTTACAATCTAACAGAGGATACAACATGCAAATAGGCATATACAAACAAGTGAATGAAGAAAATAGGAGATAATTAACAGAGGGGAGGCGCTGAAAATAAGAGGGATTGGGAAGGGCTTGCTGTAGAAAATGAGATTTTAGGTGACTCTTAATGGAAGCCACCAAGATCAGTAGTCAGAGTGAGGAGGGAGAGTATTCTAGACATGGGGGACAGCCAGAGAAAATGGCCAGGGCTAAGTGAATAAGTGTCTCGTTCATGGAATAGCCAGGAAGCCGGTGTCACTGGACTGGAGAGTACATGGTAGGGAGTAAAATGTATGAAGACTGGAAAGGGAAGGGGAGGTGAGGCTATGAGTGGCTTTGAAAGCCAATTTCCATTTGAGCAATACTGAGAGTACCTGATTATCGGGTGCTTTTCTTGGCATCTGCATAGGTAATTGTTACAGTAGCACCTCTGTAGCTAACCCTTGGGATCAAGGATAAGTGACTAGAAATAACAAGTTATAATGATGGTGATAATGATGATGATGATGATGGTGGTGGTGGTGGTGATGGTGATGATGATGATGATGGCAGTGGCATCGGAAGTGACAATAGTGATGGTAGTTACAATGGCGGTGGCAGTGGCGGCGTCAGTGGTAACGGCGGTGGCCATGATAATGGCAGTGGCTAGCATTCATGGAGTACTTTCAGGTTTGCAAAGCACTCTGCATATGCCATTTCTCAAGAGCGTCTGGAGTTTGTGGTTATGAAGGGGCTCCATGATTTCTAAATAGGACCATGAAGGTTTTCATCATCCTGGACTCCTCAGAAGGATCTCTTAATCTTTTCAGGGGCCCTAGACCCCTTTGCTATGCTGTCTGATTAATGATAGAAATAATAATGATAAAAATGGCTACAAGAAGCATTTCTATATATCAGTATCACATTTTATCCTCAAAATAACCCTGATAGGTAAGTACTTTTATTATCCCCATTTTATAGATGAGGAAACTGAGGCTGAGAGTTGAAATGACTAGCCCAGAGATGCACAGCTGGCAAGTGTTTGAAGCAAGATTCAAACTCAGGTTCAGAGTCAGGGCCATAGTCACACAGCTAGAAAGATTACAAAGGCATTACAAATGCAATTACAAAGGAAACCAATTAGATTAAAATAGAATTATCAAAATTTTTATTTAAAACAAAAATTCAGGAACCCCAGGTTAAGAAACCTTGACCAAGAGGCTAGTGTTTACACAGAAAGGGGCTTTTTAGAGGTGGTGTGGTACACTGGGAAGAATCTTGGACTTGGAACCAGGAGGGACCTAGGTGTGTGACCAAGGCACAATCACTTTACCTCTGAGCCTAGCTCCCTTATCTGTAGAATGGGCATATAGTGCCTTCAATACCTACCTCACCGAGCCGATGTAAGGATCAGATGTGAAAGAAAGAACCCTAGGAAGCTTTAGATATGATATAAACATCAGTCATGAGGATTTTATAAAAGAGAGAAGGCAGATCAATTCAGCCTTCACCCCCCTCCAATTCCCAGCCAGGTCAAGTGATGAGGTGTGTGACTTTTTCTCCCATCGCACCTTGTGCAATCACATTCCACCCAACTTGTGCGGACTCCTTTGGAGGCTGGCCTGCACGCCCCTCTCCTTTCCCCAGCACTCTCCTCTTTCTAATCAGCTTTGTGGTGACACTCTTCCCTTCTCCTGCTCCTATTCTCCTCCAGCTGCCGGGACTTGGCTGTGCATTGCCCTTTGGATTTTGTAATGAGAACTGCTCCGGAGAGCCAAGCATGTTGTAACCACCGGGTCGTGCCCATGTGCAGGGCTCTGCCCCGACCTGACCGCATGAGTGATCTGGGGCCCCGGGCGTAATGCTTTTATTGCCTCTATCTGGGTGTGTCCCTCTCCTCTGCCTCAACTTGCCCCAGTAGAAACGAGCTTGCTCCAGCATCAGGGTAACCCCAGTGTGACTTCTTCATTCAATGGGTGCACCAATGAGAAGGAGGTTAGGGGAAGTATCTGTGGGAGCAAGGCTGCCTTGAGCACAAATCTCCTACACGCCTAAATTCCATTTGGAAAGGAGCTGCGGTAACGGAAGTTAGCCAAGGGCTATACATGGGCTGTGAAACCTACATCTGGAATGCAGAGAGGTCCAAATTCATCTCTGAAGTGATCTAGCCCAGGTAGGCAGTGGTCACTTGACAATTTGGCCTCCATATTTATACTTTAACTTGGTGGCGCTCTAGATAGAGTGCCAGACTTTGAGTCAGAAAGATTGGAATTTGAAGCCTGCCTCGAATATTTCCTTACCAGCTGTGTGATGCTGGGCAAGTTGCTTAATCCTCCCAGCCTCAGTTTTCTCATCTGAAAATGGGGATAGTGATAGCATACCACCCTTACAGAGTTATTGGAAAGATTAATTGAGCTAACATATGCAAAGTACTTTGTAAATCTTGAATGAGAACAAGGATTGATGATGACAACTTCCTTTTTGATGGCTGAGTGGTGGTGCTTGCACTGTGGTGTAGTAGAAAGCTCTGGCCCAAAGGTCAAATGACCTGGATTCAAATCTCACTTCTAACGACTTACTACTTATAGAGGGCCAGGTACACAAGGGATAGGATGTGGGCTTGTGGTCAGGAAGACCCGAGTTCACATTCTGCCTCAGATACTTACTGGCTGATGCTGGGCAGTCCCTTAACCTCTCTAGCCTTACTGTCCTCATCTATAAAATGGGTACAATAACAGCACCTACCATGCAGGTTTGTTGTGGGGATCAGTAGAGATACATGCAAGAACTTCGTAAACCTTGAAGCCTTAGTTATTATTAATATCACCCATGACACCTTGGCTAAGTCATCTAGCTTCCTTAGGTCTCAGTTGCCTTGTCTGTAAAATGATGGAATCTTATCTGAGAATGAAGGGGCTCCCAGTTCTTTTCCAATTCTCTATCTGGTATCTTATTATTTGGAGGCAGGGCATTCAGTTCAGTGTAATACCAGGCACTGAGCTAGGCACTGATGATGGACTGCCCCTAAGCTCCTAGGAGCTCACCTTTTGTTAGGGGGAAAGTATATGTTCAGAGAAGAACACGCAATACACAAACAGAGCAAACACATTTTGGGTGTGTGACAGGGAGCACTGAAAACTGGGGAGATCGAGACTCCTGCTGTAGGAAGTATCCTGAGCTCCACTCTGCAGCTAGTGAGTTCATTCAAGGTATAAGGGACAGCCTGGGCAAAGGCATGGTGGCTGGAAATGAAATGTTATATATTCAAAACTCACCTAAGCCAGTTTGTCTGGAAGAGAGCTCCTGATAGAGAGTGATGAGAAATTTTGTAGAATGAGAAGGCTGGGGCGGATGATACCTTCCTACTCTTCATCCTGGGGTAGCTGGCACTCCCTCTCATTCCTGCTTCTCAGACAGGCTGCCTCCTAAGTACCCACCCCCCACCCCCATCAGTGCACTTCCTCACACTGTTGGTTTCACACGAGGATTGTTGGGAGTATCTCTTACTGGTTGCTCCCTCCTCTGGGCAGTGCTGCCCCTGACTCCCTTCTTCATCCCCTACTGCCCCATTCCCCCAGCCCCACCTGAATTAGAGGCTAAGGGGCAGGTTAGCAACTAGGAGAATGGAAACAGGAAGAAAAGCCCTCCATAGCTTGAGAACGAGGGTCTCCACCAGCCTCAATTCATACCTTTCTTTTTTTCTTTTTTTCTTTTTTTAAATTAATTTATTTTGATTTATCAATAATCACTTCCATATGCTTTTGAGTTTAAAATTTTTCTCCCCCTTCCTCCCCACCCCGCTCGCCAAGACAGCACACAATCTGATATAGGCTATACATTTACATTCATATTAAACATATTTTCACATTAGTGATGTTGTAAGTAGAAATTAAAACCAATAGGAAGAACCATCAGAAAGAGGAAACAAAACTCAACAGAAAAGAAAAAAAAAGCAATTCAACTTCCATAGTTCTTTCTTTGGAGGTGGATAGCATTTTCCATCATGAGGCCTTTGGAGATGTCTTAGATCCTTGTATTGCTAGGAAGAGTTAAGTTTATCAATATTAGTCATCGCACAACGTGGCTGTTATTGTGTACAATGTTCTCTTGGTTCTGCTCACTTCACTCAGCATCAGACCATACAAGTCTTTCCAGGTTTTTCTGAAGTCAGCCTGTTCATCATTTCTTATAGCACAATAGTATCCCATTACATTCATATACCACAACTTGCTCAGTCATTCCCCAGCTGATAGGCATCCTCTCAATTTCCAACTTGATGCCACCACAAAAAGAGCTGCTATGAATATTTTTGTACATGTGGGTCCTTTTCTCTTTTGTATGATCTCTCTGAGATATAGCCCTAGAAGTGCTATTGCGGGGTCAAAGGGTATGCACATTTTTATAGCTCTTTGGACATAGTTCCAAATTGCTCTTCAAAATGGTTGGGTCAGTTCACAACTTCACCAACAATGCATTAGTGTTCCGATTTTCCCACATCTTCTCCAACATTTATCATTTTCCCATTTTGTCATGTTGGCCAATCTGATAGTTGTGATGTGGTACCTCAGAGTTGTTTTGATTTGCATTTCTCTAATCAATAGTGATTTAGAGCATTTTTTCATATGACTATAGATGGCTTTAATTTCTTCATCTGAGAACTGTCCATATCCATTGACCGTTTATCAATTGTGGAATGGCTTGTATTCTTATAAATTTGACTTAATTCTCTATATATTTTAGAAATGAGGCCCTTATCAGAGAGAGTGGTTGTGAAAATTCCCAATTTTCTACCTTCTTCTAATCTTAGTTGCATTGACTTTGTTTGTGCAAAAACTTTTCGATTTAATGTAATCAAAATTATCCATTTTGCTTTTCATAATGTTCTCTATCTCCTGTTTGGTCATGATTCTTCTGTTCTCCATAGATCTGACAGGTAAACTATTCCTTGCTCTCTCAGTTTGCTTACAGTGTCAGCCTTTATATCTAAATCAAGTTAATACCTTTCTAACTGGCAAAGTATGAATGTGGTTTAATGCTCCCAAGCATTTCTATCCCAGTCCAAGGTTTACAAAGCCCTTTATTTGGATTGTCTAAATGGCTTTATCACAACAACTGTATGAGATCATCCCTACAAGTGTTATTTACTCCCATTCAATAGAAAAGGAAACTGAGGCTTAGTGAGGTGATGTGATTTGCCAATGGTCACACATGTGAGTCAGGGACAAGATCTGAACCCAGAGCTCTCCTGTCCTGAAGTCTGGCACTCCTTTCCATTCTATCATGTGGTTCTCTCAAGACTCATTCATGAGCTGCCTCCTTCCAGAAGCCTTCCCTGATTCTCCCCATGTTGCTTTGGTATAGTTGGTCATCCGTGATGCTGCCGTTTTCCTTGCCATAAGATCCTTGGAGGCAGGGATGGTTTGTTTTCATCTTTGTTTGTACACAACTCCACCAAGACAAGAGAGAAGAGGCCTGGGGGGTCAGCAAGTCTGAGGTTCCAGCCCTGTTTTGGTACATCATAATGATTGCCAGGTAATCATTACTGGGTGCCAGCAAGGGGCCCTGGCCAGGTTCTGGCCTCCCCCAACCTATTCCACAGGGCTCTTTAGGACTTGCAAAGTTACCAATGTATGTTATCTCCTGTGACTCTCACAACAGCCCAGGGAGGTTGCTGCTGTTAGTAAGCCCATTTTACAGATGAGGAAACTGAAGTTTATTGACTTAGCCAGAATCACACAGCTAGTTGGTATCTGAGGCAGGATAATATCTAACAATAGCTTGCATTTATGTAATGCTTTAAGGTTTGAAAAGAACTTCACATAACTAATCTCATTTGAGCCTGACTTTCTGACTCCTGACACTGCTCTATCCAATGTGCTATCTTACTGGGCCCCCCAGGGGCTCTGTGATGCTGGGCAAGACTCTTCATTTCTTACGGTTCGAGGCAATTCTACGTTGCTCACCTGCATTGGTGGAGGGCATTTCCTTGCTGGAAGTTCCACAGAATGGTGATATCACAGCTCCAATCTCTTCCTCATCTTAGCGCAAGGTCTAACAAAAACTTAAGCATTTGCCATAATGAAATCGTTTTTGACAGGAGCATGGCTACCTTACAAGCAAGTGATCCCTTGAGAACTTCAGCCTTGCCCATGCCTATCAACAGAGGGGTGTGTGTGCATCATTGCCTCATTCTCTGTGGCTCGGTCCCATGGGCTGAGTCCTCCTGAGGGCCACTTCCACTAAGCACCAGCTGCTGACTCTCAGAGAGGATGGGGGAATTGGGGAGCTCCTTGGGGGACTCCAAGGACAGGGCCTGGGTTTGCCTCCCACATCAATGACTTTCCCTGGGCAACAAAAGAGCAGGGGAGAGCTAGGCGGTCACACGTGTCCGGGTCTTCTGGAATTTGGAGAAATATTGTCAGAGGCAAAGATGCAGGGGCTCCTGGGGAGACATTCAGAGGTCTAACATCTTTGGGGGAAAGAGAAGAGAAACTCCGTAGGATGAGTTTCTTCTGGGAGACACACCTTGGCTATAAATGTCATTTGGGAAGTGACTTTGTATCTTAACATGTGAACCTGGGCTCTCTGTGCCTCTCTCCTCCTCTCTAAAGCAAGAAGCTTGACTGGATCACCGCCCCCCCGCCCCCATCACTTCCACCTCAAAATCTATGAGCTGTTTCCTCAGTTCTAAAATAGAGGGATTGGACTAGATCGGGTATTTGTAACCATTTTTGTGTTCTGACCCCTTGGCATTCTGGGCCAAGAATCAGAGGTAGGCTCCTTCTCAGAATCATACTTTTTATTTTATAAAATAAAATATAGGTTACAAAGAAAAATAAGGGTTAGTTAAAAAAAAGATATAAATGTTTTTGCCTTCAAGTTCACAGACCCTTGAGGTCTGGGGACATCAGGTTAAGACTAGATGATTTTTGAGTTTAGAGTTAGATCCTCTGTCCCTAAAAATTTCAGCAACTTCAACACTTCTACCATCCTCCATGTGGAAGGCCAAATGCAACCTCACTTTGATTCCTTTGTGAGTGTGTGTGTGTGCATGTATCCCCCCCCCCAAGCCCTCTATATATCCCCTGGTCAAGGGCATATTAAATGAAAAATGAGAATCAGAAAATCCCTTTGACCCAGCAATCCTGCTAGTAGGTCTGTATCCCTCAAGAGATGAAAGAAAAAGGAAAAGAACCTATTTGTACAAAAATATCTATAGCAGCTCTTTTTGTGGTGGCAAAGAACTGGAAACTAAGGACGTGCTCATCAGTTGGGGGATGACTGAACAAGTTGTGGTATACAATTGTGATGTAGTACTATTGTGCTTTGAGAAATGATGAAGGGGCTGGTTTCAGAGAAACCTGGGAGGACTTATATGAACCGATACAAAGTGAAGTGGGCAGAACCTAGGAGAACATTATACATAGTAACAGCAATATTGTATTGATAATTAATTTTCAGAATTAATTTTATTTTGAATTTATGGAATAAAATAAACATTTTTATAGCATAGTAGGATAAAAAGAAGATTGCACACAAAACTGCAAATCTGCTATGTACAACTAATAATTAACTTTGATAATAGATTTTGAAAAAAAAAAGAAAGGCAACTATTCTGATTAATCAATGATCCATGACTATTCCTAAAGACTCGGGATGAAAAATGCTCTCTACCTCCAGGGAGAGAACTGAAGGACTCTGAGCATAGATTGAAGCAAATTTTTTTCTTTATTTATTTTTCATGATTTTTTTCAACATGGTTAGTCTGGAAATATATTTTACATGGCTTCATACGTATAATGGGTATTGTGCTTCTAACCTCAATGAGTAGGGGAGGGGCTTGTGGGGGAGAATTTGGAATCGAAAAAAAATTAAAAGAAAATCATCCAGGTTGGGGATGGAAGGGAGGGCCCGTTTGGTAATATATGAATGCTTTTAGAAAATAAATTTACAAAGCTTTTGCGATCATTTTTATACCATTTTCTACCTAAATAATCCATTTTTCAGAGTGCCTGTTAACTGTCCTTCCACTCACAATTTACAAATTTCCAAGAAGCAAAGGCTCAAAGAGAAGGCGTGGCCTCGGGTCTGCTCCCTGGCATGTTAGGGCCTGAGCTGGAAGCCCACGTCTTGGGGATCCATGATCTGTGAAGGAGGGGAGAACATGGGAAGCTGGCATGAATGAGAGCCAGCAAGGAAATCCCAAATCCCCAGTGGGATGAATGGTCCCCCGGGCTAAGCCACAGAAGGCGCCCCCTGTCCTTGCTGAGGATGGCCATGCCGATCTGTGTTGCTGAACCCAAAGAGCCCAGGGTCCTGGAAAGCAGGGAGAGCCTTGGGAATGGGGAGCAGATGAGCCAAGTTTTCCTGCTAAGTGTCAGCAGGTACATGGATCATGGACTGGGGAACCCCACACCGTGGCTTTGGATGGCTCACCTCAGTGGAGAATGGCCATTGCCTAGTGGGTTAAAGATGCATGTTGGTGAGGGGGTAATCATGGAGCAGCTAGGTGGTACAGTGAAAGCACTGGGCTTGGAGGTAGGAAGGACCTGAATTCAAATCTGGCTTGTACTGTATGATCCTGGGAAAATCACTTCATCCTGTTTGCCTCAGTTTCCTCATCTGTAAAATGATCTGGAGAAGGAAATGGCAAAGTGCTCTAGTATCTCTGCCAAGAAAATTCCAAATGGGGGCAAGAAGAGTCTGACATGACTAAAAACAATTAAATGACAATAATCTACTTCTACTTATCATGAGACAAGCTGCTGGGGGCATTTGACTTGGCCTCAAGGGGGCCTTTTGGAAGGCCCTTCTCTTACTCCCAGTATATGATATTGGGTTTGATGATAAGGTTTGATGAGAACTCAGATGAGAAAACTCCATTTGTCCCAGCAGACGGCAGGCTCCAAGTGAATCTGCTTGCCTGGCCCCTGCCTCAACATCTGGGAAAGGTCACAAAAGCCTCTGAGCTTCAGATGGCTGCCAAAATATGAGCTGGTCAAAAATCCTATGATGCCAAGCTACTCCAGCCCTGGTACATGACTGTTCTTCTCTGCTGTGATGTTCTTTAAGCTGCCCCCTGCCCTGTATGTAAGATGATCTATTGATCTATCTATCTATCTATCTATCTATCTATCTATCTATCTATCTATCTGTCTGTCTGTCTGTCTGTCTGTCT
>NW_020949971.1:4455371-4574021 GCF_900497805.2 Vombatus ursinus
GTTGGGTCACAATTCCCTGAGGCTGCACCCTAGCCTCCACAGTAAAGCCAGCCTTAGCCCTTCCCAGTCCCCATCTTCCTGTGACCTCCCTTTCTGCTGTATCACCTGACAGTCTTCTGCTTTGCTGCAGTAGACTGGATGCAGGGTTTACATCCAGAAAACTTGAGTTCAAATTCTGATTCAGTCACTTAGTAGTTATGTGGCCTTGTGCAAACTCCTTCTTTCTGGTCTTTGCTTTCAACATCTGTAAAAATGAGGGTTTAGTAAGAGATGACGTTTAAGGATCCCTCCTTGCAGCTGTCATTTATGACCCTCTGATCTTCTTTCTCATCTGTCTATTCTATTTCTACCTTCTGGTGACTCCTGACACTTAGCTGCTTCCCAAAGAAACCACCTTTCTGGGTAGCCTCTCTGAGGTGTATAGGGCCACGAGAGGGTAAAACCCACCTCTTGTCCCCCATTGGCACTGTCAGACCCTCCCTCCACCACCATCTCTCAGCAACCACCTCACCTTCAAACAACTCAAGGCCCTGTAGAATCCCGCCACCCACCTCAGCCTCCCAACTTCCCTCCCTCCTCAGCAGGCATGACCGTTGTCTTGCCCCCATGCACAAGTGTGTTCTAGCCACAACTGCACTGACCCCAGGTGCTAGAATTCCTAGTTATGCCTCTGGCCACGCTTAGCACCGTATGGCCCAGCTTCTCTTTCCCTTTGGGGTCCATTTTGTCTGACCCTGTTATTCTACGGAGGATGATACTGAAAAACCTAGAGAAAGGACACAATTGTCCATCCTCGGAAAACTTGTTGGTGGAGGGGTCACACCTAGATCTCAGGTTTCCTGCCTCCCAGCCCAGGGCTCTTTGCACAACATTGGTTACTGCCTTCTGATTCTCTGGAATAACTGCTCTTGAGGAAAAACATGGTAGCTCAAACTCAAGCCTTTATAGCCAGGCCCAGGGTCGTGGCCATGGCTGTGGTCATGACTGAGTCTGGCTTGTGCTGGTGGCTGTGGCTGAGCAGACTCAGCCTGCACGGTGGGACTTTTCTCTTCCCATACCTCTTTTGTATACCCATGGGGAGAGTTTGGCTACTTAAACAGCATAAAGAAAAGAAGAAACTGATTTCAGCACCAGCTTCATTAACTAGACATCCTCAGAAGTCCAGAGATTCTCTGAGAACCCAGAAAGACATAATGAAATTGGTTTTCATCCCTCTCTAGACCCATGGATTATTATTGGGGATTTTGTTAACTTTTGCCACATTGATCATGATCAGTTTTTCTAGTGATAGGCCAAATACTTGGATGAATCCCTCATCTAGCCAATGTGCCACACTTGCAGCCTCAGAATCTAAGATCAAATCCCAGTTCAGCTAATTACTAACTGTGTGACTTGAGCAGATTATCTTCCCTCTCTGGATCTATTTCTTCCTCTGTAAAATGTGGGGATTTCAGTTCTAACTCTGGGGCTCTACATTCCCTGTACACATTCTCATCCTGTGTGATTTTTATCCTGTCCTTCCATCAGAGATCTCCCCAGTGAGCTGGAGATCTTCCCCCAAGGGGATCAGGGTGTCCCAGAGATGAGATTAGTCCTGGGACTGGGTGTTTCTCATCCCTTCCCCCAATCCATAGTCAGCACACCTCGTTTGGCCATGATATTTTCCCTCCATGTTGTTATATACACCACGGCAGATTGGCTCTTTAAGCCAAAACATGGCGTATACAGTGGAAATTGAAGAAGCTCTTTTATAGGGAGTGACTTGCCCACACAGGTCTTATGTGGTGGAGTCAGGATTTGAATGCAGGATCTCAGTCTCAAACCTGGGACTCTTTTCACTTTTCAATGCAAGTTTAATAACAATAGGACTAATAACTATAATATTATTATCCTTATATAGTGCTTTAAGGTTTACAATATGTTTTAGAAATATTATCTCATTTGGTCTTTAAAAAAATCTCTTGGAGGCAAATCTTGTTATTGTGCTCATTTTACAGATGATGAAACTGAAGCAAGCAGAGGTTAAGTAACTTGCCCAGGGTCACCCAGCCAGCAAGTGTCTGAGGCTGAATTTGAACTCAGGTCTTCCTGACTCCAGAGTCAGTGCGCTGTACCATATAGCTGTCTGTTACTATTGCTAGCACGCCACAGCAGTCAACTTTAAAAAGAGAAAACTTTGAAATAAATATTCTGAGCATCTTTAATATCTCATTTGTAAGGGTATATGACCATTTGGATGGTAAACGCTAATCTGGGGGCAATATGAACTGTTTTAAGAGGGTACAGTCTGATGGGGATAGAGAAGGTAAAACCAAGACAATGAGGCCTGAGCTGAGTGGCCAGGAGAAGCATCTGAAGGACAGGTCACTTATGGGACTCCAGGAAACTTCACAAAGGAGGGAAAGGGGCATCTGAGATCCTTCCTTCCTTGAAGACTGTTGAGACCTTCCTTGAGGAATCTACTCCAGGAACAGATAAACCTAGGCAGGGGGATCACTGAGAAGGAGTAATGAAGACTTCCACTGTTGGGCTGCAATGGAAAGTATATAAATGGGAAGAGGAGGAGGAGGAGGAGGAGGAGGAGATAAAACTTGAAAAGTAAGTTGGAACTGGGTTATTGAGTACCTTAACTGCCAGGATCAAGAGATTCTGCTTTATTCAGCGGGCAATGGGGAGCCACAGGAGACTTTAGAGCAGGTAACCCTAACCTTAAATGTCATTGCATGATCATAGTGGTATATCAGGATTATTATGACATCAGTGAGTAGTATTGTTTTGAGAGGCACCGGCTTAGAGACAGGGAGACCACTTAGGAAAGACACATTTGTGAGCTAAGTAAGTTGAGATGAGGGCCTAGTGTATGTAAATGAAAAGTAGGATAGACATGGGAAAGATGTGGACTGGGAAATGGAAAGACTTGGCAATTGACTGAATGTAAGGGGAAAGGAGAGTAAGCAATCAACCAATCAATTGAATAAATAATTAATAATAAAAAAAAGCTTTGTGCCAAGCATTTTGGTAAGTTCTGATGATACAAATATAGAAGCAAAGATAGTAGCTCTTGTCGTCTTGGAATTTCATTCTAAGTGCTAAGACGAGATACAATATCATAATAATAGCATTTATGTATGTAAATGTTTACCACTTGTCAGGCACTGTCGTAAGCATTTTTACAAATAGCATTTCATCTGATCCTCAGAACAATTCTGGGAGGTAGGAACTATAATTATCCCCATTTTACAGTTAAGGAAACTGAGGTGGACAAAGGTGAAGTGACTTAACCAGTGTCACACAACTGGTAAGTGTCTGAGGCGGGAATTGAATCTAGGTCTTCCTGACTCTGTGCCCAGTTCTCTATCCACTGACTGACCAATTTTTCATACCTGTTGTGAGGATCAAATGAAATGATATGTATAAAGTACTTAGCAAATGTTAAGGTGCTCTTTAAATACTGTAGCTATAATAATAGAGAGGAGGAGGAGAAGGAGAAAGGTTAGTACCTTGTACAGGACCCCTGGCTGTTTCTTCCCTGGTTCAGAATTCTTGCTCTGTAATGAGTTGTTTCACCACAACTGTTTCAGAAGCATGTGAACTAAAATGCAGACTAGCCATGGACTGTCTTGTTTATGGAGATCCTGTCACACTGAAGGGATGAGAATCAGCTGTTTGAGCTTGCAAAGGAATTCAGCATCTGCTTGCCATACACACATACACATACATCTTGAAATAATTCTTAGATGCTCATTAAACCAATTGTACTTTATTATGCTTGATGCTGATGGAATTTTGAAAAGATAATTGATTTATAAGAATCTGAAAAATGAAAATCAGAGTGTTCATAGGAACGTTGATGGCTCTATAGTGCATGCACAGTGGATTTAAAATCATGCGTCCTCTGATTGAATGACTCTACTAACCTCACGCCGAGTATCATGAAAAGACCTTTAAAGATTATTTTCTTCATTTTTTTAAATTAAACTAGCAAATAGTTTATGTGTTTTATTAGTTTTTCTATAAAACCGGCTGCTAGTTTTATTTGCTAGTTCGTTGTCTTTTAACTCTCAATTTTATTAATTTTGCTTTTGATTTTTCGGGATTTCTATTTTGGTATTTAGTAGAGGATTTTTTATTTGTCCTTTTTCTAGTTTTTGTTGTTGTTGTTATTGCCCAATTCATTAATCTGCTCTTTCTCTTTTATTAATGCAAATGTTTAGAGCTACAAATTTTCTCCCAAGCACTATTTTGGCTGCATTCCACAAAGTTTGATATGTTGTTTTATTATTGTCATCTTTAATGAGATTGTTCATTGTTTCTATGATTTGTTCTTTAACCCACTCATTCTTTAGATTAGATTATTTAGTTTTCAATTAATTTTCAATCTGTGCTTCCAAGGCCCTTTACTGAATGTAATTTTTATTGTATTACGGTCCAAAAAAGGGTGCATTTAATATTTATGCATTTGTTTGTGAGGTTTTTATGCCTTAATACGGTCAATTTTTATGAAGGTGTCATATACAGCTGAGAAAATTAATACTATTTTCAATTCCCATTCAATATTCTCCAAAGGTCTATAATATCTAACTTTTCAAAAATTCTATTCATTTTCTTAACTTCTTTCTTATTTACTTTATGGTTAGATTTGTCCAGGTCTGAAAGGGGGTAAATTGGAGTATAGATTACCTATATGTGTGAATAGTATAGTTTTACTATTTCCTCCTGTAATTTATTTAACTTTTCCTTCAAGAATTTGGATGTTTTGACTAATGTGGAAATATGTTTAATATGGTTGTACATGTATGACCTATATCAGACTGCGTGCTGTCTTGGGAAGGAGGGAGAGAAAAGAGGGGGAGAAAATTTAAAACTCAAAATCTTATAAAGTGAATGTTGAAAACTAAAAATAAAAAAAAAGAATGGTTAGACCAGTTCACAACTCTAAAGATAAAATAAAATAAAATAAAATAAAATCCCATCTAATATTAAAAACAAGAATTTGGATATTAAGCCATTTGGTGCATATGTGTTCAGCATTGATATTACTTCATTGTCTATAGTAACTTTTAGCAAAATGTCTATTTTTGCTTTTGCTTTGTCTAAGATCACCATCACTGCCCCTGCCTTTCTTTCTTTCTTTCTTTCTTTTTTTTTTTTTTTACTTCAGCTGAAACATAATAGCTTTTGCTCCAACACTTTATTTTAATTCTGTATGGGTCTTTCTATTTCAAGTGTGTCTCTTGTAAGCAACATATTGTTGGATTCTGGTTTTTAATAAACTCTTATATTCACTTCTGTTTTATGGGTGAGCTCATCCTATTCACATTCATAGTTATGATTGCTAGCTGTACATTTCCTTTCATCATATTCTCTCTATTTATTCTTCTCTTTTTTACCCTGTCCCCACCTCAAAAATATTTAGCTTTTTTTTAAGCCTCCCTTAATCTACCCTTCATCTTACCACCACTCCTCCTTTTTTAGCCCCTTCTCCTCCTACTTCCCTATTGGATAAGATGAATTTCTATACCCAATTGTTTGTGTATGTATGTGTAGTTTTCTCTTTGAACCAATTCAGATGAGAGTGAGGTTCAAATGTTGCCTGCTCCCCACTTTCCCCCCCGCCCATTTTGTAAATTTGTTTGTAAAAACTCTTCCTTTTTATGTTTCTTTTGTGAGACAGTTTCCTCCATTCTCTCCCTTCTCCATTCTCCCAGTTCATCTCTCTTTCTCACCCTTCCATTCTTTTTCTGAGATCATTCCAATGTAATAGACTCATACCTATGTCCTCTATTTATGTAGACTCCTTCTAACTGCCCTAATAATGATAAAATTTTTTTTAGGATTTATATATATATCATTTTCCCATATAGGAATGTAAACAAATTAACCGTATTGAGTCCTTTATGAGTTTTCATTCACGTTTACTTTTATTCTTCTCTTGAGTCTTGTGTTTGCATGTTAAATTTTCTTTTCAGCACGAGTCTTTTTTCTATCAGAAATGCTTGAAAATCCTCCATTTCATGAAATATCCATTTTTTTTCCTCCTGAAGGATTATACTCAGTTTTGCCCAATAATTTCTTCTTGTTTGTAATCCTACCTTCTTTTCTTCCCAAATATCATGTTCCAAACTTTCTGTTGCTTTATATTTGTAGCTGCTAAATCTTGTGTGAATCATGAATGTGGCTCCATTGTATTTGAGTTATTTCTTTCTGGCTGCTTTCAGTATTTTCTTTTTTACATGGTAGCTCTGGACTTTGGTTATAATATTCCTGGGAGTTTTCATTTTGGGATCTCTTTCTGGAGGCAACTGGAAGATTCTTTTAATTTCTACTTTGCCCTCTGGTTCTATGATATCTTGGCAGTTTTCCTTTATAATTTGCTGAAATATGATATGTACGCTCTTTTTTGATCCTGGCTTTCTTTCAAGTAGTCCAATAATTCTTAAATTATCTCTATTTGGTCTATTTTTCAGTTCAGTCATTTTTTTCTATGAACAATTTCTTGTTTTCTTCTATTTTCCCAGTCTTTTGACTTTGTTTTATTGTTTCTTGATGTTTCACGAAGTCACTAGCTTCCACTTGTCCAATTCCTATTTTTAGAGTATTTTCTTCAGTGAGTTTTGTACCTCTTTTACCAAGCTATTAATTCTCATTCTGTATTTTCTTACATTGCTGTCATTTTATTTCCTCATTTTTCCTCTACAGCTTGTATTGGATTAAAAACATTTTTTTTTTGCTCTTTATTTTAGCTCTCTTAGGAATTTTTGATGGGGTTGTGTTCAATTTGTATTCTTTCTTTGAAGCTTTGTTTGTAAATGTTTTCAAGTTGTCTTCTTCTGAGTTTGTGTCTTGAGTTTCTTTGTCACCCTAGAAGCTTTTTAATGTCAAGTGCTTTTATATGTGTGTGTGTGTGTGTGTGTGTGTGTGTGTGTGTGTGTGTGTGTTGGTTAATTTTCCCATCTCATTTCTTGAGTTTAGACTTCACATGACAGTTGGACTCTGCACACTTCTGGGGAGTTGGGGAATGGTTGACCTGAGCTTCTGTAGCTCGATCTAGGGGCCTACAGATTTTTGGAACTTCTAAGGGTAGGAGAGAGGACTGGTCACTGGACTTCTGCTCTATGCTCTGGCCCTTACCTAGGTAGGCTTTCTACTCCCGCTGCTGCTGCAGCTGCCACCTCCAAGGCCCACAACTAGAGCTGCCTCCCTGCAATCCACTCCATGCTCCAGGCCAGCTGCCACCCCAGTGTTTGTAGACCTCTCTTTCTGCCTAAGTTGCCTTGGACTGAAACAGTGACTCACTCTGACTTTTTGTTGATTTTTTTGGCACAGAATTTGATTTGATGGTGTTGGTGGTCATTTTGCAGGACAAGTTTTCATTGAAGTCTGATGGTTCTGACCCTTCACTCCACCATATTGATTCCATCCCCACAACTGATTGTGACACTAATTTAAGAAGCTTTGTCTGAAATCACCATCACATCCCCCTAGCCCCTGGACACCAGCCCTGAGGCTTGCTGTCCTTTAAGCCTTTTTATACACACCAAGAGAAGCACCTGGAGATGATTGGAGGCAAGGATACTGATTTAATTCTCCAAGGAATAACATTTCTACAGTGTTGCTTAATCCAATTTTTACTCTGTGTGTATGTATGTGTGTGTGTGTGTGTGTGTGATGATATCATCTTCTAATGTTGTGGATTCAGCTATAATTATTCCATATCTTGTATACAATTCTTTTTTCTTCAAGTTTGACGGTTGGAGAAGTTTGTAGCAAGTAACTATTCAGACATATTTATTGTAATGAGGCGCTGGTCTCTACTTTCAAAGAGCTTACATTCTGCTAGGAGCACAGAATGTGGAGGCAGAGAAATATACACAATGCATATTCAAAGGAAATGCAAATTTTGGTATCATAGGGGAAGATTCTAACACCTGGTTGAGGGGGGTGGGTAGGATAAGGATCAGAAAAGGCCTCAAAAGAGTTAAGAGATTATTTTATAAGGTACATAGAAGAGGGTAAGATATCAAAGAATATAAAAAGTAATTTATGATAGCATTAATTCTCTAAAGATAATTGTGAAAACAATAACTTGTACTCATGGGAGGAAGGAAACAAGCATTTATTAAGTACCCACTATAGTCCAGGCATTGTCCTAAGCACTTTACAAACATTATCTCACTTGATCCTCATTACAATTCTAGAAGGTAGGAGCTATTATTATCATCCTCGTTTTATAGTTGAGGAAACCAAGGCAGATAAAGGTTAAGTGACTTGCCCTCCGTCATACAGCTAGTAAGTATCTGAGGCAGGATTTGAACTCAGGTCTTCCTGACTCAGTGCTCCATCCATTGCACCACCTGACTGCCACAGTCATATTTCTGAGAATGATCTATCTACATGTGCATTGAGATGTTGATGAGAATATGAAAAAACCTCTGCCAAGGAATCTCTAGAGCAGACCACATCTTTGCAGTCATGTAATTAACTAGAAAGGGCAGAGAGTCTAAACCCCCACTGTATTCATTTCTGTTGATTATAGCAACAGCACTCACCTTAGTATCGCTCTCCTGAAATAGTCCTTCATGAGTCACCCTGATGCAAAAAGTAAGACTTGAACCCAGCACCCCTGATTCCAATTTCAGTGTCATTGCTATCACTCCCACACTGTGTTTATTCAGAAGGATGAGTATTGGCATATCAAAGTAAGTTCATAGTAGAGAAATTGCAGATAAAGACATTAGGTAGGTAGAGAAATTGAAAGAAGACAAGATGTTGAATGCTTGCCAATTATAGCATCAGAGAATTAACAAACATGAGAGCTGGAAATAAGTTCAACAGCCCCCCACCCCAGTTCTAACCATACGTGAAAAGAATCCCAACTCTAACATATCAAGTGAGAGTTCATCTAGCTTCCACCCAAAATCCTCCGATGAGGGAGGATTGCCTACCACAGCGTTTGGCACATAGTAGGTATTTAATAAATGCTTGTTGACTATTGATTGATGCTGCCCATTGCATTCGGGGACAGCTCTAATTGTTAGGAAGACATCAAGTCAAAATTTGTGTCTCTGCAACTTTCATACGTTATTTCTGTTTCTTCCATCTGGGACCAAATAGAAGAAAGCAAATCCTTTTTCCACATGAGGACCCTTCAAATACTTGAACACAGCTCTCTTGTGCCCCTGAGTCTTTTCTTTTCTGTGCTAAACATACCCAGATTCTTTCATTGATCTTCATATGACACAGTCTTGAGACCCTTTGCCAACCTGGTTATCCTCCTTTGGATTCTATGTCCTTCTTAAACCATGGTGCCCAGAACTGAACACACAGGGCTTTAGGTGATGTCTGGTGGGGGCAGACCTCAGAGGACAATGGGGAACTATGTTTAGAGGCAATGTTTCTAACAATAGCCTATGCACAAAAAAATAGCATAAGAGATAGAAAATAAAAAAAGGTAATTAGAAGAGAAGGTTGACCTTCAATGTGCTAGAGATAATTGGCTGGAATACCCCACTGGTAACCAAATCTAATAACAACAACATACATACAGTGTTTTAAGGGTGGCAAAGCACTTTATAAATATTATCTCATTTTTATCCTCACAACAACCCTGTGAAGTAATTGCTATTATTATCCCCATTTTACAGAGGAAGAAACTGAGGAAGATGGAGGTTACATGACTTGTCCAGGGTCACACAATTAGTAAATATCTGAGACAGCATTGAACTCAGATCTTCCTGACTTTAGGTCCAGGCACCTCTCCACTAGTCACCCCATTGAGTTGATCTTCTGTGAAGGAATTTATGGGAAACACCGGCAAGAACACATACACATACAACAAGAAAGGAAGGATAGTTGATGACTTGCATTGATGGAAAGAGTGTCCACACTGATGAAGTCATAGATACATTAGCGTACATGGGAGGGGGGTGGGAATGAAGTCATTATGGAAATTTCCACTTGAAAGGAAACTCTCTCCTAAAAGTTCTGGTGTCTGGAGGGTTGCATTTGATTGATAAGATAAAGACCTGTTGATAAATTGCAAATATGTATTTTGGCTAAGTTTTCTCTACAAATATATACTAGAGTTGGAAAAGAAAATCCACAGAGGCTAGAGGATGAACTATTTTATTAAACCTGTAGTCAGCTTGTTTTGGGCTACATTTCACCCACCCACACATATGCGTGCACATATCCTCTACAATGAGAGCTGTGTATGGAGGGAAGGGAGGGGCTCAGGAGGAAAAGAGAACAGAAATTTCTCTGGACTTTTCTTTCTGGGTTTCTTGTGGTCCAAAATGCTCATCATTGGGTGTTCTGAGAAGCTGTTTTGAAATGCTCTTGAATTGGGGTATTTTTCCTTAGACAGATGTACAGTTGTTTTTTCTGGCACAAAAGAAATTGTCAAATAAGAGGCCCCAAAATGGGCCCCCTTCCAGTGGTAAACATCAAAGTTTCTCTATTTCATTTTCAAACTATCAGTCCTGTTTGCTGTTCTCAGTATTTATAAAACAAATGATTTTAGGTAAAAGGCAAATGTTGGTGTGGGATGGGGTAGGGGAAGCTATAACCACAGGAAATAATTGCTATGTGACTGGTGAAAGCAATTGTTTCTTTTGGTTCCCATTTAATGAAACAAAAACCAATCAGTTAAAGAGTTAAGTAGCAGCTTTGCTGCATTAGAGAGATTCTTCAAATTCCTCTATTTTGCAGTGGAGGAAATATAGTTCCAGAGAAGAAAATACCTTGCCGGAAGTCACTCCAGTGGTAAAAAGCAGAGGAAGAATTTGAACCCAGGCCCTCTGCCTCCAAATACAGCATTCTTACCATCATTCCATATGGTTTATATTCAGTGGGGGTACATTTTGATGTTTGTAAAATAAGTTTTTATTGATTTTTTTTATTTCTACATCATCATAGTTATCCCAGGTATCCTTTCCTCCCCTTCCCAGCAATCCATCCCACATCTCTGAATTTTTTCCCTTAAAATAAAACTCATTATAAGGGAAGACTGTTTGGAGGAGGGAAAGAAAAGAATGCATTGAGAAACGTAAATGATGTAAAAACAGAAGATGCCAATAGCAAATCAAATTTTTCTTTTCTTTTTCTTTTTTGGTGAGACAATTAGGGTTAAGTGACTTGCCCAAGTTCACACAGCTAGTTAAGTGTCAAGTGTCTGAGGCTGGATTTGAACTCAGGTACTCCTGACTCCAGAGCCAGTGCTCTATCCACTGCACCACCCAGCTGCCCCTAGCAAATTGATTGTTGTAAAAGTAAATTCATTGCACAGAGGGAAATTTTAAGAGGAAAAAAAAAGAGGGGACTCCTGAGGGAAGTGCCTGAGAACATCTTTATAAACCTGTACCCAGAGCACCAGTATAGTGTCTGGTATACTCTGGGTGCTTAGTAAATGTTTGTTGAACTACATTGAATTAAACAGAAGTGATTGAGACCTTTCATACATTGTCATAGGAGACAACATGATATGTTAGAAAGAGTGCTGGCTCTGGGGTCAGAGAGCCAGGGTTCGAATCGTTCCTCTAATGACCTCTACCTGTGTCACCATAAGTGAGTCATTTGATGTCCTTGGATCATGATATCCGAGGACTGGATGGAACTAGATTGCCTCTGAGGTCTCTTCTAGTCTAGAGCTATGATTCTATGCTAGACCACAGTCACGGCATGGAACCACCCCATTTCTCTCTTTCTATTTTGGGGGTTGTTGTTGTTCAGTCATTTTTCAGTCATGTCTGACTCTTCATGACCACATTTGGGGTTTTCTTGGCAAAGATACTAGAGTAATTTGCATTTTTTTCCTCCAGCTCCCTTTACATATGAGGAAACTGAAGTAAATAAGGTAAAGTTGATAAGTTATAAATTGAAGAGTGGAGGACTATGGAAAGATTATATAAAGACTGTTGGGGTCACACCTGACACAAAAGTAGCATTTTTTTTATTTTTAAGTCACCAGTTAGAGATACTTCTGTGGGAGCCCTCATTCGAGTCATTAGAAGCCAAAGAAGGGTAGTGGCACAGTAGATAGAGCACCAGCCCTGAAGTCAGGAGGTCCTGAGTTCAAATACAGCCTCAGACACTTAATAGTTGTGTGACCCTTGACAAGTCACTTAACCTTGATTGCCGAGAAGAAGAAGATACAATAGGTTTTGCATCTGTTTTGTTATGAGAAGAAATGTGACTTGAGAGTATCCATTCTCAGGTTAAATCGAATTCCATGGTTCAAGTCACTTCATCTCTAGTGATCTTAGTTTTTCCACATTTGTAAATTGAGGCAGTTGGACTATGTTTTCTGTAGTCCTTTCCTGTTCTAAATCAATGACTTTATTGTCCAATAAAGTATGATGCTAGAGTCTTAATGTGGCTGCACCCTCATAATTTCATAGGCCCAAGGTCTGTGAGCAGAGCTCTTAACATGCCTACTTTAAAAGAGATCTTGGTTTTTCCACTTGGGAGCTGCTCTATGCATACCAATTATCTGTAAACTCATCATGAACAAGGACATAATTATTGTGTTATTTAGATTCTGTATGGTATAGTCCAGATGCAACCTATAGAAAGGTGTTTTACCATCTCAGACATATAGATCCCTTGACATATTGATGTCATGGACAATCCAGGAACATTTTGGTTTTCTTCTCTTCCTGCTAATTTGAGAAACCCAGTAGAACTAAGAGCCTCCTCCAATCTTCTTTTCTTGCCTCATCACAGTATTACACCCTTGAACAGAGATAGTGTAGTGGCCAAGAGTTATTGAGTAGGAAAAGGAAATGCTCTGTCTCTGGTACAAAGAATTTTGGGTCACAGAATCTGGAAGTTGGAAAGGGCTTGCTGAGTGCAGTTTTTCCCTTCATTAAATAGAATCGAATCATCAATCCACCAAAGTGTTCCTCTGCTCTTGCTTTCTAAAATGGAGATGGCCATGCCATTGGAAACACTGGGAAGTTGACTTGACCAAGGTCATGTGGCTTTCAATGTAGTCTCAAAAGAAAGGCTATTTTTAAGTAAGAACATAACCAAGTTCAGAGAGGCTCAACATGGGACTGGTTGCAGGCAGAAGACGTTTTTGTCTATGACACTCAATAACTGACTACCCAGTTATAGAGGGATTGCAATTTGCATCAGAGGAAGGGCTAACCAGAATGACAAAATCACTCATCCGTTGTACACTGAATTAATTACACTGATTATTAAATTGTTGACCCGAGGAATAGACTACATAAACATAAAAAACCATTATGTAATGTAGGAAAAGTGAAAAAGGAACTTATTTAGTAGATTTTTGAGTAAAACAACTCACACAATCCAAAACAGCTAAAATCAGGAAATGGCCTTTCTTCCTTTTATTCAGAAATCTGGGAAAATCCCAGGGATATCCTCATTCTATGGGGAAGTAACTTCCTTTTCTGGCTAATCTGGGACAGGATCTCACTAAGTGAGAGCTCACTCTGTCTCTGAGTCTGAGCTCTGTCTCTGGCCAATATCCAAGAAGAACTATTTGAAAAGGCAACTCTTGAAGCCACTCCCCTTCTATTCATTGGTAGGAAGAGCCAGCCTCTCCTTCTAGGGGATCGATCCTCTTGCTACAGGCTGATTCTGTGCCTATAGCAACCGCCTTTGTAGTACCAAGTTCAATCCTGCTCGCTATGGAGATCGTTGAACTCTCTTTGGGTGAGAATTTGTCCATTTCACAGGTGACATCTAGAGTCATTGGTATGATACTGGGATTCTCAGACCCTGGTCGTGCTTGGTTCAGTCAACAATCAAGCAATGCATAAGCATTTCTTAAATATCTACTATATAGCAGAGACTATTCTAGGCACTGGAGATATAGAGACAAAGCTAAGATGGTCTCCATCCCCAAGAAGCTTATGTTCTACTGAAAAGATACAACAAGTTCACTAGAACAAAAGCAAACGCAAAAAGAAATATGGTGACTAGGGAGAGGTGGGGAAAAATAAGTCAAGAAAGGCTTGATGTAGGAAGTAGCCACTGAACTGAGTCTTGAAGGGAAATAGGGTTTCTGAAAGGCAGAGATGAGAAGGGGGAGCACTCCCAAAATGACAGGCGGCCTATGGAAAGGCAGAGAGGTGGAAGACAGAATATCTTACGTGGGGAACAGCAAATAGGCCAGTTTGCACCACAGAGTGTGTGAAGGGAAGTGATGAAGAGAGAGAAAGGAGATGGACTATGAATGCTTATCAGTGACAGAATTTGTATTTTAAGCTAAAAGCAGTGGTCTTTACCCACTATTCCTCTGCCTCTCTTCTATTGATGGTCATCCCTCCTCCTTTGAAATGTCAAATAGCAAAACAACTAATAGAAGGTACGTTCCCCAGGGCACCCCCACCTCCCAAATCCTTACCCCAAGTAGACCACATCTTTAGGAAGGCTTTAGGGCTGGTATGTGGGATAGAAACTGTTACATTTTCATTTCAACTTGGGTTGGAGGGTGCTGGCAGGTTGTTTTAATTTCATATTTCTATGTGGATTTTGGAGGCAGAGGGCTGCGTGCCCTTTACCAGATGTGGGAGGTATTTTTTTTTTTTAAATACTGCAGCCAGGTTGTCTTTCCATAGAAGGAGATTATACAGTGAGCCAAGAAGGGGCTGGATTATTGCTCTGTCTGCATGCAGGAAGGAAAATGGTGGGTAGCTTCTGAAAGTTAATCACTGTGACTCTTGAAATTCACTGGCGTGAAGAAGACATAGCCACACTGAGTCCAAACCCATCCAAGGGAGCCTGGGCAGAATGGACACTGTTTGTGGCATGTGCATACTTCCAGAGCGACGGCTTGCTCTGCTCCCCCTCATCAGAGGGTCTCAGATGACATCACACTCCAGTGCTCAAAGGAAATCAGCACCTCCACTTGTTTTCAAGGATAAGGCTTCAAGTTGGGGGCAAGGAGGGGTTGTCGGAAATTGTTCAATAGCCTGGTTGGCCAGCCTTGCCATAGATGATACTTGGATTTTTCATGACTCTTTAATTAGCATGGCATTTAGTGAACCTTAGAGATCGTTTGGTCTGACCTGTTCATTTTACAAAGAACTAAACTGAGTCACAGAGAAGGGTCACCTAGATAGTAGGTGGCAGAGCTGAGATTAGAAATCAAGTCCTTCCTTTGTTTTTTATCAGAGACCTACTATCTTATAGATACTTCTGAGTTGGGATTTTTTTTTTCTGTCTCCTAAATGATATCATCTCAAATCAAAAGTGCAAGAATAAGGTGATGTAGAAAGAAAACCTGTTTAAAGTAAAGAGTAGTCTCAACACGTAGTCAAATGGTAATGTTCCGAGTGCCCATTTCCCAGAATCTCCACATCCTGGAGATGGAGGGACCTCAGAGGCAGCCAGTTGGCTGAGAATTCAGTGCCCCTCTGATTCAAAGCAAGAAACATTGCATTGTCAACCACAGGTAGGAAGGTTGGCACTGTGCATTTGAGGTCATTGCCGAAAGCAAAAAGTAATTAAAATTATTTTTAACTAAAATCTGCCAGAGGAAATGATGAATGCTGGAGATAAGGTAAGAGCTTCTTGGGTACCAGGCTGAGTGCTGTGCAGCCTACGATTCCTGCACGAAAGCACTTACATTCCAGGTTGTTCCTTAATTCTGAACTCTCTCCTTCATATAGTTTAAGAGGACAATTAATGACAGGATAACAGCCTAGCAAACACCTGGCTTGCAGAGGACAAAAATTAGAATCCAGTAACAAAAGAGTTTTTATGATGACTTGTATTTCTATAGGGCTTTACTACTTTCACAGAGCTGTCTAAAATCATCTATTATTCTGTCCTCACAACAACTTTGTGAGAAAGGCAAAGCAAGTATGATTCCCATTTTTATAGATGAGGTAACTGAGACTGAGGGAGGAACAGTGACTTGCCCTAAATCATAGAGCTAGCAAACAGTAGCACCAGGAGTCACTTCACCATCCTACTCTCTTAGTTTTTATAAAGAAGGAAAGTTCCAATTACTTTCTTCCTCTTTTACCACTACCGGCCCTTTTATTTTAAAGAAAGTCCTCCTCATTGGATCTGCATTCTTATTTTCGTAAAGCTTTCCTAAGGGTAGTGTGGAATCAGGTTTCCCATCTCTCTTGTTCATATCACTATGTTAGCACCTGGAGAGGCAGGGCAGCTGGGCTGTTGAGGCAGCCAAGAAGGAGCTGTGGCCATCAGCCCCTAGCCAGACATCAGTCTACCTCCTATCCAGGAGGTGTCCATGTCATCGTTGTTGTTTGTCCTTCATTCTTGAAGAGGACTATGACGTCAGGGAAGTGATGCCATGACATGGAAGTGAATTGGATTTAAGTGAGGGAGGGCTGTTCAAAGTCACCGGCCTCATTTTCTCCTCTGGAGCCATCTGGGTCCAGTGGCAAGATATAGATCACGATGAATGGAGATAGCCCTGGATGCAGTGGGAGACCTTGGCCTTTTTAAGCTAAGGTCTTTAACAATTTGACGGAGGTGACACCCATTCAGTGATTAAGGCTAGATAAGAAACAGAGGCAGAGAAAGACCTCTTTACTTGGTTTTTTAAAAAAAAATCAATCTGGAAGGGGAAAGACCCTCAGTGTTTCTGGGCAAAACAGTAACAATTGATATTTATATTCACTCTGAGCAAATCAGGACCCAAACAATGACCAAGTAGGGTTTGGCCTTGGACTTATTGTTGGCCAATCAATGAAAGCAGAGTGATTTGGGTTTAAGGTGTGGTCCTTCAGAAAAAAAAGGTTTCAGTGATCAAAATTTACATTCCTTTGAGCAGAGCAGGTAAGGGTATGATACTCTATGTGGACAGAGGGAAGGGAAAGGAAGGAAGGAAGAAGGAAGGAAGGAAGGAGGAAGAAAGGAAGAAAGGAAGAGCTGCGTTGTCCAACTGACCAGTTACACTTGGGTCCCCAGTGGGGCAGCTCCTATTTCTACTCACAGAGGTGGTTGTTTGCCCTTTGTTCTCAAAGAGGACCATGACATCAGGGAGGTGATGCCAGGACATGTGAGTGAATTGGATTTCAGTGGCAGGGGGCAGGGCTGGGGCTGCCCATATGTGACACATGGAAGCTAGACTAAACTGGGCTTTTATGCTAGTGAATGCTTGACTGTCCCATATGTCATTGCTGTTGTAGAGACAGTTGAAGAAGTCATGTAGGAATGATGGAAGGTTTACAGCAACAGAATTGGGGGAGTCTGGGATTCCTGAGTGTATGTGTATGTGTATGTTATGTCTTGGCTTCTGTGCTCCATATGCCCTTGTGCCATGTCCTTCCTAAAAGGTAGCACACAGATCTGCACAAAAATGTTCTGGATCTGGTCTGACCAGGCAGTAGACAGGATGATTCTCACCTCCTTTGTCCTGGATGTTAGGCCTCTCTTAATGCCACCTAGTTACTTCCATTGGTTACCATGTCATTTTATTGGTTTGGAAGTCACTCAAATCTCTGGATTTTTTTTTACAAGTAGTGTTGTCTAACCACATCTTCCCCATCCTGGAACTGTCCACTCTTCTTTATCCAAATGCTGAATTTTCTACACATACATAATACATTTTTTCTTATTAGATTCAGTCCAATGTTCTAGCCTGTCAAGACCTGTTGCAATCCTGACTCTATCAAATAATATGATGACAGTCCAGTTTCATGCCATCTACACATCTGACAAACATGTTATTTATCTATGTCTTTATTCAAGTCATTGATAAAATGTCAATGACAAAAAAAAAAAGAGATTTGGATTGCCTAAAAGAAAGAAAAAGGAATTAATAACTTAGTTTGAACTCCAAAACTAGGGAAAGGGTTGGCAAATGGAAGGAAGATTTGGTAGTAGATGAGGAAAGCCTTTGGGAATAAGGTTGCACCAAGGTAAATTAAGCAAAACTAGCCATAGGAACAAAGCATTGAATTAAAATTGGAAAAATAACAAAAAAAAGAGTACAATTAAAGAAAAAATGCTAGAGACAGAAATGGAGGAGAAAATAAATCTAACTCTCATAACTTTAAATCTCTATTGGAGAATGGCTTTGCTCTATTAGTTATCCTTGTATCTTGAATAACAGGCTTTTATCAAAGGGATTAGATACTTTATGTGTGTGTGTATATGCATATGGGAGGGGAGAGAAGGAGAACAAAGAGATTAATTGATTATGATTAAAGGAAGGCTTCCTAACCTTTTCTGTGTGATGGATTTATCTGATAGCCTGGTGAAGCTTATGAACCCCTTCTCAGAATAATGTCTTTAAATGCACAAAATAAGGTACATGTGATTACAAAGTAAACCAATTAATCATATTAAAAACAGTTATCTATCCAGTCTCATCTTGTCTATCTACAAGATAAAAATTAATCCAGTGGACTGGGGAAAATGTATCCGATACCTTTGATAAAGGTCTGTTACTCAACATACAAGGACCACTAATAGAGCAAAGCCATTCTCCATTAGAGGAATGGTCAAGGGCATGACCAAGCCATTCTTGGAGAATTGCAAAGAAATAACAATCATATGAAAGAATATTCCAAACCTATAATAATCAAAGAAATACAAATCAAAATAGCCCTGAGATTTCACCTCATATCCAACAAATTGGCCAAGGTGAACAAAACAGGAATAATAAATGTTGAAGGGATTACAGAAAGAGAAAGCAGTTAAGAACAAGAGTTCTTAACGTTGGATCCAAGAATTTGTGTATTTGTCTGTTTGTGTTCATGTGTGTATGCACCTGTGTATAGAGAGAGAGAGAAAGGGAGAGGGAAACAGAGAGAGAACAAAGGAAGGAAAGAAGAAGAGAAGAGAGAGAGAGACATGGGGTTAGGGAAAGATACTTCAGTATAATTGGTTTCCTTTGTCATCTTGTGTTTTATTTTGTGTGTTTTAATACATTGTTTTTTTCCTGAGAAGGAATCAACAGGTTTCATTAGACTGCCAAAGGGGTCAATGACCCCAAAATGTTTAAACCTCCGGTCTAATGCATTGTTGGTGGAACTCTGAATTGGTGCAGTCATTCTGGAATTATGCAAATAAAGTGACTGAAGTGTTCATATCCTTTATCTAGAAGTTCTAATGTCACTTATGTACTCCAAGGAGGTCAGTGACAAAAAGAGACTTCACATATATTAACATACTTATATTGCTAGTCTTGTAGTAGCAAAGAAATAGGAAAAAAAAGTAGAGGTTTTTCAGTTGGAGAATGGTGGAAAACTCTTTTGGTACATTAATTTAGTGGAAAATTACTATGCTGTAAGAAATAATGAGCATGATGAATACAGAAAAGCATAGAAAGTCTTAGATGAACTGTGTGCAGAGTGATGCAGAGTGAATAAATTAACAAAGCCAGGAAAATAATGTACAAAATGCCTGTCCCTCCCCCCCAGAAATAGAAAGAACCGTCACAAAACAATAGAAACTGAGTGTTGCAAACTTGTAGAAAACATGCTTGACCACAAAAAAGACACACATAAAAGAAAGAAAAAGACCATGTCCTCTTGCTTCTTTGGGCAGGGCCCATGAGTGCTAAAACACTGCTAACATCAGACTTCTTCAAGATGTTTATCTATTTTGCTTTCTATCCATTCTTTGGTCAAGAAAGTAGAATTGTGAAACATCTTTCCTCCTCTAACTTGTTTATAATATGATCTTGTATATATTGGTCATGTGGCCATTTGGAATTACTGTGGTAGATGATGTAAAATATTGGTCTAAACTTAATTTCTCCCAGATTACTTTCTAATTTTCCTAGCAGTTTTCATGAAAAGGTGAGTCTTAATCCTAGTAGTTGGAGATCTTGTGTTTTCAAAGACTATGCTACTGTTTTTCATTGCTTTTATGTCTTATGCACCTAAAATTTTCCAGTGGTCAACTTTTACATTTCTTATCCATACCAAGTAGTTTTGATGGTTATACTTTGCAGTATAATTTTGAGATGTACTCTATAACCAAGGTCCCCTTACCTTTCTCCTTTATTTTTTTTTCTTTTGTGATTCCTTACCTTTTATTCCTATAGATGAATTTTGTTATTATTTTGTATACTTCAATACACTAACTCTTTGGTATTTTATGAATATTGCCATTGAATCTGTAAGTCAATTTAGTAGTACTGTCATTTTTACTACATTAACATAGCCTAGCCATAAACAATATTTATCAAATTATGTGGCTGTAAAGAGTATCTTAGAGTTTTTCCTGTGCAGGTCTTGGTAAGTTGAATCCTACATTTTTAACACACGCTATTGCCTGTTTACCAGTATTGTATTCAGAGTTATCATATCAATAGTCATTCAAAATAATGTCTCATAGAGTTTCTCCCTTTTGTTTTATGTTTCCTTGGTTAAAATTATCAGGAACATTGTTGTCTCATAGCAGGAGACTGGTAGCATGACTTCCTTCTTCATTTTTGTAAACAATTTATGAAACAAAGCTATTTTTAAAATGTTGATAGAATTCAGTTATAAAACCATTTTGTCCTGGTTTCTCTTTTTCCTTTCTTTTGGAGTTTTTGAAGTTGTTAGTTTTTTTTTAAGTTTGGGCTACTTAAACTCTGTATTTCTGATCCTGTCAGTCTGGACATCCTCTATTCTGCAGTCATTTATTTCACTTAATTTACCAATTTTGATATACAGTTGGGCAAAACAGCTTTAATTAATTGATCTCTTCTTCCCCTGTTGTCCATTCTTCTTTTATGCTTTTGAGGAAAGTCATTTGATTTTCTTCTTTTTTCTAGAAACCAGCTAATGGATTGCCTATTTTGTTAGGTGTTTTTTTTATTAATTTATTTTGATTTATCAACAATAACTTCCACAAACTTTTGAATTTTAAATTTTTCTCCCCCTCCCCAAGACAGTGCACAATCTGATATAGGCTATACATATACATTCTTATTAAACATATTTTCACATTAGTCATGTTCTAAGGAAGAACTAGAACCAATAGGAAGAACCACAAGAAAGAGAAAACAAAACAAAAGAAAAAAATAGCAAATAGTATGCTTCAATCTGCATTCAAACTCCATAGTTCTTTCTCTGGATGTGGAGAGCATTTTCCATCATGAGACCTTTGGAGATGTCTTAGATCCTTGCATTGCTGAGAAGGGCTAAGTCAATCAACATTAGTCATTGCATAACATGGCTGTTACTGTGTACAACATTCTCCTGGTTCTGCTCATTTCACTCAGCATCAGACCATACAAGTCTTTCCAGGTTTTTCTGAAGTCCTCCTGCTCATCATTTCTTATAGCACAATAGTATTCCATTACATTCATATACCACAACTTGTTCAGCCATTCCCCAATTGATGGGCATCCTCTCAATTTCCAATTCTTTGCCACCTCAAAAAGAACTGCTATAAATATTTTTGTACATGTGAGTCCTTTTCCCATTTCTATGATCTCTTTGGGATACAGACCTAGAAGTGCTATTGGTGGGTCAGAGGGTATGCACATTTTTATAGCCCTTTGGGCATAGTTCCAAATTCCTCTCCAAGGTGGTTGGATCATTTCACAACTCCACCAACAATGCATTAGTGTTCCAATTTTCCTACATCTTCTCCAACATTTATCATTGTCCTGTTTTGTCACATTGGCCAATCTGATAGTTGTGATGTGGTACCTCAGAGTTGTTTTGATTTGCATTTCTCTAATCAATGGTGATTTAGAGCATTTTTTATATGACTATAGATAGTTTTAATTTCTTCATATGAAAACTGCCTACTCATATCCTTTGACTATCAATTGGGCAATGACTTATATTCTTATAAATTTGACTTAATTCTCTACATATTTTAGAAATGAAGCCCTTATCAGAGACACTGGTTGTAAAAATTCTTTCCCAATTTTCTACTTTCCTTCTAATCTTGGTTGCATTGACTTTGTTTGTGCAAAAACTTTTCAATTTAATGTAATCAAAATTATCCATTTTGCACTTTGTAATGTTCTCTATCCCCTGTTTGGTCATGAATTCTTCTGTTCTCCATAAATCTGATAGGTAAACTATTCCTTGCTCTCCCAGTTTGCTTACAGTGTCACCCTTTATATCTAAATCATGAACCCATTTTGACTTTATTTTGGTATATGGTGTGAGATTTTGGTCTATGCCTAGTTTCTGCCATACTCTTTTCCAGTTTTCTCAGCAGTTTTTGTCAAATAGTGAGTTCTTATCCCAGAAGCTGGAGTCTTTGGGTTTATTAAATAATAGATCATTATTGTCATTGACTACTGTGTCTTGCATACCTAACCTATTCCACTGATCCACCACTCTATTTCTTAGCCAGTACCAAGTAGTTTTGATGATTGCTGCTTTATAATACAATTTAAGATCTGGTATGGCTAGGCCACATTCCTCTGCATTTCTTTTCATTAGTTCCCTTGATATTCTGGACCGTTTGTTATTCCAAATGAATTTTGCTATTACTTTTTTCTAGCTCTACAAAATAATTTTTTGATAGTTTGGTATGGCACTGAATAAGTAAATTAGCTTAGGTAGAATTGCCATTTTTATTATATTAGCTCAGCCTACTCATGAGCATCTGATGTTTTTCCAATTATTTAGATCTGACTTTATTTGTGTTGAAAGTGTTTTGTAATTGTGTTCATGTAGTTCCTGGGTTTGTTTCGGTAGGTAGATCCCTAAATATTTTATAATGTCTATGGTAACTTTAAATGGAATTTCCCCTTCTATCTCTTGCTCTTGGGTTTTGTTGGTAATAAGTAGAAATGCTGATGATTTATGTGGGTAATAAGTAGAAATGCTGATGATTTATGTGGATTTATTTTATAGCCTGGAACTTTGCTAAAGTTGTTTATTATTTCAAGTAGTTTTTTACTTGATTCCCAAGGATTCTCTAAGTATGTCATCATATCATCTGCAAAGAGTGATAGCTTTGTTTCATCTTTGCCTATTCTAATACCTTCAATTTCTTTTTCTTCTCTTATTGCTAAAGCTAACATTTCCAGTATGATATTGAACTGCAATGGTGATAATGGACATCCTTGTTTCACCCCCAATCTTATTGGAAATGCTTCTAGCTTGTCCCCATTACAAATGATGCTTGCTGAAGGTTTTAGGTAAACATTATTTATTATTTTAAGGAAGACTCCATTTATTCCTATGCCCTCTAATGTTTTTAATAGGAATGGGTGTTGTATTTTGTCAAAAGCTTTCTCTGCATCTATTGAGAAGATCATGTGGTTTCTGTCAGTTTTGTTGTTGATATGGTTAATTGTGCTGATAGTTTTCCTAATATTGAACCAGCCCTGCATTCCTGGTATAAATCCTACCTGGTCATAATGTATTATTCTTGTGATAAATTGCTGTAATCTATTTGCTAATATTTCATTTAAATTTTTTTGCATCTATATTCATTAGGGAAATTGGTCTATAATTTTCTTTCTCTGTTTTGACTCTTCCTGGTTTAGGTATCAGCATATTTGTATCATAAAAAGAATTTGGTAAGACTCCTTCTTCACCTATTTTCCCAAATAGTCTATATAGTATTGGAATTAATTTTTCTTTAAATGATTGATAAAATTCACTTGTAAATCCATCTGGTCCTGGAGACTTTTCTCGAAGGAGTTCATCAATGACTTGTTCAATTTCTTTTTCTGAGATGGGGTTATTTAAGTATTTTACTCCCTCTTCTGTTAATCTGGGCAATTTATATTTTTGTAAATATTTAACCATTTCTCTAAGATTGTCAAAATTATTGGCATACAGTTGGACAAAATAGTTTCTAATTATTGTTTTAATTTCCTCTTCCTTGGTAGTAGAGTCACTCTTTTCATTTTTGATATTGGTAATTTGGTTTTCTTCTTTCTTTTTTTAAAATTAAATTAACCAAAGATTCATCTATTTTATTGTGGTTTTTTTTCATAAAACCAGTTCTTAGTTTTATTTATTAGTTCAATAATTTTCTTAATTTCAATTTTATTTATCTCTTCTTTGGTTTTCAGAATTTCTAATTTGGTATTTAATTGAGGATTTTTAATTTGTTCTTTTTCTAGTTTTTTTAGTTCTATGCCCAATTCATTGATCTCCTCTTTCTCTATTTTATTCATATAAACATTTAGAGATATGAAACTTCCCCTAAGAAGTGCTTTCATTGTATCCCATTAGTTTTGGTATGTTGTCTCATTATTGTCATTCTCTTGAATGAATTTATTGATTGTTTCTATGATTTGTTGTTTGACCCTTTCATTTTTAGGATTAGATTATTTAGTTTCCAATTATTTTTTAGTCTATCTTTCCATGGCCCTTTTTTACATGTAATTTTTTTGCATCATGATCTGAAAAAAGATGCATTCAATATTTCTGCCTTTCTACATCGGATTATGGGGTTTTTATGCCCTAGTACATGGTCAATTTTTGTGTATGTGCCACGTACCATCAAGAAAAAAGTATATTCCTTTCTATCCTCATTCAATATTCTCCAGAGCTCTACCATACCTAACTTTTTAATATTCTATTCATCTCCTTAACTTATTTCTTGTTTATTTTGTGGTTAGATTTATCTAGATCAGAGAGGGGGAGGTTGAGGTCTCCCACTAGAATAGTTTTGCTGACTATTTCTTCCTGTAACTCCCTGAACTTCTCAAAAAACATGGATGCTATACCATTTGGTGCATATATGTTTAGTAATGATATTACTTCATTGTCTATGTGCCTTTTAGCAGGATGTAGTTTCCTTCCTTACCGCTTTTGATAAGATCTATGTTTGCTTTTGCTTTGTCTGAGATCAGGATTGCTACCCCTGCTTTTTTTACTTCAGCTGAAGCACAATATATTCCACTCCAGCCTCTTACCTTTACACCATGTGTGTCCCTCTGTTTTAAATGTGTTTCCTATAAACAACATATTGTAGGATTATGGTTTTTAATCCATTCTGCTATCTGCTTCTGTTTTATGGGAGAGTTCATCCTATTCATCTTCACAGTTATGATTACTATCTGTCTTTCTCTCCATCCTATTTCCTCCCTGTTTATGCTTTTCTTTCTCCTTTCTCCCTTTCCCTCCTCACTAGTGTTTTGCTTTTGATCACCACCTCTCTCAGTCCCACCTCCCTTTTATTAGCCCCCTCCCTTTTCTTTCTCCTTTTCCCTCCTACTGTCTATATGGCAAGTTAGATTTCTATACCTAACTGATTATGTTATTCCCTCCTAGAGCCAAAAATGATGAAAGTAAGGTGCAAACAATGCTCATCTCCCTCCCTTCTTTCCCTCTGCTGTAATGGGTTTTTGTGCCTTTTCCCCACCTGTAATTTACCCTTGTCTGCCTCCTGCTTTTTTTTTCTAAAAAATTTTTTTTAAATTTTCTAGTTAGATCAGATTAATCCACTTACTTAGATCCATTTAACCCACTTGATTAGATTTTTTTTATCATTTCATCGAAGTCAATTTATACCCACCCCCTCTATATATACCGCTTTAAAGTGGTGTAATAACAATACAGTTCTCAAGAGTTATAAGTGTCATCTTCCCTTGTAGGGTTGTAAGCAGTTTGCCCTTATTAATAACATGCTTTTTTCTGTGTCATTTACCTTTTTATGTCTCTCTTTAGTCTTGTATTTGAAGATCAAATTTTCTGTTGAGCTCTGGTCTTTTTATCAGGAAGGTTTGGAAATCTCTTATTTCACTGAATGTCCATCTGCTCCCCTGAAAGATTATGTTCATTTTTTTTTCTGGAGAGTTGATCCTTGGTTGCAATCCAAGCTTCTTTGCCTTACAGAATATAGTATTCCACTCTCTACAGTCTTTCTGGCTGCTTGCAGTATTTTCTCTTTGACCTGGAACTTTTGGAATTTGGCTCCTATATTCCTTGGCATTTTCAATTTGAGATCTCTTTCAGGAGGTGATTGATGGATTCTTTCTATGGCTCTGGTTCTAGGACTTCAGGGCAGTTTTCCTTGATGATTTCCTGAAAGATGCTGTCCAGGCTCTTTTTTTCATTGTGATTTTCAGGTAAACCAATGATTTTTAAATTGTCTTTCATGGATCTATTTTCCAGGTCAATTATTTTACAAATGAGGTATTTTACATTTTCATCTATTTTTTCATTCTTTTGTTTCTGTTTGACTGATTCTTGCTCTCTCATAGAGTCATTAGCTTCCATTTGCCCAATTCTAATTTTTAACAAATTGGTTTTTTTCTATTATATTTTATACCTCCTTTTCCATTTGGCCCACTTTATTTTTTAAGGAGTTCTCCTCAGTGAGTTTTTGTGTCTCCTTTTCTGTTTGGCCAATTCTGCTTTTTAAGGAGACGTTTTCTTCAGTGTACTTCCCCCCCCCCCCATTTGGCCAATTGTGTTTTTAAGGACTCGTTTTCTACAGTTAATTTTTATCCTTCCTTTTCCAAGCTATTGACTCTGTCTTGCGTACCTCTCATTTCTTTTCCCAATTTTTCTTCCACTTCTCTTATTTGACTTTTTTTTTTAGGCAGTTGAGGTTAAGTGACTTGCCCAGGGTCACACAGCTAATAAGTGTCAAGTGTTTGGTCTGAGGCCAGATTAGAACTCAGGTCCTCCTGACTCCAGAGCAGGTGTTCTATCCACTGAACCACCTAGCTGCCCCTCTTATTGGACTTTTAATATCCTTCTTGAGCTATTCCAAGAAGGCTTTTTGGGCTTTAGTCCAGTTCATAATCCCTTTTGAGGTTCCAGATGTGGGTTTGTTGACAATGTTGTCCTCTTCAGAATTTCTGCCTTGATCTTCACTGTTCCCATAATAAGAATCTATAGCACATTTCTTTCTGCTCATGGTGTTTGCTTATTTTCTGGCCTTTAAAAAAAATTGAGCTCTCCTGCTGGGATGCAGGGGTCACTGACCCAAGTTTCTTGTGCTAGGAGCCCGGAGCCTGGTTACTGGCTTTGTGTGCTGGGGCCTCAACTTCTGGCAGTTGGAGGCTGTAGGGTTCTGGCACCTTACCTGGTGTTGAACTGGAACCAGCAACACTGGAACTCTAGGAGTAGGACTGGGTAGTCTGGCCCCTGGAAGTTGCCTGCTCACCAGGACCTTTCCTTTCCCTCCTTTTGCTTTCTTCAGCTCCTTTCAGATGAATGTTTCACTGCTGTATGATGTTTCTCTGCCTGGGTCCCTTGGAGCACTTCCCAGAGTTTTGCTGAGGCACTGGGAGCCTTGACTGCTGTAGATTTTCCAAGCCAGTTTCCACTGGTTCCCCTGCCCATACTGAGGTACTCAGGGGTCCTGGTGTTAGTGCTTGCCTGCTCCACCACCTGGGGTTTAGGATCTCCCCCTGGTATGCTGAGGTGGGGTTTTCTGCTAGCTTGCTGGGATGCCTCCCGTTCTGTTCTGCTCCTCTTCCCCCAGGGCAAGAGGGGCCTTTCCCATTAATCCCTCAAGCTATCTGGGCTACCTGTCTGCTGCACCCCATCTTTCTTCTGGTTCAACTGTTCCCAGGGTTTTTCCTGGGGCAATATTTTCTGGGCTTTCAGAAGTTAATAAGGGGATGGTAAGAGCGACTTACTTCTTACTCCACCATCTTGGTTCCTATTTTGTTAGTTTTTAAAGAAAAAAATAGCTCCTACTTTTACTAATCAGTTCTGTTTTCTCCTTACATAATCCTCAGTAGGGAGGTGGCTTCATCTTTTGTTATGACACTGGCAGTCCCCAGTTGTACATCAGAGCCTCCTATAAGGCTCCCTATGCATCCTTTGGTAGTAAGCTTGCTGTGCTCACATACCTCCTCCTCCTGTGGCTCTAAGAGGATTGAACAACAGCTTCAACAGCAGCTTATATAGTTATATCATGTTCTAAGGTTTGCAAGGTGTAACATCTTATTTGACACTCACAACAACCCTGAAGGAGTAGGCGCTCCAAAAAATCAGCCAAGGCCCCTGAAACAACAGAGGGGCAGGTCCCCAAAAGGAGAGAATGATGTTGAACAGCAAGCCCAGAATGATTGGCCCCTGGTGGCACAGTGGACAGAAGGCTGGGCTTGGAGGCAGGAAGGTTTGACTTCAAATCCAGCCTTCGACACCTACTGGCTGTGTTCTCTTGGGCAAGTCACACTGCTTGCCTCAGGTGCCTCTCTATTAAAGTGGGGATAAGAATAAAACCTAGCACCATTGGTCGTTATGAAGATCAAGTGAGAAAATATTTGCAAAACCTGAGCACAGTGCCTGACACATGGTAGGCACAATATCATTATTACTATACATATTGATGTCATTGTCAATTAGGAGAAAATACAAAATACAAAAGAAGTAAGGACAAAACTCAGGTCTCTTGAAGAGATGAGCAAGGCTAACTGGAAATAACTGAATTTAGAAGAAAAACAGCCTTGCTAATGCACAGTTATGACCAGGTTATTTTCTTACCACCCCCTCAAATACATACACACACACACACACACACACACACACACACACACACACACACACACTTCTATTACCTTTAGGGTCCATTGAAAATTTTCCTATTCCTCATTTGAAGCTCAACCCTAGCTTTGCAGCTTTGTCATACATTACTCTGTGGCCCAGCTATGTCAGCCTTCTTGCTGTTCTTCATACAAAATACACCCCTCCCATCTCTATGCCTTTGCATGTGCCTAGAAAGCCACCCCTCCCCTCTGTCTCTTAGAATGCCTAGTTCTTCAAAGATTCTGCTCCAGCAGCACCTTCTACATGAGTCCTTTTCTGACCCTTCCAATGCGTCCCCTTTCCTCTCCCCCCAGATTTTGCCCCATGTAGTTTGTATATACTTACCTCTTTTCACATGATCTCCTCTGGTAGAATGTAATTTGCTTGAAAACAGAGACTGTTTCATTTTTCATCTTCATATCCTGAATGCTAGTCAAGGTACTTGCTACTTAGTAAACACTTAAGAAATCTGTGTTGATTGATCTAAACAAAAGGAGACACTCTCCTTATCAGCAAATGCTTTGAAAAAGAGAACTATAAAATAAAAGTAGAAAAATAGGAAGAGGGAACAAAATGGAACAAAAATGAATGAGTTTTTTTCCAGATGGGAAGAGCTCATGAAGGAGGCTGCATGTTACAGTGAAAAGAACAGTAGCTATGGACAGAGGAATTCAGTTCAAATTCTACCTCTGAGGTAGAGGAGGACAACCAGGATGGTGAAGGTCTTGAGTCATTGACATAGGAGGATTGGCTGAAGGACCTAGGCAGGTTCAGCCTAGAGAAAAGAAGATTCTGTGGTGGGGTTGGGGAAAAATTCAAGTATTGAAGAGCCAGAATGTGAAGGATAGTTAGATTTATTCTGCTTATATCCAGAGGGAAGAACTAGGAGCAATGGGTGAATTTTGTGTGGAACCAATTGAGGCTGGATGTCAGGGGGAATAAAAATTCCCTAACAATTAGAAGTGTCCCAAAATAAAATGAGCTGCCTCAAGAGATGACGAGGCTTCCCTCCTTAGAGGTCTCCAAGTAAAGGTTGGACAAACTCTGGTCAAACATGTCACAATGAGCATTCCTTTGCTGAATAGCTGTTGATATCTTATCCACCTCTTAACTTCAGTTGTTCTGTGATTATTTTATTGTGTGAGTACCCGTGTCACCTTATGTATGCCACTAAACTCCTCTGGCATTCGATTTTTTCATCTGTAACTCAAGGAGGTTGAACTAGATGGCCTCCAAGGTTCCTACCCCCTTGTGATCTAGTAATCTATGATCCTCCTGTAAAGTCTCTACAAGACAAACTGTTGAATTTGAACATAGGCTGTAAAGAGGCTGAGGATTATAAGTCTTTTAGAAAAAAAATCATGGAAAAGGACACCTAAATATTATATTCCAGGAAATCATGTAGAAAAATTGTCCAGAAATATTGGGAGCAGATTGCAAAGTTCAGGTCAAGAGAATCCACAGAACACCACTAGAAAGAAACCTGAAATAGAAATCATCAAGAATTTTTTTCAGTCAGTAAGGAGAAGAAAAGGTCCTTAAAATTCCATGGTAACCCAGTAAGGACAGCAAAATATTAGTTTGTGGTTATGAACAAATCAAAATATAAATTAGAATGTGATATTCTGAAAAGCAAAAGACATTGGCTGGCATTCAAAAATAACATGTCCTGAAAAGTTGAGCTTAAACATCAAAGGAAAAAATGATGTTGTTCAGTTAAAGGGAAGAATTTGAATCATGCCTTCAAAGAATCCACAAGTGAACAGATTATTCAGCATGCAAACTGAACAAACAGCAGAAAGCTAAATACTTTCATGAAACACTAAGAAATGAAATGTTATTTTTATGCACTTAGGGCAAGGCAAGGACACGAATGTGGGGCAGGAGATTATTGTTTGATTAACAAATACATATATTGTGTTTTGCGAGCAAAAAAGGCAGCAGTGGGTTAAACAATTTAAGGAGTAAAAGGTGTACTGAAGGATATCAAGAGGGGAAACTGAGGACATGAATTAATATTAAAGGTGAAAAAATTTCATCCCTTCATTAACAAACCAATATTATAAGTGATCAGTTGAATGTCTCTCTGACAGAAGCGGGGTGTTCATGTGAAACTGGTAGCACAGGTAATGTGAAGAGAAAGAAAATTTCTTTTTCTTGTTTTATTGCTATAGCTAGCACTTCTAGTACCATATTGAATAATAACGGTGGCAATGGATATCTTTGCTTCATTCCTGATCTTATTAGAAAGGCTTCTCGTTTATCCCTATTACAAATATTGCTTGCTCTTGGTTTTTGATAGATAATTCCTTTATTGTTAACTCATGGTTATGATCCTTGTTGATTTCTATTTCTTTGTCCATTTCCCATTTTTTCCCACATCAATAGATTAGATCAGGTTAGAGATGTTAAGAAAAAAAATTCTAAAATTAAAGCTCTTCAAAAATGGAATGACCATCATGGAAGGTGGTGGATTCCCCTTCATTGCAAGTCTTCATGTTTGACTGGATGTCATTTGTCAGGTCCATTGTAGTGAGTATTCTAAATTCCTAATAGTCTAATATGCATGAGGGTGGGTGGGAATCACATTCATGTAGCACTAGCTTTGGTGATAGAGAAGGATGTACTCTGCTTTGGGGCAGACATCTCCCAGTGTTCCCTTTGACCCTTTCTCTACGGAATTTTCCCCTGACCTTAGGAGTGACAGAGGGGGCTGACTGTGACTCATTGTCTATTTATACATATCTTTGGCTATGTGAGCACAAGAGTTGGTGCAGAGCACCAATTATACTTTGGCCTTGTGTTATAGGAGAGCAAATTATAGAAGCCTGAAAGGATTTGAGCATAGTTGAGCAGCTCCAATGGAACTTGAGGCAGGTGATGAAGCAGCACAGCTCTAGAAGGAGGGTCCTGGTCTGACTGTGAACACAAAGCTTCTCGACCGTCTTTCCATAGTTGTATATAAGAGCATATAAAATCATTGTCTCTTCCTGTCTGACCAAATCACGGAACTTGGGAAATTTCTTTAGTCCTTACTCAATTTGATTTCTTTGCTATTAGAAAAACCACAGTTAACTCTTAGAACATATGTTCTGGATGCTATGTGAAATGGGACAACCCCAAATGCAGGAGAACTAAGGCACTGTGGGATTATCTCTATCAGCTCTAAGTTAGTGCTGCCAGAGTGATATTTTTGATTGGAGGGTACAACTATATAAAAAAGATATAGACAGGATAAATCAAAAGTACTCTTAGGAGGAGGAAGAGGATGACTGAGATGATGATGAAGACAACAATGATGTCCATGACAGTGAGGATGATGATGGAAAGGAGGAGGTGGGGAGAGGGAAAGGGGAAGGGGAAGGATAGGAGAAAGAGGAGGAAGAGGATGAAGTGATGAAAAACTAATTCAGCCATTTATGAACAAATAATCACATACGCTGGTTATCCTGTTGAATGGATTTGATGAGCCTTGACCAACATAATTAAGATTGTGATTTGATCTGCTATGGCTACAAACAGCTCAATGAGAGCAGGCCCCTCTGTGTTGTGATTGTCTACAAGAAAGAGGTGCTGGAGAGTGAGAAATAGGATATGATAAAGATGAGGAAGCTGTCTGCGGTCCAAGGGTACAACCTGCGGGCCTGTGCTGGAGCAAATCCCTACAGAGCTCCAATCAGAAACTTTCCAGTGTAATGACTTCAGGGCAAGTTCTGGGAAATGTTCATTATACTGGAACAGAAAGGCAGAAATCCAATTTTTTTGTTTATGATTTTTATTTTAATTTAGAAGAAAAAATAATAATGTGTTACACATGGAGAGGATTTCCCTAATTGTTACCATTAGAACAGACCCAAAGGACATATTCCAGTTAATTAGATCAACCAGGAGTGCTTTCTTGAGCCTGGTCTATTACAGTGCACCACCAACTAGGGTATAGACCGGCTACAATAAAAGCTGAAGGCCATGTTCAAATTAATAGGGTCAGTGCTTTGCTTTGTTGGCCAGGAGGATGTGGGATTGAAAAAGTGATGTACTTGGCTTCCTGAGGAGATGGGATTGCAGAGAGATCACAATTCTTTTGTTCCTTGTTCCACATTAAACTCCACTTTTCCTTCCATATCTGGAAAACCTCAACACCATCTTTGGAGGGGGAGGCGGGAGTTGAGCGGTCTTGGAAGTAAGTAAGGTGGTGGGGGTGTTCCTGTCCATTTGGATTCCTTATTTCTTTCAAGTGTCAAATACCAAAGTGGGGTAGGGGGAAATGTTTTTTGAAGAAAATGTTTCCTCACATATAGTAAGTGAACTTCTTTCAAGCTTTATCGAAATGACATTAAGCATTCTTCAGTACTTCGTTGGATTTATGATTTTGCTTGTGAAGAAACTTGCTCTGTTAGCGCAGTGTGAATCTTGCTCATGTACTTCCACAGATTCTCCATGGAGGATTCATTCAGGGGGCTTACTGTCCATCTCTAAGAATTTTAACAATCCAGGGTACCAGTGGAGCATTATGGCTGTCCATCTCCTATTCCTTGCTCCCTTTTCCAATATATTTTCTCAATTTGATTTCATTTCAATTTAACAAATACTGATAAAGCTTCTCTTACTGTACATCCCAAGACCTATGCTACAAGTGCGAAATAAAAAAGACAAACATGACACAGTCCCTTCCCTCAAGGAGATTGCATTCTACCAGGAAATGTAGCACGTAGGCAGATAAGTAAATGTAATGTTATTGTGACATTTAAAAAAGTTCCAAGAGACATAGTTTCTGGGTAATTAAATCCTTTTATTAAGTTCAGCCTGTTTCTTAATAGAAGAATAGTCTTTTGGCCATTTCTCTTAGACTGTAGACCCCTCATCATGGTAGGCTCATAGTTTTTATGCCATTTGAAGAGTAAGGATTCTGAAGGTGGCAATCAGATCTGATTGGTTAACACATAATGAGAAAAGGAATATTACAATGAGAGGGTGGGCTATACTACGATGAGGGTCTTAGGGTACATGACTTGGATCACCCAAATCCTGGTCAAAGAGACTTCTCAATTTCCATATCACCTGTCTGACAAAAGGGAGAATCACCACTTTCCCAGACCTGTCTGAGTAAACACAATGAGCAAGAATGTACCCATTCATCTAAACTTAGAATTTCTTTTATTGTCATTGATTAGGTCTCAGCCATTCTGACTGGGTATGGTTTTTTTTTTTTTGGAAGATTTCCCACTTTGGTTTATTTCTGGATGTGGAAGAAGAAAAGGGCAAAAACTTTGATCCTAATACAATAATTAGTTATTAAATACAAGAGAAAAATGCTAATTTCTCACACTACACAAAGTACTTTCAAAAAGGAGAGACTACTAACAATGGGGTGGGGAAGAGGAGAGGAATAAAGAAAGTCCCCATGGGTGGAATGTCCCATAGAGGACCTTGACTTACACCAAGGGATGTGGTATGATGGGAACAATAGCCTAATGCCTTGCCCCCAGGTGAGTTAATGGCATTGAAACCATATTTGAGACTCCAATGACCCAGGGGACCAGTGGTTTAGGTTGTTATTATCACTTACTGGTTGCCTGAATAGAGCAAAGTCGTGAGAGATCCCAGGTGCTCTCCAGTGGTAGGTTACCATCGGCAACTCAGAGGCTGCCTCTGCTCATTGGCTCAATTTTCTCCCTTCCCCTTCACTTCTTAACCCCTGTGCCTTGGCATTCAACCTAAACACTCAACTGACACGACTCTGTCTCCAAGAGTGGCCGGGACCTCTTCACTGTCAAATGGCTTTTTCTCAGTATTCACACTTCTTAGGTTCACTGAAGCATCTGGCGTTGCTCACCCTTCTCTCGGCCACTTGCTCCTCCACTGCTCACTTCGGGCTCTCCTGGCAGTCTGGTAGGTCTTTAACCTTCTCTGCTGGATGACCATTCATATCCAACCCCCTATGCATTGATGTGCCCATTGGCCCTGACCTGTGCCCTCTTATCTCTCTACCTTCTCTTCATGATTTCATCAGCTTCTGTGACTTCAACTACAATCTCTATACAGATGATTCCCAAATGTCTATATCACCCTGGGCATTTCTCCTGAACTCACTCTACATCACTAACCACCTGTTAGATATATCCAATTAGAGGGCCCTTAGGTAAAAAAAGAACTCATTCTCTTTCTCCCCAAATCCTTCCCTCTTCCTCACTTCTCCATTTTGAGGGCACCACCATTTTTCACAAGCTCAACTCTTTCCTCATTTTGAATGCATTGCGAATTGCCAAGTCTTACTGATCCAGCCTCTGAAATATATTTCCGATCTACCCCCTTCTCCCCGCTCACAGAGCCACCACCTGGGTTCAAGCCCTTTGTACCTCTTACCTAGACTAGTGCGATAGACTCCTACTTGATATCCTTGTATCCAGTCTTCCCCCTTGCTAATGTATCGTCCACACTGCTGCCAAATGAATATTCTCAAAGCACAGGTCAGATCATGTCACTCCCTTGCTTAATAAACTCCAGTTACCCTCTCTTGCCTCTAGGATCAAATACCAAGTTCTCTGTTTGGTTTTTAAAGTCCTGAATGATCTAGCTTCAGGCTTATTGCACAATACTTTATTTCCTGAGCTCTGCATTACAGCCAAACTGGTCTTCTTACTGTGCCCTATGCACAGCTTTTCATCCCCTACCTCCATGCCTTTGCACAGGCTGATCCCCCCACCTGGAATCCCTGGCTTCCTTCAAGGTTCAGCTCATGTGCTATCTCCTAGAAGACTGTAGAGATCTCCACCTTCTCCTCCATTTGCTAGTTCCCAATTTCTTTGTAGCCAATCTTGTGTCCATGCGACTTTTGCTCTCTACCTCACTCCCCTAAGGTCCATGCAGGCAGGGTCTGTTCTGGTCTGCCTTTGTATCACCCATCTTTTCCCTCAGAAAGCTTGAATATTGCTTCAGGGGCTATAATGTTGTTTGTTGTTACTCTCTTTGTTTTCTTTTTCCTAATGGCTCCCTATTGATTACAGGATGAAGCATAAATTCCCTCGTTTGGATTTGAATGATCTCTATGATTTGCCTGTGTCCTTCTTTTCTCACTTTTGCAAATTTCTCTCCTTGCCACGTGCTACATTCCAGAAAACCCGGGCTCCCAGCTGTCTCTGCTATCATCTCCCACCTCAGTACATTTGTGCAGTCTGCCACCTTATCTGAAATGTACTTATTCCCCTGGTCCATTCATTAAAATGCTTCTTTTCCTATTTGTGGACATCTGAGGCAGATTGTAATCGGGGCTCCAAGTGAAAGAAACAAAGTTCCAGAGAGGGACCAGAAAAGGGAGAGATCCACCCCAGATGTGAGGAGTCAGGAAAGGCTTCATGGAGGTGGTAGCATTAGAGAAGAGCCATGAAAGACAGACAGAAGATGAAACAATTTGGGCAGATAAGAACAGGGCTTTCCAGGCAGACAGAGAAGCCTTTGCTTTTTTCCCAGAAATAGTTATTGATTTCTTTTCTTTCCTTTTAATATTAGCTCTGTCTCCCAACCTATCCCTCCCCAAAGCCACTTAGAGAGCCATATCTTCTAACACAGAACAGGAAAAGGAGGGAGAAAAACTCAAAACCAATCAACACAGAACCCAAGTCCAATATTCTATGCAGTGTTCATACCCATAGGTCCCCACTTCTTTAAATGAATCAGTAAAGATGCATTTATTAAGAAATCTCTATGTACGATGCATGGGGCTAAGCACTGGGAATACAGATACACCATCTTGGCGTATTCTAATGAGGAAAATGCGCCAAAGGAGGAAGCGGCACATGCCCACTTCTTTTGACCGAGTTTGGTCATGAGAATCCCACCCTGTTCAGTTTTACAAGATTATGGGATAGTAGATTTGGGGCTGGAAGGAACCCTTCATTTAACAGATGAAGAAACTGAGGCTCAGAGAGATTAAGGAACTTGCCCAGGCTCATGTAACTAATAAGTGTTAGAGACAGGATTTGAACCCATGCTTTCCTGATTCTGGGTCTAGCATTCTATCCATCGTTCCAAGCTGAGTAGATTTTTTTTTTGGATTAACACCCCCCCCCCCAGCTTCCCACCCCCACCAACACTTTCCATTTACATTGTTGCAATCAATGTGAATATCATTTTCCAGCATCTTCTAACTCTACTCAGAATTAATCCACATCAATCTTCCTTTGCTTTGCTGTGTTCTCCACATTCATTGATTCTTACAGGGGTGCAATATTCCATTATAGCCCAATTCCACCATTTGTTGAGCCAGTCCCTAGGTGACAGGACCTCACTTTGTTTTCAGTTCCCTGCTAGCAACACAAAGTGCTTCATTTTGGTGGATTGAGCCTTTCTTTCTGGTACTGACCTTCTTGGGAACTTCCTGGTCTCAACTCTGGACTTGTTTCCTCCAGAAGAACATTCTTCCTCTAGGAGAAAAGGTCAGAGAAGCAGTTGGGTGCTCCTGCCCCTCCTGGTCTCACCTCTGGGTGCAGATGTGGCAGGGCAGCAAAGGGAAAAGGGTGGTTCAGCAGAGGAAGCACTGCCTCAGGCCTTTCCTGGAATGTGTTCAGTCAGAAGGTAGGCATGAGTCATCCAGGAGCAGGCATGTGGCCACACCTTGGCCTCAGATTGCTGCAGGCAGACAAGTACGCAGGTAGGCACCTTTCCTCTGCCAGGGCTTCTCCCTTCTTTAGTGAGATTGGGGAAAACGCCCTGGGAGGATCCCATTCATGAGAAAGACATGTAGCGGAAAGAAGAGCCCACTTCAATGAAGGCATTGTGGGGTTGGGTCCCACTACTATCACCAAGTTGCTCTGCTCAGTGCCCATGAAGAAGCCCCCTCCCCTCTCAATTTCCTTTTTCTGTAATAAGGGGATCCCCAGGGGTCCTTTCTGTTGGACAACTCCTCAGGAACACTTAAATGCGCACAAATGTTCATGGATGTACACTCCCTGATCCTTGCATGGAAGACTGTGCATTTTCCATGTGCACACCCTGTTGATTCAGGGGAAAGGGGGTTGACTTGGATCTGAGACTTGACTTTGAATGGGGACTCAGCCACTCTATTCTCTATCCTTGACTTTAGGCCTTCTCTTGGCCTGAACTGCTCCTCTATAAAATGAGGTGATGGCCCCAGTGACCTCTGCACGACATCCTTTCTGGCTTCCTGGGGCTTCCCGTCCTGGGGTTCCTGCCTTGTCAGCTGGGGCCTTTGGAGAAGGGGCAGTTTTCTTTTGTGTGTGGAAATAATCATTCTTGTCCATAAGAATTTTTAGCCTTTGGGATTTTTAGCATGAATTGGCCCAAGTCCTCTGAGTATGGCACTAAACCCAAAGAATGCTCACATGTGTGTGCTGTAGCATGAAGGATTTGCTCATGTGGTCCTTCGTTGAGCATATTGCATAGCTCTAGATGCAAAGCCCAGTGCTGGGCAAGGGGGATCTGCCACATTGGATTTGCCCTAAATTTGGATTTCTAAGTCCAAATTTAGAAAATGAGATCGTGGATTTAGAGCTTGAGGGGACCTTATAGGTCATCCCCCCAAGGAAGAAATTGAAGCCCAGAGGGGTTAGATGATTGGACTAGGTCACTCAGCAGTCAATCCCAGGTCTTTCTCACTCCAGGAGGTGCTGGTGGTGGGAGCTATCATAGTTGGGGTACCCAGAGTCCTTCTCACTAGCAGCTTCTGACTCCTGGGCATCCCCACCATGGCCATGGCTGCTGGCCATTCTCTGAACACCCTGTCTTCTCAGCTAGCTATAGCTTTTAAAAATCTTTCTCGACTTCACTTTCCTCATCTGTACAGGGTAATAATAGTGTCTGCTTCATAAGGGTGTTGTGAGTATCAAATGAGGTAATATGGGTAAAATATTTTGCAAGCATTAAGATTTATTAAAAATGCTTATTATTATTTCTGAAAATACTCATATGATCTTGGGCAAGTCAATTGACCATTCTGGGATTCCATATCCTCCTCTGTGAAATGCCAAATGAATGAAATTGGTCTGGATGGCCTCAGAGGAGCCTTCTAGTTGTAGATTGGAGGTTCTTAGCCTTTTGTGGGCGCTGAACCCCTTGGGCAATCAATCTGGTGAAGCCTATGGACCCCTTCTCAGGACCATGTTTTCCAATAATTGGTGGAAACACTAAATTTTAGTGAAAATAAAGACTTTCCCCCCCATCCAACTTCACAGACACCACTTGAAATGTATCTCTGGACGTCTTGAGAATCCATGGACCCCAGGTGAAGAACTCTTCCTCTAGATTTATGATCCTGTGATCTTCAGTCGCTTAGACTCCTTGAGCCTCAGTTTCTTCCCCTGAAAAGTAGGGGGAGGGGAGGGCTGAACTAGATGGCCCTTGAGGTCCCTTCCAACTCTGTGAGTGCAGAAGTGTCAGTCTCTCCACTGGTGCTGATCACAGTCCTTCCCATCATGTGGAATTCTTGATGATACAGAGTCCCCCCCATGCCTTCCTCTGTGTCTTTTCCTAACTCCAAAGGGGAAATAATGTGCCCTTCAGACTGTGCCTCTTACCCTTAACTCCTTCTCCATAAAGGGCCTGCTCCTTCTTCCCATCTTACGTGTCCTGGCACATGCCTCTTATGACATTGTTTTGGGTAAAAATCACCCTTGGTGCCATTCTGCCACCAGTTAACTCTCAGCTTCCCGTTGCCCTTTGGGCTACAGTTAGGGTTTTTGTTTGTTTGTTTGAGGTCTGTGGTCACACCGCGTCATAGTGAAAATGGGCTTTGTTGGCATTGATCAGCTTGGGAACATTGCAAGTGTCCCACAGCTTTCTGAGCACTCCTTGCTCCTCCTAAATCTTCCTTATGACTCCCCACAACCTCTCCCTCTGACTTCACCCAGTTCTGGGCTTGACTCCTGGTATCTCTTCAGTGCCTTTCCAAGATGGACAGATAATCAATGGATGGTCTCAATAGACCCATTCTGATTGATGGATCATTGCCTGGCATTTAATAACACCCCCTCCCCCACTGGCACACACACTTGTTTCTTCACTGTGGAAGACTATCATGCCAAGGGAGCTTGGAGATACCTTGGGGCTGGAAGCAATGAATTCAATGTGCTTCATAGAGAAAAGCATGTGTGGACCCTCCCACTGAACTGAGAACCATTTCTTAGAGGACTCTGAACAGGACACAACCCAGGCTACAGACAAATACCTTAGACTTGATATGAAAGGATCTATTTACTTGAAAATACCCAATAAATATGTGTCAACCTGAGATTCCATGAAGGGGAAGAGTGTCAGACTCCACATGCCTGGACCCCTCACTTTACAAAGGGGGAAACCAAGGCCTGGGGGATGATCTCCTGATGCTGCTCCAGAAGGAGTGGGAAAAGAGCAGAGAATAAGCCCATGCCCCGTGGTTGGGGCCTGACTCATCTAGATAGCTTTCTAAGGGATGTGTGTCCACCAAGTGTCCCCTGATGGGGAGGACAGGAGAAGAGGTGAGAGTTAAAGCAGAAGTGAGGATGTGGCCACTTGGACACTGGAGGTGTAGATGATAGGTAGACAGATTCACAAGGAGAGTCCCTCTGAGCCTGGGTCTGCCACTGCTTCTGCCAATGGTGAATGAGCTCCCAACAGCCTAGCCTACTCTGGGACATAGTCAAAGGGCAGTGTCTCAGGTCCTAGATCAGTGCCCAGATAAACTTGGGTGGTCTCACTGTAATAAATGGAACTGCATTTTCCTGGCCCTTCCAGGCTGAGAGAGGAACAGCCTTGGCAATAGTAGCACCTCTCCAGACTGGGGACACCTGCTAATTCTAGGACTGAGGATACCAGAGCTCTAGCATCGACCATACATGTTCCCATCACACCTAGAACACTGGCTAGCCTTGGGACAATCTAGCCTTGTAGCCAGCTTTCTGGCCCTTCCATGATGGGGGACATTTGCAAGCTCCAGTGTAGGGGCCAGGTACAAATCCAGCACTGGGTGTGCTTGCTAACCCCAGCCTGGTTCACTGAACCAGTGGTCCTCCGCACATTGAGTAGCTCCATGAGACTGAACCCCAACTTTGCCTCAGTGCCCTTGACTTTGGGACTTGCTATTTTCCAGGCTCCCAACTCCAAGCACATAGGCGTTTGGATTTTTCCAAAGCTGTTTCCATCCAAGTGAAGATCCTGGGCAGATCCTGTTTCCCTGAGCATTGGACCTGTCACTATTGTGAGCCAGGCTGGCTTGCTCACCTTCCTGAGAATTCAAGCACAGCTGCTTAGCTTGGGGGAGGTAATGAGATGTCCACAGTACTTTGATCCAAGAACAGTGAGGGAGTAACCTTGCTCTTCCAGCTTAGCCCCCACCCCCGCCCCCAACTAGTGACGTTCTTAGAGGAAATGGGCCTTTGGGGGCAAGAATTTCTGACAAAAAAGAGTTGTGAAGTCTGCTTGGATCTTGTCTGGACAAGTCGAGCAAAGTGTATGTGGGTTTTCCTGGCTGGTCCTCTCTGAGATTTGCTCAGTGACCTTTGATTGACTGGCAGCTAAAAAATAAAGAAATAAAAACCAACACAAACCCCACTTTTAACTATTGTTTTTAAAACAAAGCTTTGAGCCATGCCAGGGAGGTGGGCTGCTATACTGGCACCGGGGCAAAAGGACATAGTGCCCCAGTGACTCATCCTTTTCCTGAATGAAATTGGAGGAGGGGGGAGGACAAAGAGCTCCTTGCTAGGTCCCCCCATTCCCTGCACACATTCTGTGAATGCCTTCTCCATAATTCATGCCTGCTTGCCCTCTGTTTTTGTTATTCTGAATGGAAGGCAGAGAAAAGGGGACTTGTTTCAGCAAAGGTTTCATCTGATATTCTATTCACATTCCCACTCCTTTGACTCCGGGTTGCCTCCTTGGGCTGGGCTCATTTGCCATGGGGTTAGGACTCTTTGCAGCCATGCAACCTCCGAGTAAGTATCTGAAACTATCCCTAGTATATGATAAAACTGCCAAGGATGGGGCTCTGGATTCCTGGGTGAGTCTGGATGGGAAGTTTTGGCCCACCCAATACCTCTTAGTGAGGAGAAATGTTAAAGTCATTACTTTCAAGTGAATAAGCATGTGTTTAAGCACCCATGACCACCAGTAGTACTAGACTGAATTTATTTAGCTGAGGGGTCCTTCACCTTTGTTGTGTCTTGGACCCTTTGGTCTGCAGTCTGCTGAAGCCAACAGACCCTTCTCAGAAGAAGGTTTTTAAGAGTATAAGAGAAACTAAAGGTTGGGGGGGGGGGAGTTGTCATTTTTTTCTCTGAGTTCACAGCTGCCTTAAAATTGAGGTCCATGGACCCCAGGCTATGGACCCCTGATTTAACACTTCAGGATTTGAAACTCTGTTATTTCAATTAATCTTCACAACAATCCTGAGACATAGGTACTATTATACCCTTTTTTAGGTAAGAAAACTGAGGCTGAGGGACATTAAGTGACATACCCATGCTCACACTGCTAGCAAGTGTCAGATACATGATTTGAACTCAGGCCTTCTTCATTTCAACACCAGAAGTCTATCTACTATGCCATCTAGCCACCTCACTGTGCATGACCCTCAAGAGATAGCAAAGCCAACAAAATAAAAACAACAAAATCCAGGCTCTTGGGGAGCTTACATCTTCAGGGGGTGCATAGATGCAAACTAAGCTCAATGAGAAGAAACTGTGAACTGGGGGGAGTGGTCAAAAAAGGCCTCTCATAGGAGGTGACACCTAGTAGAAGCTAGGAATTGGGAGGCAGAGGTGAGGAGAGAGGGCTTTCCACATGGTGAAGCCTTTTGCAAAGACAAGGAAGCAGAAGATGGAATGTTATGTAGGTACAGGGAATGGCTGGGAGTCTATTTTGTCTGAAAATGACAATTGTGAAAGGGAAAAAAACATGAAAGAAGATCCCAAATGGAGTTGGAAGTCCAATTGGCTTTAAATGCCAGGCTGAGGAGCTTGGAATTTATTCTAGAGGCAATAGGGAGCCATTGAGGTTTTAGAGAAGGGAGTGTCACGGTCAGACCATTGTTTTAGGAAACATCAAGAGAATCTGTCTAGATTGGGGAGCAGAAAGTCCAGTTAGATGCCTTTACTATAGTCCAAGGGAGAAGTAATGAGATCCTGGACCAGGGTAGATGACACCCAAGGGAGAAGGGAGAGAGAGGGATGTTGGCTGCATATTGAACCCCTGGGGCAAAGAGCTGTTGTAAGCACCAAGTGAGATAACACCTTGCAGACCTTAAAGTGCTGTAGAAATGCTAGCTGCTACTACTACTACTACTGCTGCTGGTGCTGGTGCTGCTGCTGGTGCTGCTGGTGCTGGTGCTGCTGCTGGTGCTGGTGCTGCTGCTGCTGCTACATTAATATTATCAGATGTGGAGGGCAAAGAGTTGAGGATGACATTGAGAGATTGTGAGCTGGGGTACCTGGGAGGATGGTATTACCCTAGAAAGAAATGGAGAAGTTCAAAAGAGGTTTGGATTTGGGAAGAGGGTATGTATGAGATGCTGTTTTGGACTGCTGAACTTGAGATTTCACTGGGATATCTGAGGGACTGAAATTCAGGCAACAGATGAGGTCTTAACCAGTAGTAGCAGCTGCCAAGCGGTTCACCCAAGAATTTAGTATGTACCCTAACTGATATCTGATAATGTTGGTTTTATAGCATTCCTTTGGGAAACAAAAACAAAAACAAAGATTCTTCTGGATTCCCAGGAGAGCAGGTCGAGTGCTCTCATAATCACTGATATTGATGTATGAATGTATTTATTCATTAGGACCAGAACTGATTTCAACAATGTAGGGAGCTTCAGATGAGGAACTTCCTCTACCAAGGTAGGTTGGCACCTTTTCCACAATTGAGATACTTGGAGAGTTACCTAGGGCACTGAGAGGGTTGAGTCACATAGACAGCATATGGCCCACAAGACTTTAAAGACTGTTAAAATTTGAAGAGTATGTGGCCTCATGAATACACTGTTAGTGGAGTTGTGAACTGGGCCAACCATGCTGGAGAGCAATTTGGAACTATGCCCAAAAGGCTGGGCATACCCTTTGATCCTGCAATACCATTACTAACTATATCCCAAAGAGGTCAAAAAAGGGAAAATGATCTATTTGTACAAAAATATTTATAGCAGCTCTTTTTGTGGTGGCTAAGAATTGAAAATTGAGGAGATGGCCATCAATTGGGGAATGGCTGAACAAGTTGTGGTATAGGATTGTAATGTAATACTATTATGCATTAAGAAATGACAAGCAGGATGGTTTCAGGAAAAACCTGGGAAGTCTTGCATGAATTGATGCAAAGTGAAGTGTACAGAGCCAGAACATTGTACAGTGATAGCAATATTGTAATGATGATCATCTGTGGAAGACTTAGCTACTGTGAGCAACCCGATGATCCAAGACAATTTCAAAGGATCCAGGATGAAAAATACTATCTTCCTCTAGAGAGAGAACTGATAAACTGAATGCACATCAAAGCATACTTTTTCTACTTTATTCTTCTTTGCGTGTGTGTGTGTGTGTGTGCATGTGCACCTGGGTGGACACATGCACACTTTCTTTTGCAACATGGCTAATATGAAAATATGTTTTGCATGACTTCATGTGTATAATTGATTGCTTATCTTTTCAAGAAGTGGGGGACAGAATTTGGAATTCAAAATGTTAAAAAATTACATTTTAAAATTTACATTTTAGAAGTTAAAAATGTAACAAACATTTAGTGAAATAAATAATATTCAATTTTCAGCATAATATTAAATATAATATTATTAATTAGTAATATTAAATCGTAACTAAAATATATTTTAAAAAGAATACACCCCTTCATTTGAGCCTCACCACAACACTGCAATATAGTTAATGGAAGTATCGTCATCTCCACTTTACAAATAAGGAAGCAAAAGTTCAGAGTGGCAAAAATTACTTGCTTAGGTTCACACAGTGAGTGGGCAGCAGTCCTAGCAGTGGAATTCAGGCCTCTCAATGCGAAACCCAAAGCTCTTGACACTGCTTACTGCTTGGACTAGCATATAACCAATTCCTGAGTCCAAGCCATCCAAAGCCAAGGTCATGTCAGGGCATTTTCCAGATTTTTAAGTGGGCCATTGAATTTTTGCTTCTTATATTAATGCAAAACTAAACAAACTCTGAGGCAGGTCTTGGATGGGATTGGAGACAGAGAGGCGCTGTCCCATATTATAGGACTGAAATATTGCCTGGGAGAACAAGGTAATGAATTTCACATTGGCTTGGCACTGTCTGTCTTCTACATCCCTCAAGAGGATTTATGCATCAGTTTTCTCACAAATATTCACAGAGAAGGGGAGGGAAGAAGTATCAATGCAAGAAGAAAGCAAAGGACAAGAACTGAGGGTAAAATTGAGAAGAGGAGAGACTGGAAGAGACTGGCAGCCAGCTCCCCACATTATTTTTCTAGAGTAATTTAACACTCCTACAGGTGAGGCTAGTCCTCTAGGTCAGAGGTTCCAGTAAAACAGATTGAAACTTTTCTTTCTTTTCCCTCCCTGACCATCATCTTCTTGGCTGCTTCAAAAGGAAGTTTTATTAAAAGAAATTAGAGATCGCAAACTTCCTTTATTTTTGTTTTTTATTTTTAATTAATTATTTTTAGTTTTCAACATTCACTTCCATAAGATTTTTAGTTTTAAATTTTTCTCCTCCCCCTCCCCAAGATGGTGTTCAATATGATTTAGGCTCTGCATATACATTCCTATTAAAATTATTTTCACATTAGTCATGTTATAAAGAAGAATTAGAACCAATGGGAGGAATCACGAGAAAGAAGAAACAAAACAATGAAAAAAAAAAGATAGAGCAAATAGTATGCTTCCATCAGCATTCAGACTCCACAGTTGTTTCTCTGGATGTGGATAGCATTTACCATCATGAGACTTTTGGAGTTGTCTTAGATCCTTGCATTGCTGAGAAGAGCTCAGTCTATCAACGTTAGCCATTGTACAATGTGGCTGTTACCGTGTACAATGTTCTGTTGGTTCTGCTCACTTCAGGATCAGTTCATATAAGTCAGGATCAGTTTATAGAAGGGTTTTTCTGAAGTCTGCCTGCTCATCATTTCTTATAGTGCAATAGTATTCCATTACATTCATATGCCACAACTTGTTCAGCCATTCCCCAATTGATGGACATCCTCTCAATTTCCAATTCTTTGCCACCATGGAAAGAGCTGCTATAAATATTTTTGTACATGTGGATTCTTTTCCCATTTGTGTGATCTCTTTGGGATACAGACCTAGGAGTAGTATTCCTGGGTCAAAGGGTATGCACAATTTTATAGCCCTTTGGCATAGTTCCAAATTGCTCTTCAGAATGGTTGGATCAGTTCACAACTCTACCAACAATGCATTAGTGTTCCAATTTTCCTATATCTTCTCCAGCATTCATCATTTTCCTGTTTTGTCATGTTAGCCAATCTGATGGGTGGGGGGTTCCTCAGAGTTGTTTTGATTTGCATTTCCTTAATCAATAGTGATTTAGAGCATTTTTTCATATGCCTGTAGATAGCTTTAATTTCTTTATCTGAAAACTGCCTGTTCATATCTTTTGTCCATTTATCAATTGGGGACAAACTTCTTTTATTTTGTAGCAGTCGAATCATAGTCACCTGAAATCTGCCATTATCCCACAAGTGGCACCATAATCATGGTCCCTTGATGAAGAGACTTTTTATACTGCTGGACTCTGTGGGCTGGAGATGCTCCCCTGAAGAGAGCTCCAGCAAAACCCACCTTCTGGCATGGTCACTGCTTTCTTGGTTTGTTGCCTGCCTTCCCTCCACTTGTTCTACACCCAACTTGCTCCTGTTTGATCAGTCCTCTATTGAGATAGAGTCCTCATTACCATGGATATTGTTTTGGCCTGGAGATTCCCCAGGAATGGGTTGGTGACTCCACATTAGTAGGGTTATTCTCTCTTTGGCTGGTAGAGATCTTTGGATTTGCCTTTTAGCTTTTGGATATGACTAGTCATCTACTGGTGATGCCAGGGACACTGATGATTTGTTTGCAGGGTTTATGGATGCCTAGAGAGAACCCTTCATCACATGATGTCTTCTCCCCTTCCTCAGGGAAAACATCACTGATTCCTGGGTAAGGAAGCCAATATTTTTGTCCCTACTGGCATAAAATCACATATCCCCTCACAATTCCATGGCCAGAGTAAGCATACTGGGACTCATACATATCTGTAGAGGCCTTGAAAGTGTGGGACGCAAAACAAGGAGGACCTAGGCTTGAACCTTGCCTCATCTCCTTACCAGGTAGTCATGTGTCTCTCTGTGCTATGGTTCCCTTATCCATAAAATGAAAAGGATGTATTCAATGTCCTCCAAGGTCATTAATGATATTGGCCACTGTTGTCATTGTTGTTTTTCTGTGTTTTATCTTTTCCTGGTTTAAGTATGAAGTTATATTTGTCTCATAAAAGAGTTATGGTAGGGTGCTTCCTTTCTCAATTTTGGAAAATAATTCATCAAGTCTGGGAACAAACTGATCTTTAAAAGTTTGATAGAAAGTTCCTGTAAATCCATTAGGACTAGGAGTTTTTTCCTTTGGTAGGTCTTTTACAATGAGATCTATTTCCTTTTCTGAGATTGGGTTATTTAAGATCTCTATCCAGTCTTCTGATAATTTAGGTATTTTGCATTTTTAAGGTATTTCTCTATTTCTTTTGTATTCTTAGTTTTGCTAGCACATAACTGTACATAATATGTTCTGATTATTCTTTTTATTTTTTCTGGTTTTGCTGTGATTTTGACTTGTTCATGTGCTATTTTACTGATTTTATGTGCTGCTCTCCTGTTTAAAATCAGATTAACTAAGTGTTTATTAATTTTATTAGTCTCTTCACAGAACCAGCTTTTAGTTTTATTTCTATGTTTTTGTCTCCAATTTATCTATGTTTTATGCAAATTTTAATATATTCTTTTTGTGCTTATTTTAACTTTATTTGTTGTTTTTATTTTTTAAATACATATTTAGCTCATTAAGCCTCTCTTTTTCTTTTTTGTTAATATATGTTTATAAGATTTATGTTTACATGTAATTGAGAAAAATAAATAAAAATTAAATGTTTTAATCTATCTACCTATACAGATAGATAGATAGATAGATAGATAGATAGATAGATAGATAGATAGATAGATGATTTCTCCACTGAGGACTGCTTTAGCTGCATCCCAGAAATGTTGGTATGTTGTTTCATCATTATCATTGTTTACATAATTATTAAATGTTTTTATGGTTTATTCTCTGATTCACTCATTTCTACAGATTTCATTGTTAAGTCTACACTTGGGCCTATATCTTTTCTTTGTGATCCCTGAACCAATGATTATTTTTATTGCATTATAGTCAGTAAAGGATGTATTGACTATTTCTGCCTTTGTACATTTGTTTGTGGTATCTCTGTGCCTTAGTACATGGTTAACTTTTGAAAACTTCTATATGGTACTGAGAAATATGCATATTCCTTTGCTGTCCCATTTAGAAGATGCATCGTCTTTTAACTCTAATTTTTCCAGCAATTTGTTCGGTTCCATATTTTCCTTTTTGTTTATCTTTCTGTTAGACTTATCCAAATCTGAGAGAGGTATACTGAAGCTTCCTATCAATATTATGTTACTGTCCATGTCTTATTGTAGTTCAGATCATGTTTGCTTTATGAATTTGAATGCTAAAGCATTTGGAAAATGTAGATTTTATCATAGATATTAGTTTGTTGTCTAGGATTCCTTTCAGCATAATATAGTTTTTCATTTATCACTTTTTTGAATGCTTGTTTTACTTTGTCTGATAGCTTGATTGCAACTCCTGCTTCTTTGGATTCACTTGATGCATAATTAAAAAAAATCCCATCCCCACAGTTTTATCTTGTGTTTATTTTTCTTTTAAAACTGTGTTTCTCAAAAGCAATGTATTTTAGGATTTTCTTTTCTTATATAATCTATCACTATTTTTTGTTTTGTTAGATTGTTTAATCCATTCACATTTCAAGTTATAAGAATTGGGTTTGTTTTTTTTTATTTTTTGAAGTTATAATTTTTCTCCTCTTCTGCTTCAAACATAGTACTATATACCTTCAGTTACTTTACCTTAATCTTTTTTTTAAAGGTGATCCTAGTCCCACTGACTCTTTTTTTCACCCTTGATCCCCTTCTCTTATTTGTTATCCCTTTCTATTATTAGTTTTTTTCTCTCCTGCTATTTGATTATATAGTTCTTCATCTCTTTTCCCCTAAATTACTAAGTAGAGTCCTTCTTCTCATCCCCTTCAATTAGCCTTATTCATTAGATTTTTAAATTTCACTTTTGTGTCCCTTTGTGTTCCTTTCTCTCACCCTCTCCATTATCCATTCTTTCTTTCTGTCTACTCCCAACCCTCATTTTCTGATTCATGATCCTTATAATTATTGGGTCTCTCTTTTCTCTGTGTTCCTTATGCAATCAAAAATTCCAAGGTATTTATTCTAGACTCTCCCCTTGGTTATTCCTGCAATTTTCTTGTAGAGCTTGCCTCATGGATTCCTCTTCTCCATTGTGACTTATCCCTAGCACACTGCCACCCATAGAAGCATTCATCAGTGGAACCTCCTGCCATTACCAAAGCAAGGACTCTCTTTCCCCTCTACTCTTCTTCCCTCTGCTACAGGCTCTTCTCTTTCTGAGACCCCAGGGGTCACCTCCTATCATTGCTAGCCCTTGTTTTAAGCCCAGAACATCACACATTCTTCTTCAGTGCTCTCCTTTCATGTGTCTCCCATGTAGTCCCACAGGGAAAAAAAATGATTCACTTGCGGGCAGGACATCTCCAGATTTTGTCCATCGTTCCTCATGCCTGCCCCTTGATCTTACAACTTATCCTTCCTTGTGACCCTCTGAAATGACAAGTTGTCATCATCCTTTGCAAGGGACATTTCACATGGTCCCCACCAAGGAACCAGGTTGCTTAATCATAGGACTTTGACATCTACTGAAGGAATAGAGCTTGTCATTTGGTCTGTCAGCTGTACAAGGATGATACATATATCTTCCTCTAAGTCTTTTCTCTTTTTCAGCACCAGCACACAGTAGGTGCTCTGCATATGTTTGCTGAACTGCTACATTATTGAATGACACTAACCATGGAGACCAGGCACGATAAGGTAGAGGCTCAGAGGTCCCATAATCATGTGTTTCCTTAAGAAAGAAGTCAGATTGGATTTTTTAAAAAGCAGATGTTTTGCCACTTTCCCCCTGAACAGCAGCTGACTCTTCTCATCCCCAAAGCTGGGAACACTGTGTTCTATAAACCTTAAAAACCTTTATAAACTTCAGTTCTTAACATTACAGTTGGGGTTTATATTTGAAATCACACCAGAGGTTTGTGTACTCAGGGTCTTAATTATTCCTCCTTCCCTAGTAGCTCCTATCAAAGGCAAAAACTAGACAGGATCATCCCAAGCCTTTTCTTTCTTTTTTCTTTTTCTTTCTTCTTCTTCTTCTTTTTTTTTTTAGCCCTGCTTTAACATTTTCTGACTTTGGTGTTGCTTTATCATCTTGGTGTGCTTCCTCCATTGATCAAAGTAAACAGATATCCTCAGAATCACGAAGAGGTCCCCGGGGAGCACAAGTAGGCTGGAACACATGGGGCTTTATTTAGAAATGGTGTCAAGGATGTCAACAGGAATATGGGTACCTGGGAAAAAAAAAAGACTGGCCACATAATGAGAGCCAAGGGTAGCTCAGGGACAGCTTGCTGGGCAAGCTGGGTGCCTCTTAGTGTCCACCCAATGTGATGAGAACACAAGGAAAACATTTTGGGGGACTCCCTGCAGCTCTCTCATGGGGGAGACCCACAGGATAGATAAGCATGACTGGACTATGATAGGCATTCCTAGAGGAAGTGGGGGCATCAGCGAGATCAGAGATTTCTGGCATAGGGAGATGAAGCCTCCCAATCAGAGTGAGTGGGAGAAGTGGGAGACCTCAGGGTGCAATTCACCATCTGTCCCCCAAACCCACCTCTTCCCACCTCTTCTCTTTCTGTTGTCCTTCCAGCCATCCAGAAGTGATATCATCCTTGACTTGTCCCAATCTTTCATTCCCCTCCTCAGGCAGTTGCCAAGTTTGGTTGATTCTCTCTCTCCGTGATCTCTCCCATCTATCTTCTCTCCTCTTACAGAGCCGCCTTCCTCATTCAGTCTTTCATCACTCCTCTACAATCCTGCGGTCCTCCCCAAACTTGTCTCCCTGCTTCAGGTTTCCCTTTTCTCCAGGCCATCCTCCTCACACCTGCCAATGCAGTTTTCCTAAGGCAAGGTCTGACCGTGCCATTCCCCCACTCAAGAAGCTACAGTGCCTCCTTACGGACTCTCAGAGACAACATCATCCCTTCTGTTTGACATCTAAAGCCCTTTAGAATGTGACTCCAAGCTATTTTTCCTGGCTGGTTATACATTACACCGTTTTATGCATTCTACCATCTAGCCACACTAGTCTACAGTCGGGTGAAGACTATGGATCCCTGCTCCCCCACAATCATGTTTTTAAATAATTGGAGCATATGTTAGGTTTCCATTAGATGTTAGTAAAAATAAAGATGTAACGCTTTTCCCATCTGAGTTCACAGCACCCTGAAATCTTTCCATGTGACCCCTTAGAGGTCCGTGGACTCTGACTTATTGCATCTTAGATCTTCATTTCTGAACCCAAGGATCATCATTCAGTAATCGCAGCAGCAGCAATTCTGGGAAAGGACCGACATTTCAGACCAAAGTGTTGCCCACAACCCCCAGGCTATAAAACTGATCCATAGAACCTTAAGAACAGTGTCTTTAATAGATGTCACTGTCATCAGTACCCCCAATCTCTAGGCTATGTGGAATTTAAAAAAAAAAAAAGCTTTCAAAGAAGACGGACCTGGCTGAGGAGGTCAAAGGACAAGATGAGCATCATCCCTGGCATCTTGCCTGAGACTGGAGCTGTACCCAGGATGCTTGCAGAGAACCTAAGAAGGATGAGCTCATATCCTAACACTTTTTATTCTGTTATAAAAAGCAATTATCTTATCCCCTTGAGCAGTAATCCATAAAACCATGGAATAAAAAGAAATAATATAACATGATAGTGACTTGACCCATGACAGTTTCAATTTAAAACCCATCAAAAAAGATGAGAAGAATAAGATGAGTAACAATGTTCGTGATACAACAGACAATAATAATGTTTCCATGGAGACATGGTGGAAATGTTGTGACACAGCACAGAAGGGTGCAAAAATTTAATGCCAACTGAATACTTCGCCACTATGTTGTTAACTCAAGCTTGGATTGACTCCACCTCCCTCAGCCCCCTCTTCCCTCTGTTCAGAGGGCTGGAGGGCAGGTTACTAAATTCCTTCCAATGCCTTCCTTTATAGAGGGCAGAACCTGGACTCTCATTGTTTCACTTTGCATCTACTGCCCTGCCTGCTTTGAGCTCCATGGAAAAAGATACCCCCCCATGTCCCATTCCCTGATTCCCCCATTTCTGTGTGTTCTCTCCCCCTTTAGAATGTAAGCTTCTTGAGAGCAGGGACTGCTTTTCTTTTTATGAATTGTATTCCCAACACTTAGCACAATGGCTGCCATGTTGTTGATGCCTAATAAGTGTTTTTTTAAATAATCAGGTGACCAGAATTGGACACTAGCAGTTTGCTATTTTCATAAGCTGATGACAAATCTCTGTGCTACAAATAGACACATCAAAAAAAATTAAGAATTTAACAAACTATACTTGAATCATAACATTATCACAGATAACATGGATGTCCAAAATCACCCAGAAATAGCAATAAAAATTTTAGAATTTTTCAGTATATGTTACTGAATCAGATACTCCTAATCTTCAAACTACGAGGAATGAATTATTTTCCAAGTTCTGTTCTTTTTGGCTCCACAACAATTGTCCCATACGTGGCCTCCACTCCACTCACACAGGCCCTCATCACCTCTCATCTGGACTATTGCAATAGGCTACTACGTGGTCTCCCCGCCTCTTTTTCTTTCGTAGGTCCTTCACACAACCACTAAAGAGATTTTTCTAAATTTTCTAAAGTCTGACCTTGTTACACCCCAGCTGGCCCCGCTCAATAAATTCCAGTGGCTCCCTATTACCTTTAGAACCAAAGTCATCTGGCATTTAAAGCTCTTCAAAACCTGGCCCCGATCCATCTCTTCAGCCTTATCGCACATTACTCACGCCGTAATTCTACTATCCAGTTATGTTAGACTCTTGCTGGCTCTCACAAATAGCACTCGGCCTCTCTTCTCCATGTCTTTACACTGGCTGTACCCCACACCCGTAATACTCTTCCTCCTCACCTCCACCTCTTTGAAGACTATGTTTGAGAACCACGTCTTCTACATGAGGCCTTTCCCCATGTAGAAGAAGTGTGTCCAGATACTGGTGTTCACTCCCAAGATTACCTTCTATCTGCTTTTTCTGTGTTTTGGATATACCTACATGTGTGATACTCTCTTCTCCAATAGAATGTGAGTTCCTTGAGGGCAAAGATTCTTCTGCTTTTTTTGTGTGTAACTCCCATGCCTGTCACATAATAAGGGTCTAATTGATGGACTTCCACTGTTCTTTGGGCCATTTATGATTCTGATGCTTCCAAGATAGTGATATTACAGGGTAGGAAGGCATAAAGCATCGCTGGGAGACTTGACATCTCAAAGAGAGGGCATTGTGGCAATGAGCAGTTTGGGGAACATGAAGAGCATGACAGAGCCTCCCAAATTCAACATAGTTTAAGCCCCACCTCGTGCCCAGTTCCAGGTCTACCTAACTGTCCTTCTGTACCTCGTGTCCAGGTCTGAGTGTTGATGAAGTCACATGATGGGCTGCCAAGCTGAATCCAGGAGCATTGTGTATTCACTGTTTTTCTAGTGTGAGTGGTGCTGATTCAGCTCTCACATTCCTGGGAAATGTGACCAGAAGACCGCAGAGTGATCTGGGGCTTGAGGAGGTCAGCTCAGCACCCTCTTCAAGTATGAGCATTCAGAGGACATCCTCAGTGGGAGAGCTCCCTATTATGCCCCAGGACTTCTGCGCTTCTTCAATAAGTAAATGTCTCCCAGATGGCTCACATCTCGTTTGATGCAAAAACTCAGCAAAACTCAGTATTTAGCAAAGTCACCTCTGTAGACTCATCTGTTATCATGTCTTCTATACGTTCAACACACATCAGACACCTTCCTTAAGGTGCGCCTTCATGGCTGCATGTTTTGTGGAGTTTCCTGCCTTTTAAAATAGATCACTGGACACTTTGGAACGCTATAGTGTCTACACTCCTCAATGGGTATGGAACCTAAAAGCAAATGAAACCGACTTGGTGCGTAACCTTAAAGATGTTCCCCAATATAACAAACTGCTAGTTAAAGCCTTCCTTTTGTCCTCTTATGCTCTCATCAAGAATCATCGGATCAGAAATTGTGAGCTGGAGACGACCAGTTGAGGGTCAGATAAATAATGTGGCTTTCCCAGAGTCACACGGCGATAAGTGGCAGAGGTGGGATTTAAACCTCTGTTCTCTGGCTCCAAATCCATGACTTGCTTCATTGTGTGCATGGGGAACTCTCGCACAGATTTTACAGAGATAAACAAGTAGTCACGTGGATCAGAATGTGTTGATATCTACTCAGTTAAGGTTGGGTTTTTTGGGGGGGGGTTGGTACCATCTTTGGAATTTTTCATTTATATGGCATCTTTATCTCTTTGAAGGACCTTGGAAATTGATCCCCAAGTGTCTTGAAAGTTATATTGTATCTGTCAGAGCTTTCCAATCCTACCAACAACATCTTATTTCATATCATTGATAGCTTCTCACATAATACACTGAATGCAGGTGATAGAGTCCAAATTCAGGAAATATGTTGATGTGGCATCAGCACCAATGAAAGTTTATCACTTTAGCTTTGGGGCACATCTCATCCCTTCTGAGAGATATTTGCTGTTTTCCTTCTGATTTCATATACCATTGCTCTTGGGTTGACCTGGCTTACTCAGTCAACAAGTGTTTGGTAAGGGGCAGCTAGGTGGAGCAGATAGAGCACCAGCCCTGGAGTCAGGAGGACCTTAGTTCAAATCTGGCCTCAGACACACAGCACTTACTAGCTGTGTGACCTTGGGCAAGTCACTTAACCCCATTGCCTAGCAAAATAAAAAATAAAAAGCAAATTAAAAAAAACAAACAAAGGGGCAGCTAGGTGGTACAGTGGACAGAGCCCTGGCCCGGAAGTCAGGAGGACCTGAATTCAAATCTGGCCTGAGACCTAACACTTGACACTTACTAGCTGTGTGACCCTGGGCAAGTCACTTAACCCCAATTGCCTAAAAATAAAAAACAATGACAAAGCAAAACAAGTGTTTGGTAAGCACTGAACTATGTGTCAGACACTGTATTAAGTCCTGGGGACACAAAGAAAAGCCAAAACAGTTCCTGCCCTCAGGGAGTTCACAATTTTAATGGGAGAAGCAAACATGAAAATATCTAGGTATATTTGTAGCACTACACACACACACACACAAACACACATATGTGTCTCTCTACATAAACAAAATTGTAAAAAAAACTTTTTATAAAAATAAAATCAGATTTAAATAATTGGAGAAATATTCTTTTTTCATGGATAGGCAGGGACAATATAATAAAAATGACAATTTTACCTAAACATTTTTGTATTCAATGCCATCCCAATTAAATTACAAAAGCATTATTTTACTGAATTAGAAAAAAATAGCAAAATTCATATGGAAGAACAAAAGGTCAAGGATATCAAAGGAACTAATGAAAAATGTAAAGGAAGGAGTTCAGTAGTACCAGATCTTCAACAATATTTTAAGGCAGTAATTATCAAAACTATCTGGTACTGGCTAAGAAATAGAAAGGTGGACCAATGGAATGGAGTAGACATACAATTTACAGCACAAATAAGGAAAATAATCTTGCCGAGATCTTATTTCAAGTCCTCTGAAGGCATCTTTTCTCCTTAAGGACTTGTTGCTATGTTGTAAAATCACTCTAATTGTCATCTTCCCTTACTCTTTTCTTTACTTTTTTGGGGAATAAATTTGTTCTCTAAACCTATATTATCTTTGGCTACCTTATTTTCTCCCTTGCCAGAGATCGTTTTTAGCTTAGGTCATTTTGGACTCTTTTAGCCTTTTTTTTTTAATGGCAACTGTTTTGCATCAGTTAAATTATATTAAATGATGATGTGGTAAAAAAAAAAACAACTTTTGCCCATTTCCCATTTTTTGGTGTTGAAAGTTTATTTAAATGGGTTAGGCTAAGGGCAGCTAGGTGACACAGTGACTACAGCTCTGGCCTTGGAGTCAGGAGGACCTGAGTTCAAATCCAATCTCAGACACTTAATACTTACTAGCTGTGTGACCCTGGGCAAGTCACTTAACCCCAATCACCTCACCATAAAGCAAAAACAAAAAACAAAAAATAAATAAATAAATGTATCAGGCTAGAGCTGCTGCAATTGCTTTCAGCGTCTTCTCATCTTTGAATCATGGAATAGGATAGTAGACGATCAGGCCTGGAAGAAACCTTTGACATCATCTAGCCCGACCAAATGACTTGTTTTATAGGTGATGAAACTGAGCCCCGGAGACCTACCCAAGGACATAGGTGGTTAGTAGCAAAACTGGGATTGTATTATGTTTTTTTTTAACTTATGGAATAAAATAAGCATTTCCATACCATAGAGCAATAAAAAGATGATTGCACATAAAACTGCAAATCTAATAGGCACAACTTGCTATTCCTTTCAAATATACAACAAAATTATCATGTAAATTTCTTTTTTTTCTTCCCTCCTTCCCCCACTCTCCACCCTAGAGATGGCTACCATTAGACACAAGTAGGTGTATATGTGTGTGTGTGTGTGTGTGTGTGTGTGTGTGTGTGTGTATGAAATTATTCTATACATACTTTCTATTTATCAGTTCTTCCTCTGGATACAGATAGTGGGTTTTTTTTTTTCATATGTCCTTTATAGTTAATTTGGGTATTTGTAATAGACAAGATAACTTATTCACTCAGAGTCATTCTTAAAACAATACTCATTTGGTACTTACTTTGACTTTGTTCTGACCAGTTAAAGAGCTATAAAATGAGAGCACTTGGACTAGATAACTGCTGAGATTCCTTCTAGTTACACACAGTCGACTCATCTTTAAATAACTGATACATATTAAACTAGTCATTTTCTGGCTCTTACAGCATGATGAATTGCCTTCTGTACTTACCACGTCCACTCCCTCCCAATTTTCTTCTAAAAGAAAGGATCTCTGATGTCTAGGTGTGAGACTTTTGAATAGATAACAAACCTTTGACCTTTTTAATTTCTTAATCATGGGCCATCTTTTCCAATAGAACTTCCCCCACCCCCACTTTTCACACTGCAATTAATGGATACCAAGGCCAATGATAGAAGCATATGGCTTTAAATTCAAGAGTAGCCAAAATAATGCATCCTTTGATGATAACCTCTTCATGTTAGCTGGTCCTTCAACATTGCACACAGCATCTGTAGCAACACGAAACCCTCCCAGCATGGAAATACTTGCCAGATCTCATACTCAGAGACTTTGAGAGCTCACGGTCACCCTTGCCCCAGAGGAGGCATCATCAGAAAGGAATGTTCCTGGGGAGAAGTTGGCCTATAAAGTTTAAATTATTGGACCACTTACCTTAAAATCACAAAAGTCACATGCTTGAAGTGAATTCAATGAGGCCAGCTGTCTTCCCTCTGATTATGGCCCTGGATAAAAGATCCAATCCCTAGGGAGAGCATCAGGGACTAAGGAGATTACCTTTCCCTGGGAAGTGCCATTTGGAAAGACTGGGAGAGGCTGTTGAGGAGTGACTTGGGTCATTGTTTCACTGTGGGAGCTACTCAGCCTTCCCCAACTGTGGCAGTGGAAGATGCTGTGTTGACATGAGTGAAGAAGAGTTGAAGTTTCTCTAGAAGCTGCAGGCATCTTCAGACAGGAACAACTGTTACACGTGGGCAGGCAAGACGAGAGCCAAGGAGAGCCTAAAGGCCAAAGGGAGAGTTTTTACCAGATTAAACAGCAACCACAGCACCAGTGAATATCTCTAAAGAAAATCTTTGTCCTTCTTTTAGACTCACAGACTAAAAGGAGGGAGATCTAAATTCCTGGTCATTCCAAGTTGATTATAGATAATATCCTTTCCAGGCCCCCTTTTGTAAGCATGAATATTTCTCTTTTCTCTTTAAGTCTATTTCATCCCTCTTAATTCCAAGCCCATTCACTGTTTAGTTGATTTCATGTGAATTTCTTCTTTTCAAGTCTATTTCACTGTTCAATTCACTATTCAATTTCATTAGAATAAACTTCCTCTTTCCTCCAAGCCTCTTTCACTTTTCAGGCTGTTTCATGTGATTCCCTTTGTTATTTGTATTACACTGTTCCATCCAGTTTATGAGAACTTCCCCTTCAAGTCTATTTCAGGGTACAATCTATTTCATGTGTGTTTCACCAGGTGGTCAATTTCATGAGAATTCTCTACTTTTACATCTATTTCACTGGAATTCATCTTGAGCTCTCTCTCTTTCTCCATCCATCCATCCCTCTCTCTCCACCTGTCTCTCTGTCCATCCCTCCCTCCCTCTATCCCCCTGTCTCCATCTACCTATCATCCACCTATCCATCCATCCATCCATCCATCCATCCACACTTACCTCTGCATTCTCCCCTCTGTCTCTCTGTCTTCCTCTTCACCCCTCCCTTCCCCCCTCTCCCTGCCTCTCATTTCTTTTCCCCTCTTTCCCCTTCTTTCTCTGTCTCTATCTCTCTCCATCCCTCTCTCACTCCCCCCATCCCTCCCTTCCTCCTCCCACCTTTCTCCTCTATCTCTCACTCTCCCTCCTTTTCTCCCCTCTACTCTTTCTCTCTCTCTCCCAAGTCTGTTTCATTTTCCAGGCTGCTCCATGAGAATTTTGGTTTTCCTAGCTATTTCACAGTGTGGTCTGAATGGTAGAGCATAGTGCAGGGGACTCAGCAGAGTGAATTTCATGTAGCCTTGGGGTCTCATGTAGTAGCCTCTCCATGTTGGGTCCTGGAGAGGTGGATGCTGAGAATAAGCTGTTGGAAAAATCTTTATTACTTCCTTTCTTGAGATTGAAAAGGAGTTGAACAGAGAGGAAATGCCTTTAAATTATCTCCTTCAATCTCTATCTGGGGATGAATACTTGCATGGCCTGGATATCACATGGTGGCAAGGATCATGCTCCTTCTTGTCTGTATGGAGTCTGCAGCCTCGGGCACTTCATTACATTTAAACTGTATGTTTCCAAGGAGCAGAAAGTCAACCCTGCAGCATAGCTGCCACATGGGCACTGAGGTAGAAATGCTAGCATCACAGAATCTACCACCGAAAGGGACCTTAAAGAGCATGTAGCGACCCCTTTCACAGGTGAGGAAACTGAGGCCCAGAAGTGATCAGCTCAAGGTCATACAGATAAGATTGAAACCACGTCCTCTGACCACATATCAAGAGCTCTTTTCACTGAACCACACCTTTTCCACTTCCCCAATTCCCTCCTTTTATGTAGGAATAAAATGGGCGTAGGGCAGGGACATGATTTGCCTGGAGCCTGGGTGATTATGAAGTTCTTCTGACTACAAATCCAGTGCTCTTGCCGCTACAACATGCTGGTGCACTGAGAAGGTCCCAGGCATCCCAAGAAGAGCAGCTATTGAATGAGGACCAGGTCTTCGGGTTGGTCAGTGATTACGTAGCACCAAGAGTCCTTCTTCCTACTTCATCCCCATCACATGAGGAGGCCAGGCTTGGCATGAGAGAGGGGGCTGGTGTTGCCACTAAATCCTGAACAAGAGGGTCCAAGACTAGGAAGGAAGCAAGCCAGCATTTATGAATCACCTACCACGTGCCAGGCACTGTGCTAAGTGCTTTACAAATCTCATTCGACCCTCACAATGACCTAGAGAATAAGTGTTATTATTATCCCCATTTTTTAGTCAAGTGAGGCTGATCAAAATGAGTGATGTGCCCCAGCTTGGAAGGAACTGAGAGTGGATTTGAATTTGAGTCTTCCTGACTTCAGGCCCAGCTTTTTATTCACAGAGCCATCTCGCTGCCTCTAGCAGAGTGAATGGGCTAAGATGGCAGGGATGTCCCGTATGATGATAAAATGAAGGCTCTAGTCTGGAGTGAAGAAAGTTCTTGAGACAAGAAAGGGAGTAGACGGTGCATAGACTCCATTATCTAAGAGCGTATCAGTGTCTGAACTTTGTAAACAATGGTATTCATTCAAGATTCACTCCTCAAATGCTTATTAGATGCCATTGATGGAGAAGGCAGCATGGCATGGTTGGCGACATACTGATCTTGGAGCTAGCAAGAATGGCATTCAGATCTCACCTCTGACACTTACTTTCCACATGAACAGAGACAGATCACTTAACCTCAGTTTCCTCACCTGTAAAATAGGAATTCTAATACAAATGATAACTACTCCACAGGCTAGTTGTGAGGAAGCATTTTTGTAGAGCTTCAAGATTTGCAAAGTACTTTGTAAATATTACCTCATTTCATCTCCACAACAACTCTGGGAGGCAGGGGTTCTTAGTATCCCTATTTTTACAAGTGTGGAAATAGGTAAACAGAGACCAAATGATACACAACTAGTAAGTGTCTGAGAACAGATTTGAACTCAGGTATTCCTTACTCCAGGCCTAGAGTTCCGTCCGCTAGGCCACTTAGCTATCTCTTGAGAAAGTTCATGAAAGTGCTTTGTAAACTTTCTATAAAAGTCAGTTATTTTTATAAAACATTGTCCTCCAGTTTGGTACAGATTTAGGGGTTCAATGGGGAGTGCAGTATGGTAGGTAGAGAGAGGATTGCTGGCTGGACTTGCTGTCATGAGATCTGGGTTCAAATCCTAGCTCTACTACTTACACACCCAATTCCCAGGGATATCATGTGAATTGTACTGAGGTCCAGAATGTTCTAGAACCACTGGTATCCTTAACAAAACCAACTACAGGTGGGAAGAAAGTCTATTTCTCAGTGTTAGCATGTCTCAGAGAGACAGTGCTGGTGGACAGTGGGCGGGGTCCAGAATAGAAAAGAAGGAAGAGAACAGAATGGCTTGTACTGGGGATGTTGGATAGGGAGACAAATGAGAGGCAGCTATGGCACTTGACGGGAGTCAGTCAGTCTAGCGGAAGAAGGCTGGCTCTAGAGGTAGAGGACCTCAGTTTGAATCCTGACTCTGGTGTTAACCATTTGTGTGACCTTGGGTAAGTCACTTCACCCTGGGGCTTCCGTATCCCTATCTGTAAAAGGAAAAGGTTATATTAAAAGGACTCTGAGGTCCCTTCCAGCTCTGTGATTCTGTATGTGACTTCAGGCAAGTCACTTCACCCCCTGGGCCTCAGTTTCCTCATTTGTGAAATGAAAAGTTGAACTAGGGTGATCTCCAAGCTCTAAGCCATTAGGAAGATCTGGGTTTGAATTCCGCCTCACATACTCATTGACAAAGGGAACCTCAGATACTGACACAAGACCCTATCTTTTAAGTAACAACATTCTCCCATGAGGCTTTATTGACTTAAATCCATGCACGACCACAGTCTCCAAGGAGCCCGAACTGCAGGTGACCCCAAGAGCTATGGAGTGAGGAGACTAGAGCATTTACCACCAGTGCCTTACAGGAGGAAGGAGCAAACTGATAGCCTCATCAGGGACGTGTGTGATGAGAAAAGGAGGAAAGGGAGAGAGATCAGACAAGCCGGCCATGTGCTACTCTGGTGCCCAGTAAGTCCCAGATCCCTGGGGAGGGGCCTCCACTGCATTGGGCAGACCTTCCCCAGAAGACTGATGAGGAGACCTGGGTAATAATTGCACAGCATGAGAGGACATGAAGATGATGTAATCAGTCCTGGGGGGGAGGGGAGGGGGGGAAGGAGGCATTCACGTTGATGAGGTCATGCATCCACAGGAGTCTTGGACCATGTTCTTGGTATGGGGGAGGCGAATAACAGGAATCAGCACTTGCCCCCACCCCGGCACTCGTTAGGCCATTAGCTCCCCAGTCACTTGACCTGGCTTTGAGGGAACAGAACAGGACTTTGAGACAGTGCAGAATGCCAGAAAGTATGTTTGGAGTCCAAGCCCCCTCAGGAAGACGCATTTTCTTCCATGAATTCTCCATGCTCCTGTTCTAATTGATGACCGGTCCTTTGTTTCTTCTTCTTGCATCTACTACACTAATTCACTGAAGCTTTTCATTTTTCCCTAGAAAGGTGGATGTATGGATTTGTGCTGAAGGTAATTCTCCAATTAAAAAGAACAATCCTGTATGGTATTTAGAATCAAAACCTTACCAAGTGTTTAATTGGAAGAAAATTGCTTACATTGGATTTTGATATAAATCCACTAAATCTAGCTGATTTAGGTGACGAATTTCTCATGATGGAGGAAATCAAAAAGGAAGGAGGCTCTGGCTGGTGCGCTGTGTTCAGCTCTTGGGCTCACAATTTAGGAAGGATGCTGATAAGCTGGACAGGAGGAGAGCTGGGATGGTGAAGGACCTTGAGAATACACTCCATGGAGGTCCACTGAAGGAAATGTGGGCCTAAGCCTGGAGAAGCCAAAGCTTGGGGTAGGGGCTGCAGCTTGATAGTTGTGGTCATGTATCTGAAGGGTTATTGTGTGGAGAAGGGATGACACTCATTCTGTTTTGGTCATAGTGAACTGGAAGCTATGAGGGGGAAATGCAAAAGGGAAAATTCAGGCTTGATGTCAGGAAGAATTTCTCACCAATTAGAGCCATTCCAAAGTAGGAAGGGGCATCTGAATGGGTGTTGGGTGCCCCTTCATTTGAGGTCTTTAAGCAGAAATTGAACGGATAAATACAAACATAGGTAGATAGATATAAAGCTAGCTAGCTAGTTAGCTACAAAGATAAGATAGATAGAGAAAGAGACAAAGATAGGTAGATTGATAGATAGAAAGATAGGCAGATAGATAAAATATTTATTAATTGCTGACTATTTGCCCAGCATATAACTAAATGGTAAGAACACAAACACAAGCAGATAAGAAAGTCCCTGCACATATACACACTCACACACACACACACACACTTATGTATGTATGTATATAATTTGTTTATCTGTCAATGTTGTTGTTCAGTTGTTTTCAGTCATGTCTGACTCTTTGTGATCCCATTTGGGGTTTCCTTAGTAAAGATACTGGAGTGGTTTGCCATTTCCTTTTCCAGCTCATTTTATGGATAAGGAAACCGAGGCAAACAGGGTAAAGTGACTTGCCCAGGGCCACATAGCTAATATGTGTCCAAGGCAGGATTTGATGTCAGGACTTTGTGACTCCAAACCCGGCACTCTGTTTACTTCAACACCTAGCAGCCATCTAACATGTTACATTCAGTTCTGACAAACACATTTTAGGAATGACGTGGCTAAGTCGGAAAGTAACAGATGAGCGCGACCAGGATGGTAGTCACAAGATTACGTCATATGAAGATTTGTTGAAGGAACTAGAGATGTTTTAGCCTGATTAGGGGGAGACTCAGTGGTGGGACGTGATCATTGTCTCCGGGCATTTGAAGGGCTCTCAAGTTCAAGAGAGATCAGCCGTGTTTTGCTTGGCAACAGAGGGCAGGACAAAGAGCTAGCAGTGCAAGTGAAGAGAGGCAGAGTTGGCTTTGGCGTCAGGAAAATCTTACTGACAATTACAGCTACCCCAATGTGGAATGGGCTGCCTCGGGAAACGGAGAATTGGCTCTCTATCCCTGAGCACCTTCAAGCAAAGGTTGAATATTGACTTGGTGGGGGGCCAGGGCTGGTATAGGAGGGAATGTTGGTCAGTTATGAGTTAGACCGAGTGGCCTCTAAGGTCCCTTCCAAATTTGTGATGATCTACCACAAGGGCTGTTATGTGGGACCAATGACGTGGACAGAGGAAGTAGGGGCCTGAGAGGAGACAAAAGATATCTGCTGGCCACAAATTTCCTCCCTGCAGGCCCTCCCAAACATGGAGGGGATTTGTGCTGTGATGCTGGCTTTGAAGGTCCCTTCAAACTCTAACTCTGTGACCCCGTGATCCCCTGTAGGCAGAGTAGTAGGGGACTCTTTCCCCACCCCCCTCATTCTGGATTCTATTTCTCTTGATGTAGGCTAAGATTGTACTGTTAGAATTTGGAAGAAAAGCAAAAGCATCTCCTTGTCTAGGAAAGTTTGGGGCTGGCCCCCCTCCTCCTGATGTTTCTTCTTGCTTCACCAGTGTGCATCCATACCCCCTCTCCTTTTAATCATTTATGACAATTGATTCTATTTCCCTGCCCTCATCAGTCCTCCTCCCTCCAACTGCACACCCCCAACCCTGGAAAAAAACCTGATGGCATTGCTTCCTGGCCACATCCTCTGCTAATGATTACCACGGGCTGAGATCACTGTGTGTGAAGAGATAGTTACTTTTATTTATTTTCAATTGAACCCATAGTATCATCTAGTGATCTCCTACCCTCATCATAATCAGCCAAAAAGCTCAACATAGACTTAAGGCCTTCACAGACAAGCTCATCTCTCATTTTTGTTTCTGTAATCAAAAGCGACAGCTTTCTTTGGGCCGTGGAAAGATTGTTCTTGCTGGAAGTTTGCAGGCTGTGATGCTCATCTTCCCTGTTTAGTGTTCTGGTCCCATTCTCTGAGGCTGGTGCATGGCTCGCTCTTGGGTTGACCAGAAGGCTTAGGTTTCATTACCAATATTCTCCACGAGTCAGGGGCCTTCTTTAAAGTAGGCATATGCAAAGTGTGTCTCCTCTATAAAGTTTTCTGAAACACACACACACACACACATACACATAGTACACACTTCCCCACCCCAGGATAAGCCAAGCTGATTACTTCAAATCTCGTTACTATGCTGATTGACTCAGTTTTGGATATTCAACACCTTCCCAACACCTCTCTCTCTCTGATCTGAGGGCTCATGGTTGAAGCCTTCCTTTACAGAGGGCAAGACTGGGACTTTGAGCTCTCTCCACTTTTCTATCTGCAGCTCTGTTTGGTTTCAAATCCACGATGCTCCCAGGTCAGGTACCCCCTGGTGTAACCCCCCTCTTTCCTGCTTCCTTTTGTCTATTGTCTTCCCCCTTTAAACTGTAAGCTCCTTGACAGCAGAGATTGTCTTTCTTTTTCTTATTTGTAGCACAGTGCCTAGCACATAGTAGGTGCTTAATAAATGTTTATTGAATTGGTAACAAGAACAATGAGAGAGATCTTTGGATACAAACTACACATGACATATCCAGGGGCCTTTTGGAGCCGTCCTGGTGGAAGGCAGAGTCCTGAGAGGGTGCCATTTTAAATCAATGTGTTCTTCTGGGCATCTGAAAGCCATGTTGGAAACTCCAGTTTGGGAAATGCATTAATCTATGCCTGACTCCTTTTGGTCACACCTGCTTTTTCAACTCACACCTGACCCGTTCTGATCACACCTGCACCTTCTGGTTACACCTGACCTACCTAGGAACATTTATACCTTCTGGTCATACCTGCCCATTGTACTCACACTTGGACCTTCTGGTTGTATTTCCCCCTTCTACTCACATCTGTCCCTTCTGGTCATAACTATACCTCAAGTTCACACCTGGCTTATAACCAAACTGTAGAGCTCAGTCATTCAGTACATTTGGCTCCAATGCTCCCCAAATTGAACTCAACATCCCAGGGAAATAACATACCATCCTACTCTATGTATGCTTTTGCTGAGTGCAGTATATACATGAATCTGAGGGCTCCCTCTGTAGATGCCACTCAGTGCCTTAGCAGAAACTTTCCCAAGTTTTGTGATTACCCAGTTATCACTTGGTGGCTAATTTCCTGGTCATGAGTCTTGCTGAATTCCCATGGAGGATGGTCTTCCAGGGACAGGCATACTGTCATACTGTCCATTGCTAGGCTCACATGCCAAGCCTCCCCTGCTTGTTATGCTTCCAACAAACTCATCAGCAGTCTTAAAGAACACAAGACCATTGATATGGCACATAGAAAGCATCTGAGAAGGACATTAGTGGGGGTGTAAAGAGATGGATGCTCAAGTTTATACAGGTAATAATGGGGACCAGAGCTCTGATTTTATGAGCATAAGGAACTTCTAGATGAGGAAGCTCCCTCTACCAGTGGAGGTTGGCATTTCAACTGCACCATATAATCTCCACATGCTGCCTCTCCATGTCTGATTAGCTAGATGAAAAGGTGCATGCATTCATGCTATCTGGTAACTTCCTGTGTCAGCTAATTATTCTTATTAAGGAATGCTCATCTCTATTGTTTTGATTCAATTCAACTGGCATTTATTAAACAGCCACTATATGCTAGGTACTCTTCAGTAACAAAAGAACACAGTCATTGGTCCCAGGGAGCTTACATCCTATGCTGTTGAAGGACTAAGCTAATGTCAGCACCTTCTAAACTAGCAAAAACCTAGTTGTCCCATCCTAGTTATGTCTGCCCAGCTGTGTTCTGCCTTAGTTGGGGAGGGGGAGGGAGTGTCTCACCTATTGAAATCCCAGGTCACAGACCTTCCATTTAATCATTCACAGCCACACCCACATACATGCAGACACACAGAGACACAAACTAATGACCATATTTCATGTGACCTAAATATAAATGTGAGAATAGTGTGGCTGCTGTCTACTTTCCCATTCTATCTCCTGCAACTTCACAGGTTGGCCCAACAGGATTACTAGATGGTCCTTGGACGCCTCCGTCTATTTCCCAGTGTCATCAGATCAAATGAGATAATATTTGTAAAGTGCTTAGCACAGTGCCCAGTGTTTAGAAAATACTAAATACTTATTCCTTCTGCCCCCTCCCTCCTCATCCATCTGTGTCATTTCCACCAGTTCTCCAAAGCCTCATAAAATGAAGGCCCTCCTTCAAGAAGACTTTCTCTGATTTGTGCCGCCGACCCAGAAAGAAGTGATTGTTGCCCGTGGGAAGTAACCATGTGCTTTAAACTTCTCTGATGTGCCCACTTCTTAACATGACTGCTAGACTGTAAGCTCCATGAAGGCAGGGACCATGTCTTAGCCTTCTTCTATTCCCTGTGGATCTGTCTTGGTGCCATGTGGGTGGTAGGCACTCAATAAACATTTGTGGCCCCCTTACCTCTATAACTTTACGTCAGATTACTCTTCTCCATTCCTGCTGCATTCATTTTCCACCCCTGCCATGCTGTGCTACATCTTTGAAAGCTGGCAGGGCCATCCTGTCTCCACACCTTTGTTTACATCGTTCCTTCTGCCTGGAATACCCTCACACATCCTTCATTACTTGAAGTCCTTCCCATCCCAGAAGTACTGTGTGGTACAAAGGAAAGAGCCCTAACTCTGCACACAAAGGAACTTGCTTCAGAACCTGCCTCTGTGGTCTCAGGCAAATTGCTTGGCTGCTCTGGGCCTCAGCTTCCTCAGTTATGAAGAGTTTGAACTCAATGACCATCTCAAAGTTCCTTCCAGTGGCGAATGCATGACCTTATCATCCATTTTTTCTGCTCTCTTCTCCAGGAAGCCTTCCCTGATTCCCTAGGTTGGTAATGACCTCCCCTCCTGGACCTCACATGGCATTGCATTGTGAATCCATGTCACGTACTTACCCTATACAATTGTGCATTGTGGCTAGCTGAATTCTTATCTCCTCCTCCTTCCCCAACCCCATAAGACTGATATACATGAGGGCAGGTAGGGAAGCATAGTACAGTGAAAGGACCAAACAAACAATCAAAAAGCATTTATTAAGTGCTTACTGTGTGCCAGATATTGTGCTATATACAAAGATACAAAGAGAAAAATGGAAGTTTGTCCTCAATGAGCTTGCACTCTACTGGGGGGATGTAGTATGTGGATATATACTTTGGTACAAAATAAAAGAAAGCAATTGTTAGGAGTGGGAAGTCAGGAGAGGAGACCTGAGCAGATGGAGTATCAAAAAGGCCTCATGTAGGAAGGAGTGCTTTTGTTGAATTTTGAAAGAAGTGAGGGATTCTGCAAGGCAGAGCTAAGGAGGGCAAGCACCCTAGAATCTGGCACAGGTTGGGCAAAGCTACTGAGGCAGGAGATGGAATGGGGGGTGTGGTCAAGGTTAGCTGGGCCAGAGGGTGAGGGAGGGAGAGTAATGTGCCATAAGTCTGGAAATGTAGGCTGTAGGAAGTGGTACAGGATCATTAAATGACCAAAAAACCTGGATTTTATCCTAGAGGTAACTGGGTGACACAGGAGCTTTTTGAGAAGGCAAATGACATTGTCAGGCCTGTGCTGTGGGGTGATGCTGAGACTGCTTTGATCAGTGTTCTCCATAAACTTATCTTACAGGCTTAGCATGATAGGATTTTGAGCAAAAACATGCCTTGGAAGTCATTTAGTTTAAGTCTCTCATTTAACAGATGAAGCAGGCATAGAGTAGTGAGGTTTCTTGCCCAAGGTAACATGAGAGGAAACTCTTATTCCAATCCAGGTCTTCTGAATCCTTCCAGCTCTAAGTCCGATGAAGTGCTGAATCAAATTCAGCTCTCTTGACTATGACATACTGCCCCTTTCATGTAACTTCAGTCATTGAAAGGAATGCACTTAGAGATAATTTAACTGGGTCTACAAAGAATTTTCTATTAAAGTCAAGTCAGAACTTTGTAGTATCCAATGAGAAAAAGGTCAAGTCTGAGAGATTTCCCAGGGTGTAGAGTGAAGACGCTTATAACAGTTCTTGTTATAAGAGGTTATGGGGTCGTGGGCTTTGGAGCTGATGAGACCTTAGAAATTGTGGAGTCTAGCATACTTCTTTCATAGATGAAGAAACAGATGTTGTCTCTCCAATTAGAAGGTGAACTTCTTGAAAGCAGGGACCATATTTTTTGATTGTCTTTGTGTCACAAAGTTTGTGTCACAAACTTATTATGGGCACAGTGCCTGGCCCATAATAAGTGCTTAATCCATTGATTAATTGAGGCCCAGAAAATAAAGTGCCCAATATCACATGGTAGTAATTAGTAGAACTTGGCACACTGGTAAAATTGTCATTTTTCTTATATTGGCCCTACCTACCCATGAACAATTAATATTTCTCCAATTATTTAAATTTGATTTTATTTGTATAAAAAGTTTTTTTTGTAATTTTGTTTATATAGTTCTTGGGTTTCTTTTGGCAGGTTTACTCCCAGGTATTTTATACTGTCTAGACTTATTTTAAATGAGGTATCTTTTACTATCTCTTGCACACTGGGATTCAACCTTTGACTCCAAGTATAGTGATTTTTTCCCCTCCACTAATTATTATCCTTATATTCTATGATTACAAAATTTTTTTAGGAAAATTTTTATAATATTCAGATGAAAAGGATAATTCTTTAGTTAATTGTGGGTCTTTTTTTTTTCCAAAAGTAATCTCATAGGTTTTTTTGGGGGGGAGGAGAATTTTTTAAAAATAACCTATATTGTGTTTAACTATATAAAACATAAATGTCCCTCAGGGTTCTGTGCTGGGCTCTCTTTTCTTCTCCCTCTATACCACTTTACTTGGTGATCTCATTAGCTCTCATGCATTTAATGACTGTTTCTCTGCTGATGATTTTTAAATCTTCTTGTACTGATCCAACTTCTCAGCTGACCTCTGATCTCATATCTCCAACTGCCTTTCACACATTTCAAATTGGATATCCAGTGGACATCATAAAATCGGTATGTCCAAATTATCTTTCTCTAAACCTGCTCCCACTCCTACCTTCCATAATACTGTAGAGGGTAATACCATCCTCCCAGTCCCTCAGGCTTGATATCTAGGTATTACTCCCAACTTTTCACTATCTCTCACTCCCCCATCCAATCTGTTGCCAAAGCCTGTCAACCCTATCTTTGCAATATCTCTGCAATATACCTCCTTCTCTCTTCTGACACTGCCCCCACCCTAGTGCAGACCCTCATCACCTCACATCTACACTATTGCAATAGCTGCTGGTCATCAGCCTGCATCATGTCTCTCCCAACTCCAATCCATCCTCTGTTCAGCTGCTGGTGATTTTCCTAAAGTGCAGGTTCAATCATATCATTAACTACTCATTAAAATCCAGTGACTCTCTATTGCCTACACGAACAGATACAAAATGCTGTTTGACATTCAAAGTCCTTCATCACCTTCCTCTCTCTACTTTTCAATCTTCTTACACCTTAATCCTTGACACATACTGTTTGATCCAGTGATATTGGTCTCTTGGCTGAGGCCAAACACAACCATCCCTCTCTCAGTTTTGGGCATTTCTCTGGCTATCCCCCATGCCTGGAACACACTTCCTCTTCTGCTCCAACTACTGACCACCCTGACATCCTTTAAGTTGTAGCTAAAATCCCACCTTCTATAGGAAGCTTCCCTAACCCCTCCTAATTCCAGTGCCTTTCCTCTTCCTGCTGTTAATTACTTCCTATTTATCTTGTCTCTAACTTGTTTGTACATATTTGTTTATATGTTGTCTCCCTCATTAAATTGTAAGCTCCTTGAGGGCAGGGACTATCTGTTGCTTATTTCTGTGTTTCCAGCACCTAGCATAGTGCCTGGTACACAGTAAGCATTAAATAAATATCAATTGAGTTATTGCATAGGAGTATTAACAAAATAGATAGAAGGTGATTTTTAGGAGGAAGGTGCTCACAGCTTAGGAAATCAAAAGGGTTCATGAAAAACATGGTGCTTGAGCTTAGTCTTGAAGAAAATGAAAGGGGCAGCTAGGTGGCACAGTGGATAGAGCACTGGCCCTGCAGTCAGGAGGACCTGAATTCAAATCTGGCTTCAGACCAAACACTTCACACTTACTAGCTGTGTGACCCTGGGCAAGTCACTTAACCCCAATTGCCTAAAAAAAAGAAAAGAAAAAAAATGAAATGAAGGATTTTGTGAGATGGAGGCAAGGAGAGAGTACATTCCAATCATGAGGCACAGCCAGTACAAAGGTCCTGAGGCTGGAGATGTATGGGGAACAGCAAAAAAGCCAGTTTGGATGGAGCATAGCATGCATGGAGATAGAGCTGGTAAAAAGGGATCAGATTTGAAAGACTTTAAATGACCAGTAGAACAACTGGGTTGCACAGTGGATAGAGCATCAGGCCTGGAATCCGGAAGACCTGTGTTCGAATATGGCCTCAGACACTTACTAGCTGTGTGACTTGAACAAGTCACTTAACCCTGTTTGCCTCAGTTTCCTCAACTGTAAAATGAGCTGGAGAAGGAAATTGGCAACCCACTCCAGCATCTCTGCCAAGAAAACCCCAAATGAGGTTACAAAAAATCAGACATGATTGAAAACAACTGAACAACAATGAATGACCACCAAGAACTAGTATTTGATCTTGAAGGTAATAAGGAGCCAGTAGAGTTATGGAGCAGAGGAGTAACTAAGTCAAATGTGCATTTCAGCAATGTCAGTGAGACAACTGGATAAAGGATAGCTTGGGATGGGGAGCCATTTGAGGCAGGGACACCAATTACATTACATTTCAATAGTCCATAGAGTAGGTAATGAGGTGCTGAACCAAGGTAGTGGCTGCATAAGTGGAGAAGAAGGACAGATGGGAGAGGTGTTGTGGAGGTCAAAGCAATGAGATTGGACAACTGGTGTAAGAGATAAATGTCAAGGCAATTACCAAGTGCAGCTACCAGCCAGAATGACAAGAAGATGGAGGTGCCCTTGCCAGAAATAGGGAGGTTCGGAAGAGGGGCATGTTTTGGTGGGGAGGGGAAGATTATGAGTGGTTTTAGATGTCTATGTGACATACAATTATATATTGACAAAATAGATAGAAGGTGATTTTTAGGAAGAAGACACATAGCTCAGGGGATCAGGAAAGGGCTCATAAAGCACATGGTACTTGCGTTTAATTTTGAAGAAAATGAGGATTTTGTTGGAAGAGCAAGAACTGGAGCTCAGGAGAGAGACTTCAACTCAATAGAGATCCAAGAGTCATCAGTATGGACCTGATAACCAAACTCATGGGAGCTGATGAGGTCATCAAGAGAGAAAGGGTACCGTGCACCCACAGACAGGTTCCATGTTGTGGATCATGATCCAGCATAGGAGACTGAGGAGTGCTCAGATAGGTGGGAGGAGAGCCAAGAGACAGCAGTGTTACAGAAATCCAAAGGGAAGAGAATATCTGGGGGAGAACTTTGCCAACACTGTCAAATACTGCAGAGTGGTCCATAAACATAAGAACTGTGGAAAGAATATCACATCTGTCAAGAACAAGCCAAACTTAGCAATCTCAGCCTGAGACATTTAAAGATGAAACATGAAGGAGAACATCAAGCAAAAGAAAGACAGAAAAGATCTTCAATGAGAAAATTTCAACAGGAAAATACAGCTCAAGTACAGATTTGCATGGGACTGTACCTCAGCTTTATTCTTATTATGACTTTTCTATTCTCTACCTGTGTGATCTTGGACAAGTCACTTAAACCCTCTGTACCACATTCTCATATTCTGTAAAATCAGGAAATTGAACTCTACCTCTCTGAATATATGTTGGATCTTTGGCTTGTAATGCCCAACATCTTGGCCTGTGCTGTGTACACAGTCGATGCTTAATAAATCTTTAACAAATAAATTAATAAACTTAGGAAATGGATTGAATAGTATTCAATAAGAGTACAATGGTAGTCATGCTAAATGAATACCTTTTCCCACCCCATGACCCCCTGGGGACAAAGAGTCCTCATCTTTGGCCTTTATAAGTTCATTAACTCACATGATAGTCTTCCTTATGGTTTTCCAAACACTCAAAGGTGTTAGATCAGGGAGAACTAATATCTTTTTAGCTGCAAATGCTGTTATAGTCCATGCCATGCCCCCTACACCCCCATCCCTGATGTGTGTATGTGTGTGTGTGTGTGTGTGTGTGTGTGTGTGTGTACATTTCATCTCAGGGAAATAGTAATGAGTTGAGGACTTCTACCCTCCCCCTCTCCTCCCCACAAGCTGGTCATCAAGTCAATGCTATTCCTTGGTATACTCATTCCACTTAATGTGCACTCATAAGAATAAAGTGGTTATGAAATATGATGTGCTTGACCACTTCTTTTTAAAAGCTACTAAAAATAGTTAGATGAGATCATCTGTTTTAAGTTTTATTGATGCTAAATGTTTTTATATCACAGTCATTTAGAGATAAACTACCCCCTCCCTGTAGCACTCCTTCCCTTTTAACAAAGGAAACAGTTAAACAAGACCAACTGACCCAGTGGCCAAGTTGGGCAGAGTATGCTGGATTCTACACCTATACTCCCCAGTTCTCCTCTTTTATTTTTTCTTTTCTTTCCCTTGCCTTCCCTTCTCTCTTGCCTTCCCTTTTCCCTTCCTTTCCACCTTCCCTTCCCCCTTGCCTTCCTTTCTCCCTTCTCCCTTCCTTTCCCTTTTCATTTCTATTATTTTAGGCATTGGGTCTAAATTTGTTTTTTTTTTTTTCTGAGACTAGGTTTGGTTGTTCAGTGGATAGAGCACTGGACCTGGAGTCAGGAAGACCTGAATTCAAATCCAGTCTCAGACACTTAGTAGCTATGTGTCCCTGGGCAAGTCACATCATCTCTGTTTGCCTTAATCCACTGGACAAGGAAGTGAAAAATCACTATGTTTGTCAAGAAAACCCCATGGATAGGATGATCCAAGGGATCAGAGAGAGTATGACATGATTAAGCAACTGAACAGTAGCAACAACTCCCTATCTCACCCAGGTTGGAAGTGCAGTGGTTAGGCACTGAACCAACACTACTGCTGATTACTTTCTGCCATCACCATCACCATTGTCATCATCATCATCATCACCATCATCACTAGCGTTTATATGGCACCTACTATTTGCCAGGCACTGAACCACGCACTTTACAAATACTACTTCATTTGACCTTCACGACCACTTTGTAGGGTAGATGTTGCTATTAGTCCCATTTTATAGTTGAGGAAACTGAAGCAGGCAGGGATGAGGTGACTTGGCCCTGGATCACCCAGCTACTAAGTGTCAAAAGCTCGATTTGAACTCAGGTCTTCCTGACTCCAGGTCTAGCTCTTTGTCCACCTAGCTGCCCCACGACCTAGACTGATTTGTTCCTCCTAGGTAGCCTGGTGGCCCCTACCCTCTAGGGCTCACCCTATTGGTGCTAGACAATTAGATGCCACTTTAGACCTATTGCAGATCAGAACAATTGAAGATGAGTGATCCCCTAGCCTCAGCCTCCCCAGGAGCAGGGATCATAGGTGCGCCACCATTTCCAACCTACACCTGTTTTCTGAAGTTCCCTCCCATCACTCTTAACTCACCCCCAGAGCCCTTGGCCATACTGATCAGAAGGGAGCTCTGCTCATCAGAAGCTCTGCTCCCTGCAAGAGCCATCTCCAGCCCCACGCCCCTCAGGTCTTTCATATTTTCCTCTGCCTTATTGTCCTGCTGACACCAAACGGAGTCTTCCTTGGTCCCTTTACTCAGGAAAATTGCACCTGTTTGTTCCCCAGAGGGTGGAAACCCTTGAAAAAAGGCCAGGATAGCAAAGCACAGTTCATCTGGAATCTTCCTCTTTCCTCCTGTCAGCCACACCCTGGCAATGTCTGGCTGTGGAACAGAAGCCGATATCCCACTCAGGGCAGAGAGAGTGCTGTGGCCTTTCGAAGACTCTAGGCTGAGTCAGAGGTTATCAATGTGCCGGGCGCTCCCTGCACCAGGGCTGGAGGTGGGCAATTCATTTGTCTTCAGTGACAGGAATTTGATTCATTTCCTTTTTTGCTTTTTCCTTGGCTTATAGACCCAGCCTTAGAGAGGCCAGAGGCTGAGGCTGGAAGATGGGCTTCTAGGTTGGTTGATGCTGCCCTTGACCTTGCATTGTGATGATGCCACCTTTGAGCAGACCCCTTCTAAAGGTCCATGAATCTGACTGGATAGGACCAGTGTTGGATAGAGAGTCAGAGAACCCGGATTCAAATCCTCATCCACCTTTGTGACATTGGGCAAGTAACTTAGCTTTTTGTGGGCCTCTGTTTTCTCAACTACAAAAAGAGGTGAGTGGACTAGGTGACTTCCAAAGTCATTCCCTGCCTTAACTCTGTGTTCCTGTGAGGCATTAATCAGCCTGACCAACCTGGAGACACGGAGCATCCCCTCACCCCAAACTGGGGACAGACAGATCTTTTCCTTGGCCCTTCTCTTCCTTTTCCTGGTTTTCAACCCCCCTATCCTCCACCTAGGGATGATCCCCTCTGCTTCTCAGAAGGATGATGTGGGGAAGAAGGTGGCACACGCTTAAAAATGTGAATTGATCAGAATTGATGTGATTGTTGAAAATGAAAATTTCTCCCCAAAATAGGTTTGCAATGCTCTGAGCCCAGCTCCCTCTTCTAGGGTCCCATTAAGCTGTGCAATTGCAGCCCCTCGACTTGGTTTCATTAGTTTTGGAAGGCATATCCGATGGGAGTGCCTTGACAGTGGGCACTGTCTTCATTTTCTCCTCCTATCCTCAGCACTGAGGACAGTGCTTTGCACATGAATCTTAATAAATGCTTTTTTCATTCATTCCTTCATCTTGTCAAGGTACTCTTACAACAAGATAAGAGTAGGAGGTGTGGTGGGGATTCAGTATGGCCTGGGCTGCCCTTAACTCACCTTCTTGAAGCTGACATGACCTCCCAGACCATCTCATTGAACCCTTTCATCTTACATAGGAGAAAATTGAAGCCAAGGGAAAATGTGTATCCCAAAGTCACCCAGACAGCAAGTGTCAGAAGTAAGATTTGAGTCCAAGTTCTTTCCACTGAACTGCCCTATCTACCCTTCCTTTCTCCTTTTGCTCCTATCCTCCTGAACTTCTTTCTCCCCCTTACTATCATCTCAAATCCCTTCACCATTCCCTGTTCTCCCAAATCCTTATCCCTCCTCTGGCCTCAGTTTCCCCTGTTTACAATCTGGACCTTAGAGCCTATGAATTCATCTACAAACTGTGTTGTGCCCTTGAATCCCATACGTGTTTGTCTTTGGTGCTCAGACCCTGCCAAAGCCCGTCCCTGGCTCACTCACACCATCTCTCTTCCCTCTAACTTCTGTACTATGGAACGCTGCTGAAGGAAGTCAGACCATCAGGCTGCCTGAGCCCATGACAAAGTCATTATCTAATTGTGGAAGGGCCCTCCCTACTCCAGTGAATTCCTTTTATTCTTTTCTGCCTGACTCTTTCATCCTCCTCTCAGTCACCGGTTCAAACCTTCTCATCTCTCAACTCCCCCCTCCCCAATCTCTCTCTCTCGGTAGATGACTTCATCTCTTACTTTATGGAGAAAATCAAGGCCATCTGCTTGCACATCTTTACCCATCCTCTACTCTAGTCTCTTCTCCTTGGCAAAGTGAATTCCTCTACTTGGGCCCCTGCGGCCAACCACTCCCATCCTCTGAAGATTGCCCTCCATGATAATTGCCTCTTTCTGGCTCATCTTGAAGCATTTGTTTTCCAATGGATCGCTTCTTAATGTCTTTAAACATGGTCTTTTTAATCTTTAAATATCAGGTACCTCAGGTTGGTACCTCAGGCTTTCACCCTATACCTTTCCTCCCTTCTTCACTGCCAAGCTCCTAGAAAGAGTTGCCTCCACCCAATGGCTTCTGCTTTCTTACCACTCCCTCCCTTCCCAATCCCTTATAATCAAGCTTTTGACCCTACCATGACTGAAAGTGCTTTCTTGAAAGATTATAAAAGATTTCTGCCAAAGCCAATGACTCCTCCTGACCCAGTCATTATTAATCTTGACTTCCATTCAACCTTTGATGCTACTGATCACCCCATCCTTTTAGATGCTGTCTTCTCCCTAGGCTCTCCTGACACTGCATTCTCCTGATTCTATCCCTACTTCTATGACCATTTCTTGTCAGTCTTTGTTGCTTGCTCATTATCCACCCCAAACACTCTAACCACTCTCTCAAAGTCCTTCCCGTTTCCTTTTCCCTTTCCCTTCCCTTTCCTTCCCCTCCTCCTTTCATCTCCTCACCAATCCAATCCAGTCCACCCTCCATTCAGCTACCAAAGTGATTTTCCAAAAGCAGAGGTCTGACCACATCACCCCACACACAAATACACACATTCTATAAATTGCAGGGGCTCCTTATCACTTCCAGGATCAAATTAAAAACCTTCTCTTTGGTGTTCAAAGTCCTTTGTAACTCCCTTTGGGTGCTTGTACACACACACACACACACACACAAACACACACACACACACACAAACACACACACACACACCCCTTTCCAGTCTTCTTTCATCTTACTCCCCACCATATACTCTTTGATCCAGTGACATTGACCTCCTTTCTGTTCCAGGAACAGGACCTTCCATCCCTCTGCTCTTAGCACTTTGTCTGGTTGTCCCCCTTTTCCGCAATGCCCTTCTTCCTCATCTCTACCTCCTGGCTTCTTTCCTTGAAGTCCCATATAAAACTCCATGTTCTGCAGGAAGCATTTCCCAACCCCTGTTAATCCTAGTACCCTTCTTTTTTTATTCATTTCCTATTCATCCTACATATAGTTTGTTTGTACATATTTGTGCGACCTGAGTCCCAAAGCCCACGGCTGACAGCATTTGTTTGCCTGTTGTCTCCCCCATTCGATGGTAAGCTCCTTGAGAGCAGGTATTGTCTTGCCTCTTTTTGTATCCCCAGTGCTTAGTACAGTGCCTGGCACATAGTAGGTGCTTAACAAAGCTTATTGCTTGACTGAGCTTTCCAGCCTTGGGCCACATTGTCCGCCTTCAGCCAAATGGAATGAAAGCGATAACCTGAACTTGATCTTCCATCTCCTTCCCGAGGGCACTTGCCCAGGCTGCTCCCTCCACCTCCTGCCCCATGCCTGGAATGCCCTTCCTCCTCATCTTCGTCCCCAGCTTCCCTCAAAACTCAACTCCACTTGCAGCCTCCTTCCTGAAGCCTTTTCCGATCCTTCCTCCCCCAGCTGTTACTGTTCTCTCCCACCTCAAATTGCCTTTTCCCCCCTTGTCTGCATTCATCCTATATTTCGACAGTAGATCGCAAGATCGTGGTGGGCAGGACTCGTTTCCTTTTTTGTCCGTGCATCCCCAGTGCTGTAGCAGCTGTGTATGGTTTTGTTTGAATTCTGCTTGGGGCACTCCGTGTCCTGGGGGTCTGTTGTGTATTCAGGGGTATGAGGAATATGTGTTAGTGAAGCGGCCGCCAGTCTTGCCTGGGCTGGGGGCTGGGGGCTGGGGGCTGGGGAGGGGGTGTCTGGGAGTGAGTAAGCAGCACCCCAGGAAGCTGGCCTCTTGGGGAGGCAGGAGGGGAGGGACTGATTGCCGATGGGCTTCAGTCTTGCTTGGCACCACCCCGCTGTGTTTCTGTAGGTGGGGGGGAAGGGGGAATCGGAAGGGCTAAGCTGCGAGGCATCTTGCTTGGGCTTGCTTGGCAGTGAAGGGCAGGCAGCTTGTTCCATTTCGGAGGCCTGCTTTGGGGTGGAGGGATGGAGTTTCAGTGATGGGTGGAGGCTTCCAGCTAATAGGGAAGGCATCTCCCTAACAAGCTCACATGAGATGCACTGGAAGCTGCGGGAGAGTGGTTTGATGGGGCCGTGGCAGCAGGAGTCTGAATCACTCCGGAGATTGCGCTCTGTCCAAACAAAACACAAAACTAGGAATGCCAGAAGAGAAAGGCTCTGCAGCTGTCTCTCAGGCACGGCAATGGGGCCATCAAGGCAGTTTAATGAATGCTGAGCACATTCAGGGAAACAAACGATGTATGTGCTTCCCCATTCCATTGGCGGCTCTTCTGGACCTATTGGGCTATCTCACTGAGGCACAACTCCCCCTACCCCCCCCCCAAAAAAAAAGATGAACTGAGGCACAGCAACCAGTGGGCATTAGAGAATGATAAGACAACATAAAAACTCCAGAGCTTTACACCTAGTTGAATTCCAATGAGATAATAGATTAGACGACTGCTTTGCCAACTTGATCATTTTATCAAAATATCAATTATTTCTTGGTAGCTGAGAAGTAATCAATTTTTACTTGGTGGAGTTAATAGAAGGAATAGATTTTCATCTTCTCCTTAATAGATGAGAGGAAAGGGAAAAATACTTCTTTGACTTAATAATTAGTCACAACTGTTGACAGAAGAGAAGTCTGTTGAGACACTGGGGGGGGGGTGTAGTATGGTGTGAAGGGAGCCTGAGATGACACATAAAATGGCAGCCCTGAAAGGACATCAGGTTTATCTGGGCTATCAACTGATCAACCAATAAACATTTATTAATTAAGTGCCTTAATTAATTAAGTGCCATAATTACTTATGTACCAGGCATATGAACGAGACTATACGGAGGCAAAAAGGAGACGATATGTGTTCAAATCCTGGCCCTGTCACTGACTGGCTGGCTGGTCTTGGGCGGGGCTGGAGAAGCTGCACCCTTAAGGCCACACATGGCTCGTGAGATCCTCAAGTGTGGCCCTTTGACTGAATCCAAATTTCACAGATAAGTTCCCCACCCTTGGTCTTGGGTATCAACTTCTTTGGGTCTCAGTTAATTCAGCAGTAAAAGTGAAGACATGCACTTAAAGCTCTCCTAGATTTCTCCCAGGTGTGACATTCTGTGAAATGACTAGAGGAGAGCAGGCACTGTGGGCTGAAGGCTTCCTCAAAAGATCCATGTTCCAGCCACACTCTCTCCATCCTCTGTGACCAGAGCTTTCTCCCATCTCCTATTTACCTTTTGGAAATCTGAGCTCCTTTCAAGGTTCAGCTGTAGGGCCAGTGCCCACAAGAGGCCTTTCCTAATCCTATACCACACACACATACACACTCTCTCCCACACACACATATATACACAGTCACACTCTCACACACAGACAGTCTCTCTCTCTCTCTCACACCCAATCTCTCTCTCACACACACATACATACACAGTCTCTCTCTCACACACACACACTCACACACACACATACTCTCTCTCACACACATATATATCACACTCACACTCTCTCACACACACTCACTCTCACACACACAGTTTCTCTCTCTCACATGTACACACACATACACAGTCTCTCTCTCACACATGTACACACACACACACAGTCTCACACACACACAGTCTCTCTCTCACACACATACACAAACACACACGCTCTCTCTCTCTCTCTCTCACATACACACACACACACCAGTTGGTGGTACTCTTTCCCCCTTGAAAGATTAAGATCTGGAAGGGGCCTCAATGGGCAGCTTAGCCCCATTCCTCATTTTCCAGATGAGGAAACCAAAGCCCTAAGAAGGAAAGTAACTTGTTCCAGGTTCACCAAGGTAAGCAGAGAGGAGGCTTGAGCCCTTCTGACACCAGATCAGAGCCCTAGCCTCAGTCTCTTTTGGATTCCTAATTGTCTCCTTGGTGAGAGAGGGAAAGATGCTAGTGGTCTTCCATTTCCTTCCCAGGGAATCTAGGAGGATAAATGAGTCAAGACTTTTAAAGAGCTTTGAGTCACCATAGCAGCCAGCACTGCTGCTAATGGGTTGCTGGGAGTGCCTCCCCAGCACAGCTATATCCATCAGGCCTTCGCTTGGAACCAGCAGGCGGTGCTGATGACTCAAGCTGGGTGCTGGGCCGGCAGCTGCCCTTGTCTTGGATGGGGCTGGTGAAGCGCAAAGAGAATCAGCAGGCTGAGGACAGAGCGCGATGCAGGGTTTGAGGCTGGTGTCCAAAAGCCCCATTCCAGGAAAGGAGACCCTTTTCTAAATGGATGGCCTATCAATTGTTAAGCCACAGAACTCAACAAATGGCGTTCAGACAGGCCCTTGGGAAGAGCGTCTGACAGGCTGCCTTGCAAAATTCTTTTCGGAGGGCTGAAGTGGCTTGGGAGTCAGCAGCAGGAGACAGAAATGAGCATTTATTTATTGGGCACCTATAGCATGTGGGACATTGGCTGGGGACGATGGGGGTGATGAGACTTTGGATTCCTGCCCCCCAAGGAGGTCATAGTCTGGTGTAGGGGGGACCAAGACACCAACCTAGATAGTCTACACCATTATTTGTTTATTAATTTATTAAGTAAACGTGTATTAAGTATCTTCTGTGTAGGGACCATTGTACTAGGTGCTTGGAGATACAATGTTAAGGTAAGACTTAATGAAAGTCCTCTTGGCCTTGCTAACTAGTATAAGGAAGAAGTGCCAACATGGAGAGTTTAAAGCACCATATCACGTGGTTGATCCATCAAAGAAGAGCAAAACAAAGTGCTTTGAAAGGTCTGAAGTCAAGGCTGGGATGCTGGGATGAGATCATTGCTAGTCATGAGGCAGCCAGGTGGCCCCTGGGGTAGAGGTGGGGACTTGGTGTCTGGAGAACCTGACTTTGAATCCTGCCTCAGAGAGTGACTAGCTAAGCGTGACCCTGGGCAAGTCATTTAATCTGTCTTTCCCAGTTTCCTTACCTATAAAACGGGCATGATCATAGCACCTCCTTGAGAAGACCAGTGAGATAACATACGCAAAGTGCCTTGTAAACCTTAAATGCTGTGGCAGTGTGAGCTATTGTTACTATTCTTATTAGGCACTGGGATCAAAGAGGGCTTTCAAAGGCATTGGAAGAAATAAATATATTTTCAACCTTAGAATCTGAGTTCCAAGAGGGCAGGGACCAGCTTGTTTGTATGCCTCCAGAACTTTGCAAGTGCTTAAAAAGTGATTTTAAATTCATTTTAAATGAATGAATGAATGGAGTGAACCTTCTTATGTTTCCTTAGTGTGAAGCTAGGATAATGCCTGGGACTGGAGTCAGGAAGATCTGAGTTCAAATCAGACACTTACTAGCTGGGTAACCCTGGGCAGGTCACTTCACCCTGTTTGCCTCAGTTTTCCTCATCTGTCAAATGAGCTGGAGAAGGAAACCACTCCATTATCTTTACCAAGAAAATCTCAAATGGGGTCACAAAGAGTCTGACATGACTGAACAACAACAAATTCTGCAAAACTACCCTAACCGAGGAGTTCCCAAGAATTTACTGAGTGAACCTATAGGGTATAATCAGTTGAATGGCTCACTCAAGATAGGACCTCCTAGGACAGGGATTGTGAAGAGAAGCAGAGATGGGACAAGGGACAGCCCCCGCAATCCTTCCACCAGTCCTACAGGGAAGTCCCTGACTCAGATGACTAAATATTTGCATCTCCCCCAGAGAAAGAAAACAAAGCTTGAAACATTCCAGAATATTTAGGCATGTAAATTTTAGGGACTTCCCCACTCATTTCTGTGCAAGCACTGACAAAAGAAGAGGCCCTCCCTACTTCAGCAGAAGTCATGTGGTTGAGAGGCCTCAGCCAACTCAACAGCCTTTAAAATCGGGGCAACTAGGACCCAGGTCTCTCTCTGCTCCTCTCCTCTCTCTAAGTGTGGCAAAGAGCAACAAGGATCATGGGATTACCTTAGAAATCCTTGAATCCAGTCCCTCATTTTATAGCAGAGGAAAGCAAGAAACAGAGTGACTTCTCCAAGGTCACAACCTGGTAAGGAAGGAAGGAGTGCTGAGTGTGAACACTGCCTGGCCTACTGACAACCTGTATTACCATGGACAAGTCACTTCACTCCTCTGGGGTCAGTTTCTTCATTAGTAAAACGAGCCAATTGGACTAGGTAATCTTGAATGTCTCTAATCTCATGACCTGTCTACTCAGTAAACTCAATATAAGGATGAAATTATGGGAAATAAAAGTCTTTTAAGAATAGGGCCTGGGGCAGATAGGCCCTGGAGTCAAGAGGATCTGAGTTCAAATCAAACCTCAGACACATGACACTTACTAACTGTGTGACCCTGGGCAAGTCACTTAAACCTGATTGCCTCAACAAAAAAAAAGAGAATGTGGCTCTTTCTGAAAGCCGTTTCTTCATATATCGAATAAGGAATGTTGGCCATAAAACCAGTTTGAATAGATCATTTTCTACTCATTTTGTAACTAAGCAAATGCCAATAATGCTCTACTATTTACTATGTGTGTGACTTTGGACAAATGACATCTCTCTCTGGCTCCCAGTTCTCATTTTTGTAAAATGAAGGGATCGGGCATGAATTCCAAGGACCCTTGGATCCCCCTTTATGTCCTATAATCCTAAGGTTACTCTGCCCTCTCAAATGCTCACCTCCTCCCGTATCTTCTGAAATTCTTCAGTAAGAGTTTCATTTCTTTAGCTTAGGCCAGATGTGTCAATATCCCAATGGCCCTCTTGTGATGTTGTTGTATCAGCCCAGATGCAACCACAGCAGGGCTTTACATCCTCTGCAAGTCTTGTCTGTGTTACAACTCGCATCCTTCACATGTTGTTATTCGTCCTGCATTTTCAAAGAGGATCAATGACCTCATGGATGATGTCTTGGCTTGCATGTGGACTGGATGGGATTCACCCCAATGTTCTGGAAGTCTCCTTCTTTTACTCTGGGGGGAGGGATTTACCGGAGCAGCACTCTGGCTTCCCTCTTCTCCCTCACTCTCACCTGGTAACCCACCCACCTCCTTGTCTTCCCACCTGTTTCCTCAAAGATATCTTCCCTTTGTCATTTCCTGCACCCACACCATCATCTGAAGCAAGTGGGCTACTCTACTGTCATTTTATTGACTCACAACTTGTGTTCTTCAGATTGTGGTTTTTTAAAATTTGCAAACCTACAGCAAGGATATTGGGGTGGAAAGTTTGAGTCTTTGTATTGGGGAGGAGCTTGTGTTCAATAAGCCCCATTTTTCATAAATTATCTGGATACTCTCCGCTTTCTTTTGAATTCTGGGCCAAGCTCAAAGGGTATTTCTCCATAGTGCTGATCCCATATATGTGTGCTGATGGACTTTCTCAATGGACTGGCTGTACTCAACTGCCTGTCAAAATATGGAAAACAGTATTTTTCATCCAAATTATTTTTCCCACATAGATTATTAGGTTGACCTCTGTTGAATATTCATATATCTTATTGAAAAAGCCCTGTAATACTCAAAGGCTGGATGAAATCAGCCCAATGTAATCTATAGACAGGAATCTCTGGAAGGAGCACCTTTGGTAATCATTGACCTCACTGTTTTACACCTTATTTGATGTTAATGATCAGAGAATTATTGAATACAGTGGTGCTCTGGTGCTGACAAATGTCAAGGGAAGGGGCTTTGTGATGGAGGAAAGGACAGAAGGAACATACAGGTCCTTTCTGCGATAAAGAATCATTTGTGAAAGTGAATATTTCTTTCTCACAACTCAAAACTTATCAAAATATCCTTTCTATATATGGAGAGAGAGAGAGAGAGAGGGAGGGAGAGAGGGAGGGAGAGAGGGAGAGAGAAACAGAGAGGGAGAGAGAGAAAGAGAGAGAATTCTCATAAAAAAGAGAGGCATAAAGTTAGGTACCTATTAATGTTCTCAGTCGTCCTCTAGGTATTAATATAGTCTGGTTCCCTCCTCATTCTTTTGGAATTTCCCCCTCCCTAGTATGTCTTCTAAAAAGTCCTTCATAACCAACCTCCACCTCACTTTTCAATCTTCTTACACTTTCCTCTCTGCCATGTACTTCAGTCCAGTGATACTGGCCTGTTGACTGCTCCACAAATAAGACCCTCCATCTCTCAGCTCCAGCTCTATCTCTGGCTGTCCCCCCCATGCCTGGAATGCGCTCTCCCTTCAACTTCACCTACTGACTCCCTGGCTTCCTTTAAATCCTCACAAAAATCTTACCTTCTCCGGGAAGCTTTTCTCAATCCCTCTTGATTCTAGTGCCTTCCCTCGGTTAATTGTTTCCTATTTATCTTTGTGTAGCTTGTTGTTTCCCCCATTAGATTAGAACTTTTGAGGTCTGAGTGTCTTTTGCCACTTTTTGCATGCCTAGCATTTAGCACAGTGCCTGTCACACAGTAGGTGCTTAATAAATGTTTATTGACTGACTAACTGACCACAATGTATTGATTCCCATATGGAACCTCTCTGAGACTTTGTCTTGAATAATATCTCCGCACATATCATAGACCAAGGTCCTCGCATTTGAAGAGGCTTATTATCATGTCACTGATGATAGAAATAGGTTGCTATAGAAATGTTGACATATCTGTTCCATTTTCCATCCATGAATGTTCTAGGGATGTTGTGACTCAGCTAGGTCTCATGCTAACCTTTCCATAGACTTGTTTTCACAATTATCACTCTTCACTGCTTTGTAAAAGTACTCTAATCACAATTTTCACCCATCCTCCCTGTGGTGTTTAGATACCTGTATTTTAAAGTAGTATTGGCCAGCTATGTGGTACAGTGGATAGAGTGCTGGGTCTGGAAACAGGAAAACTCATTCTCCTGAGTTCAAATCCAGCCTCAGACACTTACTAGCTGGGTGACCCTGGGCAAGTTACTTAACCCTGTTTGCCTCAGTTCCTCATCTATAAAATGAGCTGGAGAAGGAAATGGCAAACCACCCAGTATCTTTCCCAAGAAAACCCCAAATGGCGTCATGAAGAGTCAGATACAATTGAAACAACTGCACAGCAAAGTAATATTGCTCTTGGCTTTCACCTCTCTAGTAACCAAAGAGATCACTTGCTTACTGGCTAAGTGGTTTCTAGGCTCTTTTGGCCTCCTCATTTTGGCTACTGTTTGGTTACCTTTTTGCTGAAAATACCGATAGTCATCATCAGTATCTTTCCTTATTCCATTTCATTGCATATGTTGTTTGGGTTAGAGCTATTCAGTTGTTTGGTTACTTTTCATATCTCTCTGTTTAATTTGACATTGATTGTTTTAAAACCGTAAATCTAATTATTCAGTGATCTGGTTCCACAGGCATCTGGTTCTGAGATGATTTGCCAGGAACTGGCCACTTCCTGCCTACTAAATCTGGTCAATTGCTTTTTTTTTTTTTTTTGCAATTGCTCAGTTTCTTCTCATTATTACTCTTTCTTCTAACATATTAGTTTTTATCTTAACTAATTACTCAGTGATCTAACAGCCCACAGGCATCTTATTCTGCGATGACTCCCACATCAGTAACTAGCCATATCCTGTCTATTAAGCTGGAGTCATTTGAGGGAGGGGGTGATATTGTTTGTTGCTTGCCCTGTCCAGCCTCTCCCAACTCTCCTTTAGAAAAAAAAAACAGTATTTGTGATAGCCAGATATGAAGCTTCTGAGTAGTCCATGAGCCCCAGGCTTCTTTCATTTCAACATTTCAGCCAATTAACAGTAAGGGCTTATACTTAGATAATATTTTAAATTTTCCAAAGCCAAAAACCCCATGAAATTACTTCAATGACTTTGGTTATTTCAAACCTGAAGTATTAAGAATTATGCCCTTTTTAAAGATGAGAAAACTGAGATTCTCGGAAGTGACATCCTTGAAACAAGGACAAGAAGAGGAGGAAGCAGGATGGAAGCCCAAGCTTCTTAACTGGAAGAATCTGCCTCTCAAAAGGCTTTGAATCTTCTTGAAATGCCAGGGCCACAATGAAACCCCTTATCAGACTCTTGGTACTTAGTGGTTCCTACCAGTCCCACTGGCCTTGGCTCCTACCAAGTGTTGCTGAGGATACCTTGGATTGCTCTTGGTTTTTCTCAAGTTCACAAGCTCACTGTAATGTAATCCGTTCCATCCTTGGATACTCATTTACCTATGATCAGGAAAGAGCAACCACTGGGCCATTCCTTAAAGCAGGCTTGGATTCATGGAAGGGTAGAAAGAAGTGAGTGCTTGGGAAGGAGGGATAGGTAGGGCCAATAGGGCATCCTGAGGCGGTGTTTTGTCTGGGTGCCAGTTGTACCTGGATCTTTCATGAGTCTAAAAAACCAAATCCCAGGGACCCTTCATAAGTCAAACCAAACTCCATGGCCCTGCCCTGGGATTCAGAATCCCTATAGACTAGCTTCTATTTCAGGCCATGGGATGCCACTTTGGGGAGTGGCCCTCTTATCACAGTAGGCTTGCTTTGGTTTTAATGAAAAAGTCAAAAAAAAAGAGACAAAGTTTTGAACATTTCAAAGATACTTTCTTTTAAAATTCTCTTTAGAACAGAGAAAAATAAGGGAAAACAATATGATCTCTAATGCATAATCAGCCAGAAGCACTGATTAAGCACCTACTGTGTGTCAGGCACTGGAGATACAAAGAAAATAGTGAAAGACCTTCAAGGATCTTTCTTTCTCTTGAGGGAAGGAGAAACATTCTGGCCAGGGAGTAGATAGAAAGGTAGGCTCAGAGTCAGGATGACGTGGGGTCAGACTCTACTGCTGAGACAGCCTGGCTGGGTGACCCTAGGTAAGTCACTTAACCTCTCAGACAATTCTCTAAGACTAGAGGCTTTGGGGCAGTTCCTTATTTGCAATGGCAGCAGGAATTTCCCAGCTTGCTAAAATCATAGAGTCAAATACCATCCCCTTCATCTCCTACCAGCCCCAATAGAATCAAATCAAGAGCTTGAGTCTGGCACACTGGGTAAAAGGATACTCTCCTGTCTTTCAGTTCTAGCCATATCTGGGCTTGTTTGCTGCTGGGAAGACTTGGGAGGCAGGGGCAGGACGGGCAGAAGAGAGATTTCATAACCAGGCCAAGGGAACGCATGCACCTGTCTGAACTTGTAGGGGCCTGGAATTCTCCTCTTTCTGGCCTCCAGGTAAAATTCAGCGGATGGTCGATGTGTGACAAGGTTGACGGGGAGCAGGCTGGTCTAGAGGGAAGCACCTTCAATTTGGAGGCACAGGCCCTGGCTCTCTTCCTCCCCACCTGTGTGACCCTAGGTGAGGTACTTCTCCTTCTGGGCTTTAGGTTGTTCCTCTGTAAAACAAGCTGCCCCCTCAGCTTCAAACACTTTTCCAATCATACGGTCGGTCATCTGCTGAGCTTGGGGCCTCTGTGTCCCCAACTGGCCCGTCAAGTCCTTATCTCTGGTTTTATATGCCAAGGCCATCCTGTCCCAGCTCACTGAAGAATGCCATGTGAAAGGCTCTCAAGCGGCCTCCCATAAAACCCGGTTCTGGTGCTAATGCTGTTCTCTGATGTTTCTATGACCTTGGGGAGATCACACCCCCATTCTGGGCTTGAGTTTCCTGCTCTGTCAAATGAATGGTTTGGATGAGGAGGTCCCTGAGGACATTCCAAGTCTGATGGCTTTCCAGGGAACAGAGAGAATGAATCCAAAAAAAAGCCCTTAATGTCAGAAGGGCCAGTGGTACGTATCCATTGATAGGATGGCCAGCCACCTCCCAGGCACATTCAGTCACTTAAAAAGTATCTGCTGAGTGTGCCCACTTGTGCTGCACACTGAGGGAGAAACACAGTCTGGATGAGACATGGTCTCTGCTTTCTGAAGGGTGATGGGTCTGTAATATGCAATATTTCATGAAAGGGACATCAGACAATTACAGAACAAAGTAACATGTGACCTTATAAGATTTCAGGAAGGAGAAGGGAACAAGCCTTTATATAGCACCTACTATGTGCCAGGCACTGTGCTAAGTACTTTACAAATATTATCTCATCTGATCCTCATAACAACCATTGGAGGTAGGTGCTATTTTTATCCCCACTTTATGGATGAGGAAACTGAGGTAAATAGAGAGCAAGTGACTTGCCCAGAGTCACACAGCTAATAAGTATTTGAGGCTGGATTTGAACTCAGGTCTTTCTGACTTCAGACCCAGTGCTCTATCTACTACACCACATAGCTGCCTACCCATAAGAAGGAATCTGTAGAGGAGGAAATGATATGACATGGCAGCTTATTGAATTAGCTTGGATCCATTTGCCCAAGGCCTGGTGCCATTGGTCACCCAAACGGGACAAGGCCCTCTGAGAAGTCAAATGGTGCTTCAAGAAACAACCTCAGCCTTCCTCCTGGCCTGAGTGTCTCAGCTGTTAAGTCCTAGGGAGAAGCCAGAGCCATGGAGGGGTCAGCCGACACGTTCGTTATCTACTGTCTAAGCACGTCACAATACTGACTGAGGGCTTTAAGTTTTACAAAACAATCCTCACCACAGCCCCATGATGCAGGTCATGAAGACAAAATTATCCTTATTTTAAAGGCGAAGACATTGAGGCTCCAAAGGGTGAAGCAATTTTTCCATAGTCACACAGCTGCTGAGTATAAGGGCCATGACTTGAATCCAGCTCTCCAGACTCCCAGTCAAGGAGGTGCCGAGGAAGGGACACTGAATCTGGAGTCAGGGAACCTGGCTTTCAATGCTCCATCTGCTACTTACAACCTAAGTGATTCTGGGCAAGCCAATGTGACTGCTAGAAGTAAGCAGAAGTCTGCCACTCATCCCAGAGAAACCCACCAAACTGGACTCACTTCAAAGAAGTCAGTCAGTAACAAACATTAGAAGGGTAGAGGTCTAACTACGTCAACCTCCCCCCCCCCCCACTCAATGAACACCAGTGGCTCCCTGTCACTTCAGCATCAAGCATAGCAGTCCTCTGTGTGGCTTTGAAAGCCCTTCACAACCTGGTCTTTTCCAAACTTCCCAGCCTTAGAATTTACCCTCCTCCCTCCCCATCCCTCTTGCACTCTTCTACTTGGTGACACCATTCTCCTTAGCACAAGGGGCTCCCTCTGCCATTTCCCAACTCCGGGCATTATCATTGACTCTCTGCCTTACCTGGAACTCTAGCCCACTTCATCACAATTTTCTGACTTCCTTTAAGTCAATCAATCAATAAACATTTAGTAAGCACCTACTGTGCCAGATACAGATACACTAGGGATGCAAAAGGAGGCAAAAGACAGTGCCTACCCTCAAGGAGCTAACAATCTAATGGGGGAGCCAATGTGCAAATGAATATACACAAAGCAAGCTCTAAACAGGATAATCTCACATTCTGTAGGAAGCCTTTCCCAGTAGCCCTTAATTCTAGTGCCTTCCCTCTACTGATTATCCCAATTTATCATATGTGTATATGAAATAATTTATCATATATATGTATATATTTGTATGTATGTGTGTGTGTACATATGTATGTATATATACACAGATACATACAGACATACATATATAAATGGAGGCAGCTTGATGGCACTGGCCCTGGGGTCAGGAGGACCTGAGTTCAAATCTGGTCTTAGATTTTTATTAGCTGTGTGACCCTGGGCAAGTCATTTAACCTTTGTTTGCCTCAATCCACAGGAGAAGAAAATAGCAAACCACTCTAGTATCTTTGCCAAGAAAACTCTTTGGACAGTATTGGCATGCTATGGTTCACCAGGTCACAAAGAGTCAGACATGACTGAATGAAAAATCTCTCTCTCTCTCTCATTTCTATATAGTTGTTTGCATGTTGTCTCCACATAATACTGTGAACTCTTTGAGGGCAGGGATAGTTATTTGTTTGGTGTTTGGTTTTTTTTGCCTTTCTTTGTATCTGAAGAATTTAGCACAGTGCCCGGCACATAGTAGGTACTTAATAATATTGACTTCTCTTGTATTCCTTTCCATGTGTTGAGACCTAAAGAAAGAAGGATTTCCAAAGTCATCGATTGGGACTAGTACAGTCTTAATGAACTAGAAAAAGGCAGAGCTAACAAGGCACCAGACAATGCTATTAGTCAGTAAGTGAAAATGGCAGCTAAAAGAAACTGTTGGCCACAGGAAGAGAGGCATGATGTCCAGAAGCAGGAGGATGACAGAACCACTGGCTTCTGCCCTGGACATACCCCATCTGCATTAGGGGGTTCAATTTTGGGCACCATGGTTTTCTTGCTCTACCCACTTAGATCTCAAGCCCCTTTCAGATCTTAATGGATGGTCTTCAAAAGTACCTATGGCCAAAATAATTCATCTTTGTATTGTCAGCATCCCAGTGAAGAGTTATTGATGTAGCGTGGTCCTCAGATCACAAGTTCAGGATCTATCCCCAGGCTCGAATGTGAAGCCTTTTCTGCTTGATAGAATCAGCCAGAATCTGTGTTCCATTGGAATGACCTTTGAGAATCGTAGGTCACCTCCCCTGTGGTGACACTTAAGAGGATAGCTAGCTAACCTAGATAGATGATATGTAGACAAATACCTGGGTACCTTTCTTTGTATCCTCAGTACTTGGCACAATGCCTGGCAGAGTGAATGTTTATTAAATGGCTTAATTTGAAAGAATTTTTTTGAGGTAGATTTATTGAGCACTTAGAAACATAAGCACAGTGGATACAAATGTAAGCAAGGAAGGTAGTCCCTGCCTTTAAAGAGTTTACATTCTAATGAGAGAAGACAATATTTTAAAGGGAGTTAGAAAGGGGCAGGGTGTTTACACAGTCTTGATATAGGCAAGATAAGAAGAAAGTTTACCTATCAAAACCAGGGGATCCTTGGATAGAATGCAAATTTGCATTGTGGAGTGAGTGGAGGAGGAGAAAGTTAACAAAAATGCTTCATTATTCAATTATAAAATGAATTGACAAGAAATGACAGCATTGTTTTGTAACTAGGTGGCAGAACAGATAAAGTCATGGCCTTGGAGGCTGGGGGACCTGTGATCAAGTTCTTTCTCAAATACTAGTTGTGTGACCTTGGGCAAGTCCATTAACTTTTCCCATCTCATTTTCTTCTTCTGTAAAATAGGGATGAAAATGAAACCTACCTCACAGAGCTGAAGATCAAACAAGTTGATATACGTAAAGCATTTGGAAAACCTCAATGAAAGTCTATACAAACATTGGCTATTTTTACTGTCCCTTCTTGTCCTAAGAAAGACTGTATAGGTGGACATGGGCATATTGCATTGGGAGGTGAGAGGAGGAGAGTTATCAAGTGAAAGGAAGATAGAGAGTAAATAGTGTCTGGAGAGAGAGAGTAATTCAGGGTGATCGGTTGGGGTTGGGGTTGAGTACAACCTTTCCCCTGCCTGCGTATTCATGCAGCTGCCAAAGTGCTTCTTTTCCTTTCACACTTCCTTTTTTGTCTGAGAAGATGGATGGCTAAATCTACAGTTGTCTGGTCTTTAAAATTGTTTACTTGGTACTTAACGAATGCCAAAGCTAACAAGACAAAGAATTGATCCTAACAGGGTCAGACTCTGTGCTTCACTGCCCAAGAAGAGATGACATTGCTTAACACTTTAAATTGTTGGATAAAGAGACATTTTATAAATATGCTTTCAGTCTCATTCATCTGTTATGTATTTATCAACTGCAAAAATTCTTCCCTGAGAGGTAGCAAAAAGGAAACTGACTAGGTGAAGGGTCCCCTCCACAGCTGCTCATATGTTCGTGGTTCAAGGTCTCGTCTCCCAGAACATCATGGGGCTCGTACCAGTTTCTCATTTGGTTTCATGTCTCCCTCAAGCTGATGGGAGCCTAAATTTGCCAAGGGAGCTTCAAAGGGTGATTCTATCTGTAGACCAGAGATCAAACTAGCTGAGCAATCAGCTTCTGATAAAAGACATTTAAAACTCAAACCCGTTGTCAGGTAGTGACTGGTGATCGCCAAGTTGCTTTCACATTGAGGAGTCTTGGTACTTTGAAAGGAATGGGTGGTTCCCTTTATTTTTTTTAACCTCATGATTTTTCCCATATGCTTTGTCTCTGTATCCTTCACAGTGTATTCTATGTGAGTCTGTATGGCTAAAAAGAGTACACCAATACTGCAGGGGAACTTCAATCTCATTGCTATGGTTGCTGCACCAGCGGTGGGGCCAACCCTGCCTGCCCAGCCTGTGGGATTCCTGTCTTTGTCCTTTCCTCAATTTACTACACAGGGTTCACTGGCCATGTTGGAGGCTACTCTTGTGACCTCATGACATAGCATGGATATTAACAAAGAATGTAAGCTCTCCATTTGTTGTTCCTCGCTCTCACTAGGTGACTAGATGATCTTAAAAACAAATAAACACACCAACTATGCCAGCCATGGTGGTGCATAGCCATAGTGCATGTTTTTGCTACTGGGGGAGGCTGAGGTTGGTGTGTTTTCTTGGCCGGGGCTGGAGGATTCCTTGAACTCAGGAGCTGTGAGCTTCAGTAAGGCTGAAGAATACTAGTAGCCCATACTAAGTCTGACACCAATATGGAGAATCCTGGGAAAAGGAGACCACCAGGCAGTGCCTGGCACATAGTAGGTGCTTAATAGACATTTAGAACAATTAATTAAAGAGGGAACAACCATCTGAGTTTAGAAATGGGGCAAGTCAAAGCTCCAGTGCCAATTAGCAGTGAAATTGGGTCCAGTAGGGGCAGCTAGGTGGCGCAGTGGATAGAGCACTGGCCCTGAAGTCAGGAGGACCTGAGTTCAAATCCGGCCTCAGACCAAACGCTTGACACTTACTAGCTGTGTGACCCTGGGCAAGTCACTTAACCCCAATTGCCTAAAAAAAAATTGGTTCCACTAGAGGCCATTGCCACTGTTCTGGCCTGGGTAACATAGGGAGACCCAATCTCCAAGCAACGAAGACAAAAAGAATAAATGAAATGTATATATTCTGTGCATATTCCAATGGTAACTCATTATGACAATGTCTCATATATCTCATCATTTCCTATACTACATCCGTACTCCTCCACTCCCCAGTACTACTCCATCTGACTAATATTGAGACCCAGACGATACAGTAGATCAGTAAAATATCACAAAAGTCTTCATTGTGAATCACTCTACCTTCTGACAGCTCATGGGTTTGAGGTCAGGAAGGAAGCCAGATGGTCAGAGGAGTCAGATTGTCATTTAGAATAGTTTTCAAAAGCAAAGTATGATGGATTGCAACAGTTTGCTTGAGACCAAGAATGGATTTGTAAATCGAACCACAAAATAAACAAGAAAGAAGTTAAGGAGAAATAGAATTTTAGAAAAGTTATATATGGTAGACCTCTGGAGAAAACTGAATGGGGATAGAAAGGAATATACTTTTTTTCTCAGCAGTACATGGCACTTACACAAAAATTGGCCATGTACTAGGGCATAAAAACTTCACAATCCAATGCAGAAAGGCAGAAATATTAAATGCATCCTTTTAAGAACATGATGCAAGAAAAATTATATGTAATAAAGGGCCATGGAAAGATAGACTAAAAATTAATTGGAGACTAAATAATCTAATCCTAAAGCATGAGTGAGTGAGACAGCAAATCATAGAAACAATCAATTACTTCATCCAAGAGAATGACTACAATGAGACAAAACACCAAAACTTACGGGACGCAGCAAAAACGGTTCTTAGGGGAAGTTTTATATTTCTCAATACTTACACGAATAAAATAGAGAAAGAGGAGATCAATGAATTGGGCATGCAACTAAAAAAAACTAGAAAAAGAACAAAGTAAAAATCCCCATACCAAATTAGAAATACTGAAAAAGAGAGATGAATAAAAAAAGAAAAGAGAAAAACTAGAAAAAGAACAAAGTAAAAATCCCCATACCAAATTAGAAATACTGAAAAAGAGAGATGAATAAAATTGAAATTAAGAAAACTATTGAACTAATAAATAAAGCTAAGAGCTGGTTTTATAAAAAAAATAAAATAGATAAAACTTTGGTTGATTTAATTAAAAAAAAAGAAGAAAAGAAGAAAAACAAATTACTAGTATCAAAAACTAAAAGGGTCAATTCACCACCATGGAAGATGAAATTAAAACAATAATTAGGAACCATTTTGCCCAACTGTATGCCAACAAATTTGACAATCTTAGTGAAATGGATGAATATTTACAAAAATATAAATTGTCCAGATTAACAGAAGAGGAAGTAAAATACTTCAATAACCCCATCTCAGAAAAAGAAATTAAACAAGCCATCAATGAGCTCCCTAGGAAAAAATCTCCAGGGCCAGATGGATTTACTAGTGAATTCTATCAAACATTTAAAGAACAATTAATTCCAATACTACATACTGTATTCTTTGGTCCAGAGACACTTGGCCTCCTTGCTATTCCTTGAACAAGACACTCTTATCTCCTGACTTCAGACATTTTCTCTTCCTGTCTCTTATGTCTGGAATGCTTTCCTTCTTCATCCCTGCCTTCTGCCTTCTCTGACTTCCTTCAAGTCCCACCTAGAATTATACCTTCTATAGGAAGTCTTTGCTAATACAGAAGGAAAGAAGGAAAATGGCAGAACTAAGACAAGTCATTTAGATAATTTGGGCCTCAGTGCTCCCTGGTAAGATAATGGGACTGAACTAGCTGGCCCTGGAGGACTGTTTTGGCTCTAAATCTGTGACCTATAATCATGAACTCTGATATTGAAGCGGGTAATATCCCAGATCACACATAAGACATGTCTCTTGAATACAATGTAATAAAAAAAGAACTTGACCTAAAATAAGAAGTCTGGGGTTGTAGCTGTTTAACTTTTCAACAGTATCCTGAGACTTTCCATGACTCAGCTTCTTCTCCTGCATAATGAGTAAGTCCAGCCTACCTGATATGGCTCTTGTGAAGATGAGATCCTAGCTTCATCCATGCCATTTTGCTGCCTCAACTTCTTTTTGCTTCTTTACTTTCTAAATGTGTATATGTACATGAAGTGTCTCTAGAAAAGACCAACCTCTTTGGAAACTTAGGTTTGTGACACAGTCCTGGTACGTAACTTTTTAAGTCCATACTTGTTCCCCAAAGAATTCAGTTCTCCTTTACCCTCTGATGCCCAGGCAGGGATGGGGAGGTAGTGGTGAGAGGGTAGTTCTTATATCATACACCAGAAAATGAGTAGTATAAGCTGGGAAATATCACCAATCCACATCAGTAGGATTTGAGAAAACAATGAATTAGATTTCATTAAAAAAAACAACAACAACAAATAAAAACAACTGTGATCCTATCAGAGCCAGGAGCTCCTGGTTAAGAGATTCCTTCTACCAATGCTGGAAGTTGCTTGATATGCTGTGAGGTTGACTGATTTATCCAATGTCACAATGCTAGTCTGTGACAGAGGCTGGCAATCAGGTCTTTCTGACTCTAAAGCCAGAGCTCTCTCCACTACTCTGTGCTGCCTCTTTAGGGTTCAATATGAAATAGTTTTAAAAAGGAAAAAAAGAAAAGATCTACTCTGGGCAGTCAGTCACCCACATGACTATCACCTATGTCTAGGCCAAGCCTCACACTACCCAAATCATTGTGAAATTTGAGTGCTTTTGGGGTACATAAATATAGCAGCTGCTGCCTCAGAAAATTTTCTCCCTGTGTTTCAACACCTTTTTGATTCTTTGATGTAAGTGATTTCTCAGCCTTTATTTTTTTTTTTTTGATCACCAGGATGAGGTTTGGTTTTGGATTTTGGGGGGCATATAGGGAGAAGAGGAATTGGGAAAGGAAAGAGAAAAATAAAGATCAGAGAAGTAGAAAGAGCCTCATGAAGGAGCATGTCCCAGAAACTGGGAGGAGATAGAGAATTCAGGAGGAAGACTGTTCAACAGTGTCAAATACTGTAGAGATAAGAAGGGATTTTAAGACTAAGTGAAGATCACTGGAATATAGTTCTCAGGATACAGGAGATTAGTAGGAATACACTGGATGATGTATGGTTTTGGTGATGAAAACAGAAGGACATAAAAAGACAGAAACTCAAACTAGACATCCCCCTAGAAGTTAACAGAGCCCAACACTAACATTAAGTTTAAAGTAAAAAAAAAAGTAGGCTTGAAGAAGGATTAAAAAAAAAGAACCCAAACATAAAGAGATATAATGATAAAAGGGAAGTTCAAGACAAACTTAGAAGATAATGTGTTCAAAACATCTTCAAGCAAAGTCACAAAGAAAAATGTAGATTGGATAAAAGCCTGGTGATCATTATCAGAAGGGTTAAAAGGTAAGAAAAAAAAGCAAAAATGTTTTAAAAACTAATTAAGAGTGAAAGAGGAAAAAATGGGAAAAGAAATGGTAGTTATGCAAGAAAGTTATGAAATGAGAATTAACAGTTTTATAAAAGAGGTACAAAGGGCAACTAGGTAATATAGTGGATAGAGCGCCAGGCCTGACACCAGGAAGGCTCATCTTCCTGAGTTCAAATCTGGCCTCAAACACTTACTAGCTGTGTGACCCTGGGTAAGTCACTTAATCCTGTTTACCTTAGTTTCCTCATCCATCAAATGAGCTGGAGAAGTAAATGGCAAACCAGTATCTTTGCCAAGAAAACCCCAAAAGAGGTCACAAAGATTTGGACATGACTGAAATGACTGAACAACAACAACAACAACAAAAGAAGCAGAAAACATTACTGAAGAAAATAACTCCATAAAAATTAGGACTGTCCAAATCAAAGATTATGATTCCATGAAGCATCAAGAAATAATAAAACAAAATTAAGAGACTGAAAAAATAGAAGAAAAGTGAAATATCTCAGAGGAAAAACAACTGAACTGGAAAATAGATTGAGAAATAACCCTCTTTTAGAAAAAAGAAATTGAATAAGCCATTAGTGATCTCCCTAAGAAAATAACCACAGGAACAGACGGATTTACAGGTGAATTCTACCAAATATTTAAAGAACAATTAATTTCAATACCACATACACTGTTTGGAAAACAAAACAAAACAAAACAAAAGGTAAAGAAGGACTCTTGCTGAATTTCTTCTATGATATATGATCTTTATGCCTAAAGCAGGGAGAGCCAAAACAGAGAAAAAAAAATTACAAATTTCTTTTAAGAATATTAATGCAAAAATTTTGTACTAGCAAGAAAATTGAAGCAAGATATCACAAAGATTATTTATTATGACTAGGCTGGATTCACATCAGGAATGCAGAGCCAGTTCAACATTAGGAAAATGATAAGTATAATCGACCATGCCAATAACAAAAGAATAAAAATAACATTGTTATTTAAATAGAAGCAGAAAAATATTTTCACATGATACAGCACTGATTGAAAGGAATAGTTTCAGAAAAATTTGGGAAGATCTGCATGAACTGATGCAAAGGCAAGTGGACAGAAGCAGGAGAACAATGTATACAGTAACATTATGGTAAAGATAATCAATTTTGAAAATATTAGTAACTCTGATCAATATAATAACCTACCACAATTCCAAAAGACTCATAATAAAGCATGCTACCTGACTCCAGAAAGAGAACTGGTAAACAGAGTAAAGATTGAAGCATATTTTCTTCTGTTTCTTTCTGTTTTTTTTCCCTGGAACATAGCTAGTGTGGAAATCTTTTGGCGTGTGTGTGTGTATACACACATGCATACACACAGACACACACACATATGTAAGGGATTTTATTTTTCCTGCTTTCTCGATGGGTAGGAAAGAATTTGGAATGGATGATAAAACAAAATTAAGTTAAAAAAAAAGCCAAAGCTGTAATCAAAATAATTTGATTCTGAGTAACAACTAGAGAGGTTGATCATCAGTTCAATCAGCTGAACAGAATGGGTACATATAATATGTATATATCTATATCTATATATATGGATATATATATGTATGTATACTTCTATATATAATATATAGAAATAAATGAACATAGGAACCTAGTGTTTCCTAACCCCCCAAATTCCAGCTATCAGGACAAGTACTCACCCTTTGACAAAAACTGTTGGGGAAACTGGAAAGTAGTCCAGCAGAAATTAGACATAAACCAACATCTTATAACAAGATAAGCTCACAATGGGTTCATGATTTAGACATAAAGGTGATATCATAAGGAAATTAGTACAGCAGGAAAGAAATCACCTGTAAGATGTGTGGATAGGGAAGCAGTTCATGACCAAACAAGATATATACAGGTTCATGGGAAGTAAAATAGATAATTTTGATTATATAAAATTTTAAAAAAAGGTTATACACAAAACCAATGCTGCTAAAATTAAAAGAAAAGCAGGGAACTGAGAAAAAATCTTCGTAGCAAATTTTTTGGATAGTCTCATTTCTTAAACATATGGGGAATTGGGCCAAATTTATAAGAGTAAGAACCATTTTCCAATTGATAAATGGTCAAAGGATATGAATAAGCAGGTCTCAGGGGAAGAAATCCAAGCTATTAATAGACATATTTAAAAAAAACACTCCAAATCACTAATAATTAGAGAAAATTAAAACAATCCTGAGGTACCACCTTACACTCATCAGAGTGGCTAAGATGACAAAGAAGGAAAATAACAAATGCTAGGGTGAATTGGGAAAACAAGTACACTAATGTACTGTTGGTAGGGTTGTGAACTAGTCCAGCCATTCTGCAAAGCAATTTGGAATAATGTAAAAAAAAAAAGACTATTAGATTGTGCATACCTTTACATCCAGCAGCACCACTATTAGGGCTATACACCAAAGAAATCAGGAGAGAAAGGACCCACATGTACAAAAAATATTTATTAAAACTGGAAGTGATCCCAGAGACCATCTTGTCTAATCACCTCATTTTACAGATGGCAAAATTGAGACCCAGGGAGAGGAACTGACTTGTTGTAAAGGGGTCATATGGTCATAGATCTAGAATTGGCAGGTATCTCAGAGGTTGTCTAATCCAACTATCTCATGTTCTAGAAGAGGAAACTTCAGACAAGAGAGATTAAGTGACATGCTCAAGGTCACAAAGGGAGCAAGCAGCTGAGATGGGATTTGAGCTCAAGTTCTCTGACTCCAGATCTAGAATGCTTTCCTTTGAATCAATCATTCTCTAAATATGGATCTTGTACTTTTACTGTGACACAGTTAATCTCGTTAGAGAAAATATATTTCTTTGTTATTAGGGCTCAACAGAATACTAGCAGGGAATCATAAATACAGCTGAGTCCACTTAAATCCATCCCCTAGGCTTGGTATGCCAGTTGGGCAACAGAAAATGTCATTGCATGTGTGTGTGTGTGCATGGGCATGTGTGTGTTTATAAATAAATTTGTATTTGTATGCTTCAAGACAAAGAAGATGGAATCTCTTACATCTTAATTGAAACATAGTTAACTTGGCTCTAAATATAAGATGAATGGCCAAAAAAAGTCAACCAAACAGCATTCATGGATCAAGCACCTACTATGTGCCAGGGCCTGTGTTAGATGATGAGAACAAAAATGCAATGAATGAAATAATCCCTACCCCCAAGAAACTTATGTCATAAAAGTGCAAGACAACAAGCACATATGTGTGTATATATATATATATTATATATGGAATAAATATAAAGAGAATGAATGAAAAAAAACCAAAGCATTTTGAGAGGAAGGGCATCAGGAGTGGCTTGAGCCATGTTCTCAATGAAAAGAGAATCTCTTAGGTAGAGATGAGGAGGAAGTGCATTCCAGACTTGGAGAACAATAATTGCAAAAGCATGAAGATATTTGCGAGAAACAGAGAGAAGGCCAGTTTGATTGGATAGCAGATTATAGGAAGGGTAATAACATACAAGGAGGCTAGAAGTCTAAATTGAGGTCAGGCTCTGAAGGGCTTAATGTAAATAGGTGAGTTTATGTTTTTTTCTGCAGGTAATAGGTAACCAGTGGAATCTATAGAGCAGTAGAATCATTTCTTCAGATATGTGCACAAGAAAAGTCATTTTGGCAGCAGTGGAGAATCGACTGGAATGGTGAGACAAGGGACAGCGATGTCAGTTGGGAGGATGTTACGTCAATGTAGGTGACAAATGGTGAAGGGCAGAACCAATGAGGTCCCTATATGAGCAGAGAAAAAAAGATGATGCAAGAGGTGATGTGGAGATCCAAAGAGTCAGATTTAGCAACTGCTTGGATATGTGGAGTGATGGAGAGGGAGAAGTTGAGAAAAGTAATATAGTTATGAACCTAGAAGACTGGAAGAATGATGATGCCTTCAATGGAAATAAGGAAGTTTGGTAGAAGAATGAGCTTTTTTTTGGGGGGGGAAAGAATGATTCAAGTTGTGGGAATGTTGAGTTTAATATGTTTCCAGGACAACCATAGGAAATGGCCAATTGGTGATGCAGGGCTGATGGTCAGAGGAGTAACTGTGCTGGATGTAGAGATCTGGGCATTATGGGCATCATTACAGGACTAAGCCTGGAGAACGTGATGAGGTCACAAAGAAGTAGAGAGAGGACAATAGTGGACCTGAGAAAGAGCCTTTGGGGGAACACCCACAATTAGAAGACATGATCTGAATGATGAACCTACAAAGAATTTGGAGAAGGAGCAGCTGGGAAGATAGGTAGGAGAAAGTAGTGTTATGGAAGTCCAAAGAATAGTGAATATCCAGGAAGAGTGGATGGCAAAAAACTGGCAAATATATCAGATGAGGATTGAATAAAAGACAAGCAGAATAATAAGAAATTACTGGAACAGCACATGTTGTGGTGGCAAAAGATGGGAAACAAAGTGGACATCCATCAATTGGGGAATGGTTAAACTCATGATAGATAAATGAAATGGAATATTACTGTGCTGTAAAAATGATGAATATGATGAATACAGGATCACGGAAAGATTTCCACCATCTGATGCTGAGTGAAGTACTCAGAGCCAAGAAAATGATATACACAATGACTACAATAACGAAAATGGAAAGAGCAACCACAAAACAATCAAGTTATGATGAACAAGCATGGACCCAAAGTAGAGAGGTGAGAAGATACTCCTGCCTCCAATTTTGCACGTGTGGAAAGTCTCTAGATGTGCCACGTAACACAGCTTGGTGGCACAATATATAGAGCACTAACTCTGGAGTTAGCTCCCCCTGCCTCAGACACTTTCTAGAGCTATGTGACCCTGGGTAAGTCACTGAACCTCTGTCTGCCTCAGATTCCTAAACTGAAGAGTAAAGATAATAATAGTACCTTTTTCCCAGGGTTGTTGTGAGGAGCAAATGGGGTAATATTCATTAGCACTTAGCACTGTGCCCGGTACATAGTAGGTGCTTCATAAATGCTTGTTCCTTTCTCTATTGGTTGGCTTTTTTTCTCTCATTTTTTCAATATTATTTGTTATACAAGATATCACTTTGGGAGGGGGCAGGGCCTAGCGGGCAGGATACTGGAGAAATTCTGGTAATAAAAAAGATAGCAATACAAATATCTTTTAAATGAGATAATTGGTAATTTTGCAGAGAGTAATTTCAGTTAAGTGATAGAGTCAGAAACTAGATAGTCAAGAGTGTGTCAATTGACAAGAATAAATGCTATCTCTATGCCATGCTCTGTGCTTAGTGCTGTGGAGACAAAGAAAGACAATGATAGCTTCCTGCCCTGAAGGACAAAGGAGGAGATAATGTGCCAACAATCATGGCCATACAAGATATCTCCCTTGTAAATGGAAACTAACCTTAGAGAGAAGGCACTAGCAGTTAGGGTGGGAGGGTGGAAAGACCTCCTGCAAGATGGTGGGATTTCAGCTAAGTCTTAAAAGAAGCCAGAGAAGTTGGGAGGTAGAGGTGAGAGAGGAGAGAATTAGAGGCATGAGGGACCGTTAGTCAAGAGGCATGGAGGGAGCAGGTGGAGTCATGTTTAAGGGATAGCAAGACGTCCGTTGTTGCTGGACCATTTAATACACAGAAGCCAACCAAGTTTGAGAAGGCCAGAAAGGTAAGAAGAGACCAGATTGTGTGAACGGCTTTAAAAGTCAAGTAGAGGAATTTATATTTGACCCTGAAGATATAAAGGAGAGAAAGTAGAAATAATTAGCAATCACAGATTTTTCATTTTTTCTAGGAGTTTGAGAAAAAAGAAAGAGATACATGGTGATAGCTTAAGGTGATGGAATGACTAGTAAAGGTTTTTTTTTGTTTTTATTTTTAGAACCCAGGACACTTGGCCATGTTTGAAGGCAGGGAGAGGACCAGTACATAGGGAAAGGCTGAAGATTAGAGAAAAACAGGCGAAGAGGGAGGCCGTAATTTTTTGGAAAAGATGAGAGGAGACAGGATCAAGGGCACATGTGGAGGGAGATTTTACCTTGCGTAGGGGATTCTGTCATCTTTCAGAGCCAGCAGCAAATATTCTCCTTCTGGAAGATTATTTATTTCTTTTGAGGTTTAGCATCTAATGTACCATACTGTTGGTCTCATATTCCAATATTATTACACATGTTCCTGTCTTCACATTTGTCATCATCACCCACTCTCATCTCCTTTCCCATAATCTCTGATAATGAGGTGGCCCTTCTTGCAAATTACTGGAGGAAAAAGAAAAAGAAAAGGATGAAATCATAACAGAGAAGAAATGAAAAGAAATCAAGCCAAAGCAGATTGTTCTTTCTCACTCTCTGGAAAAGAACTGAACCTCTGAAATGCCAGAGGAGAGCTTTTCAGGCCTAAGCATAACCTACTCTACATACTTATATGCCAGAAAAATTGAATATTCAAAAGAAATGGAAGATTATCAACAAAAATATGAAATATCCAATTAACAGCATCAAAGAGAGATCTTAAATAGTTCAACTTCAGAGAAAGAAATTGGACCAGCAGTAAAGGAGCTACTAAAAAAGTGGGATTGGGAGAAACCTTAGTCCAGGTTGATTCCCAGGCAAATTCTACCCAGAATTTAAAGGACAATTCAAACCTTTACTACCCACACAATTCTCAGAAACTGAGAAAGAACTCTGTACCAAACTCTTTTTAAAAAAATGTGGCAAATATCTATACCAGGTAAGATAAAACAAAGAAAGAGAACTAGAGATCAATAGTCCTAAAAAAATTCAAATATTTTAAATCAAATTTGAGCAAAAATTCTAAAATAATAGCTCTAAAACCCTATTTACTATGATCAAACTTAATTTATACCACAGATGCAAGGATGGTTCAGCATTGGGAACACAAAGAATGTAATTAATGAGGTTTCAACCAATGCAGAAAAATCTTTTGATAAAAGCAGCTGGGGAGCACAGTGGATAAAATGGAGGTTTGGAGTCAGGAAGACCTGAATTCAATTCTGATTCAGATATTTACTAGCTGTGTGGCCCTGGGTCAGTCACTTAAACTCAATCAACATCACTTTCCTCATCCATAAAATGGAGATAATAATAGCACTTACTTCACCTTGTTGTGTTGATCTAATGAGATAATATTTGTAAAGCACTTAGCACAGTGCCTGATACATAATAGGTACCATATAAATGTTAGTCATTTTTATTATTGTAGTTGTAGTTATTATTATTATTAAAGTACAATATTCATTTAAGATGAATATTCCACAAATCAGAAGTATAGAAGGACCATTAAAAAAATATAATAAAATCCTGCATCTAAAACTAAAACCTAGTATTGACAGGGAAACACTGAGAAGTTTCCTAATACATATAGGACAATTGCTTTCTTTGCTGTTATTTGACAGGGTTTTAGAAATGCTATTGATAGCCGTAAGACAAAGAAATTAAAGACATAAATATAGACAAAGAGAAGACCAAACTAACCATATTTACTGGCAACATGATGGCTTATTTAGAATACCTTAGAGAATCAGCAAAGAAAGTAGCCTTTTAGCTTTAGCAGCTTCAGAAAAGTAGGAGACATGAAATGAGGCCAGAAAAATCAATGATATTTCAATAAAGCATAAAATCCAGAATTCAATCACAGAAGAAAACATTACATTCAAAAAAACTACAAAATCTCAGCATTTCTTGGCATCAATCTACCCAACAATACTCAATATTTATATAGATACAATTACAAAATAGTCTTTAAAAGAATAAAGAATGACTTTAATAATTGAAGTGACAGCACTTATGATTGGACTATGCCTAATAACATAGTAAAGTGATTATATTTTCTAAGTTAATCTGCAGATTAAGTGTTATACCATTCAAAGTGCCATGGGTATATGTTTTTTAGAATTAGATAAAATAGCAACAAAGTTATCTTGAAGAAGTATGAGGTCTAGAATCTCCAGAGAAATAAGGAAAAAAAGAAAAGATAGTAATGAAGGGGGTAAGAGCACTTACTGCTATCAAACTATACTATAAAATAGTAACCATCAACACTATTTGGTATTGAGGGGCAGCTAGGTGGTGCAGTGGATAAAGCACCAGCCCTGAAGTCAGGAGGACCTGAGTTCAAATCCGGCCTCAGACCAAACACTTGACACATACTATCTGTGTGACCTTGGGCAAGTCACTTAACCCCAATTGCCTTACCAAAAAACAAAAAAACAAAAACACAAAAACAAAACTATTTGGTACTGGTTTAAAAAATAGAAAAACAAGGGGGCAGCAGGTGGTGCAGTGGATAGAGTTCTGGCCTTGGAGTCAGGAGGACCTGAGTTCAAATCCAGTCTCAGACATACAACACACGACAGTTACTAGCTGTGTGACCCTGAGCAAGTCACTTGGCCCCGATTGCCTAGCAAAAAGCAAAAAAGGAAAAAAAATAGGAAAATGGATTAGTCAAACAGAATAAGATTACAGAGAATCAGAAACAATCCATCTTAATTACCTAGCATTAGGTAAAGTTGAGAAAGTACTTGATTAGTGTTAATAATGTCTCCATGGACCTATGGAATTATTCAGATGTGCACTTCACTGTACTGGAACCAATTACTACATTTTATGTATAACTTTCACTTTCAACAGTGTGAATTTGAATACATATATATCTACATCCAGGGATATATTATCTATACAGATCAAGACCTCTTATAAATTACTTGTGAAAGATCTCCTTACTTCATAAGAGGTGGTAGGAAACTTGGAAGGTGGAAATTAGAGTCACATCAACACCTTACACTACTTTAAGATGATTAGATCAAAATTGATATGTGGTGTCAATCAGTCAGCTAGTAAGCATTTATTAAGCACCTGTTACATGCCAGGCATTGTGCTAAGCAATAGAGATACAAAGCAAGAAATATTAAAAGTCATAACATAAAGAAACTAAGAGAGAAACACAGATACCTTTTTCATCCATGGCAAGGCAAATTGTTAATAAAACAATGGCTGTCTCATCACAAAATATAAAATAAATACTTCAGATTGCATAAAGTTTAATAGCTTTTACATAAACAAAATCAATGTAACTAGAATAAAAAGGGACACTGTCAATTGGGGAAAAAATGTCTGCATTAAATACCTCTGCTGAGAAGAAATCCAAAATTATTAACACAAATATATAGGGTGTCCCAAAAGTCAGGGCACTAAGACTTTTGGGACATCTATTATTAGACCAAGAGATATTCCCAATGGAAAAGTGATTAAAATATATAAGTAAACAATTCCCAGAAGAATTGCTAACAATTTCCAGTCATAATAAAGATCGTTCCAAATCTCTAATAACAAAAAAAATACAATTCAAAACAATTCAGAGGTTTCACCTCATACCCAAGAAATTGGCAAAGAGGACAAAAATCAATTTTGGGTGGGTTGTGGAAAAACAAGTACAATATTATGTTACCAGTGGAGATGTAACTTGGTCCAACCATTCTGTAAAATGATTTGGAATGTAATGAAAATGTCCATTATCACTTGACCCATGAACCCCATCCCATACATCCCAAGGAAATCAAAGCTAGAAATTTCTCACAATATTTCCAGCAGCACTTTTTGTAGTGGAAAAGTGGGAAAATTTCTACTAGAAACCAAGTAGATACTCATCAACTAGAGACTGTCTAAAACTCTGGCATAGGATTATTAGTGGAGTATTATTGTGCCATAGGCAAATGTGAAGATGATGCATACTGAGAAACCTCCAAAGATTTATTTGAATTAAAAACAAATGAAGTTAGTAGAAGCAGGGAAAGGATAAATGTCATGGCTACAACCTCATAAAAAGGAAGATACACAGTAGCAAGAATATCTAACATGAAATGACCATCTGCATCTTTATGATACTCAAGCTTGACTCTGAAGAATATTGTCCTCCTTGCACAGGTAGAGAACCATGGGCATGGAGCATTGCATTTGTTGTTAGACTTGGTTGATTTCTTTTTTAGTTTCACTGAATTGCTATTTTTCTTTCTTTTTCTTTTTTCTTTTCTTTTTTTTCTTAACCAGAGCAGGAGGAGAGATGAATATATTTGTCAGTGAATTGAGGTTAAATCAGAAGAGACCCCAATTTTTTTAAAGTAAAAAGTTCTATAAAATTGTTAATATTTAAAAGGCTCAAGCATGTTAAGGACAAACTTTTATCATTTCGGAAAATTGCTAATGTTCTACACTTAATTCTTCATAATAATGACTCAATGAGGTATTTTCATAATGTACATTAAGAGTAAGTGAGCTTAGTGTCATTACCCTTTTTTATAGTTTTGATCTAGGTGATTAATGGGTATTCATTCATGGAGGTGATGACATCTTTAAGATTAAGAGAGATAAACAGATTTGGAAAAGCATTCAATATTGTGTCTCTTGGAATCTGCCTGGAGATAAAGATGTGTCTCACAATGCAGAACAAACTATAAAATACGGAACTGTCTATACTTCACCCACATGCTTTAAGCCATATCTGAACTCTAACTGGTGGTTGGGTGCCTATAGATTTCACATCTAAAGATCAAGCTTGAGTAATGTTTCAGCATTAAACCAATGTATTTGAATAATATTCACATCTCTGTGATCTACTGTGGTCAGGGGTGTGTGTGTTTGTGTGTTTGTGTGTGTGTGTGTGTGTTTGTGTTTTGACTGTAATATTCCACCTTTTAATTGGCATATACACTAAGGTGAAAGAATGAGACCTTGCTACTTTGGTGGAATAGCAGCTAGGTGGCACAATAGATAAAGGACTGGGCCTGACGTCAGGACTTCCTGAATTCAAATCTGGCTTCAGACACTTAATAGTTGTATGATCCTGGGCAAGTCACTTAACCCTGTTTGCCTCAGTTTCCTCATCTGTCAAATGAGCTGGCGAAGGAAATGGCAAACCACTCCAATATCTTTGCCAAGAAAACCCCAAATGGGATCACAAAGAGTCAGACATGACTGAAACAAATGAACAACTTTGGTGGAACATTGCAGCAGGTTCTTATTCCACTAGGGAGTACGATTCCCCTTAACCATGCTTTTTTATACTCTTAAATTGTTGTCCCTTTCTTTCCCTGTCAAAACATTTTCCTGGCCACCACTCTTTTATATATGTTATTTTCCTTTTATAGTTTTCTTGAGGATAGGGACTGTCCTGTTTGCTTCTTGTATTCATATCTCCAGTGCCTGGCATATAGTAGGAACTTAATAAATGCTTCATTAAAAAAAATCATCCTTTAGTTCCATAAAACCTCCATAGAGGTTTTACACAATTTTCTAGTGAGCTCACTCTTGTTAATATTGATATTGATCTCAGAAGTTAGCAGTGTGCCCCAGGAACTACCTAGCTGTGGCCAACTGACCTTTACTCAACAATCTGGGAGGTTCATCCTTCATTTCAAAGAGGACCAATAACATCACAGATGATGTTTTGACTTGCGTGTGAATTGGATTTAAGTGAGGCAGAGTTGCACAAAGTTGTCAGCCTCACATTGTCTCTTCCTGAGTCATCAGAGTCTAGTAGCAAGACCAAAGTCAAAACCACGGGTGCTGGCCGCGGGGATGCAGTGGATGATTTTTGTGCCTCTGATGTCTGACAGAGCTCTAAGTGCTCCATGGCGCCTGCGTCAGCCGCCTTCATGGCCACTGGGACAAACTGTTCTCATCCACTCATTCCACTGGGGAAGGTCTTCACATGCTTGGGGTAGACAACCCTCCCCCCCCGCAATGGCTTTGAGACCTATTGCTTACCCTCAATCTAGTTTAGCCCATATGCCAAGACAGTTTTGCTGGGGTGTAGCCACTGCACATGTTACAGTTTCTTGGGGCCACAGGTGAGAACTGGGTAAATGGTGGATGAGCTGCTCAGAAAAGGGCTCAGCACACCATCACACCAGAGGTGCTAGTATTCTCTGAACACCCCATAACTAGACCCGAACATAAGGAAATCTGTAATAATAGTTTAAAAGATATGAGTGATAAATTCAAAGGGGAAGAAAGTCGAGGCTGGAGAATGACCTAGAATGCTATCATGATAGTTAAAGATGGTGATACTAAAGGTGTTCAATAGTGGTGATGGAAGAGAGCTAATGTGAGAGAGACTTTACAGAGGAAGAATTGATGCACTTGGAGTCAGTTGAAAATGAGAGTTGTGGGAGGGGGAAAAATCAAAGGCAAAATCAGGTTCTCAAATAACAGAATGAATGTTGGTACTGCTGCTGGAAACAAGGGGGTCAGAAAAAGCAACAGGATTGGGAGTAACATGATAAACTCGACTTTGAACATTTCAAATTGGATGTTCCAGTGGGATATCCAGCTAGACATGACCTGCAGGCACTAGAAATGCAAAAGAGATATCAGGGCTTGTGAGACAGATGTGGAAGGCACTTATGTAGAGATCACAGTTGAATTTTCCAAGAGCAAATGAGATTACCAAGGGAGAGAGGATAGAGAATAAGAAAAGAGAAGAGAAGATAAAATTGAGGGGAATACCCATCTTAACAGATCTGGAAGAGGAAAAGAACCAGGGAAGGAAAATGTAGAGGAGTAGAACTAAGAGATTATGTCTCTGAACCCAAAGGAAGAGAGGGTATCCAGAAGGAAAAGATTATCAATAGGTTCAAATTCTATAGAGACATTGAAATAGATGGGATTTGATTTTTTTGAAAAAGCAACTAAATTTAATGATTACTTCCTAGTTAATGACCTTAGAAAAATCAGTATCAGTAGGGAAACCAGGGGTAGGTAAAAGGAAAAAGAGGCATCAAAAAATAGAATGAGGGGGGGGACAGGCAATGTACACAGTGTACTGGAGGGAAATCTCTTCCTTTCATCATTGACAAGTGCCAGTGCGCCACAGGGGCCCATCTATCAATCTCATTCTCCTGATATAACCACCGGAGTGAGCAACCTGCCGAAGGTTCTCAATGAGTATGGTGCCTGAGAAGCTGAGGCAGCTAGGGAATGTGCTGGATTAGGTGATGGACTTGGCACCAGGAAAACTGGAGTTTAAATCTTGTCTCAGGCACTTATTAGCTGCGTAGTCCTGAAAAAGTCAATTTGCTTTTTTTAGACTCAGTTTCTTCATTTCTCTCTTGTTGAGAGAATGAAAGGAGATAATAGATGTAAAGCATTTTGCAAATCTTAAAGCTCTATAAAAAAATATTAACTATGTGCAAAGTGCTGAGGAGGGATACATATAGTGAGAGGAAAGGATAATGAGTCAACAGCTCAAGAGCCACTCTAAGATCTAGGAAACATTCCAAGGCCCAAGGGAAGCCTCTAGCATGGCAGGTAAGTCCTCTAGAAGGGATTCATGGAAGGATGTCATTGGTGCTCTTCAAGAACAAAGGACAAACAATAAACAAAAGATGGAAGGAACTTGAGTAAGACATGCTCAGGATTAAGAAATCCTTAGTGGGTTAGGAAGTGCCTTGGTTGAACTAGCACCCAAACTAATGAGATCCTGGTTCCACTGATGCATGGAAGGTGATATTTGAATACCACTGGGCTCCTCTTCTTGGGCTAGATAATCCTATTCCTTCAGGCTTCCTTTTCATTCTTATTCTCTAGCTATTTCTTTAATCCAGAAATTCTTTTTTGAGTGCTTGCTGGTGTAAGGCTGGCAATGTGTGTGTGTGTGTGTGTGTGTGGTTACACAAAGCATCCTGTGTGGTGCTTGGTCTCAAGGCACTGACATCAGGTAAACAAACGCACCATTTGATATCAATATAAGGGGTTATTTGCTTTAGGGCCAACATGGTGCTACAGACTTTCCTTGTAAAGTTCTCCAATAGCCTTTTCTATAGTTGGTGTTGCCAGAATTAATAGTGTTGCATCCCAAGAGCTCCGTGGAATGTAGTAACATCATTAGAAAGGGAAGGACAAGAGCTGATGTTGGGCTACATATTTCTGGAGCCATTTTCCAGGTAGAAGAGAAAGAGGATGTTGAGGTATCAAAATAGTAGTCACGGGTGAGTTGTTTTGTTGTGACCAGGAGGTATGGAATCTGTCTTTTTTGTGTGTTTCCCACCCCTGAGACATTATTGGGGACCATTCTTCCCCAAATTAGAAGTTTCAAAGCCTCCTAGAGGCATAAGCTTTCAGGAGATGAAGAAAATGTCCTGTCAGAGAGAACGATTTGAGCATGGAAAGGCTGCTGGAGGAAAGCAGGGGAGGGGCTGATAATCCAGACAGCCACAGGCCAATTGGACAAAGGCCTCTAACAATTGTACCATCTGGAGAAGAGGGTGATGTCATAAAGAGTCTGGACGTGGAACTTTTATGATCAGCCTCAGTGTGGAATTGTAGCTGGGGCTCTCAGTTTCACCCAGCTGGCTTGTAGATGGAATGGGGCCCTCAAGCTTGATTTAGTCTTTGAAGTGATGGTGCTCTTCTCAGAGCCTTCTAGATTTGCTCATCATCTCAGTGATGACAGCCCTTTCTTCAGACTGAAAATGATCTTCTTTTGTGTCCTTGGCCTCAGCATTAGAGATTGAGTCAGAGAAGAAGGAAACTTGAAGTGAGTCAGAACTTCTGGATTCTACACTTGACTCCGTCTAATGAACTACATTTCCCTCCTCCAGGCCTCACTTTCCTCCCCTGACAAAACACATAACAGGTCTCCATGATTTCTCACATCCCCTCCAGCTTCAAGAGGCTGTGATTCTGAGATGAACAAATAGCAGACAAAATGGATCTTCCTAGGATGGGAAGGTTTTATGGATGTTGAAACCATACAAGATTTTGATGGTGACAAAGGTTAGGGTTAGTGACATGTAAACAAACAAATGACCATTTAAAAAAGCCACAACCATTATAAACTTTTAGGAACACGCAAAGTTCATCTTTTGTTTGGAGTGTGTGTGTTTTGCCTTTACCATAAATACTGGCCCTGTGTGAGGCTCATTTCCCTTCATTTGAGCTCATCCAACAGAAGCCATTCTTCATCATGTCCTGCTTTTATAAACCAAGATCTATTTTGACATGGTTATGTAATTCTGTGGCCATCTGTGCTCTCCTGCCCCCGCTTCCCTTCCTCTCCCCTCTACACAGGAGATGGAGGCTTTTTCTACCTAGAGCTTGTATAGGCTTTGGGAAATGACTTTGCTTCCCTGTGTAGTTCATGTGCTGATGGAGGCTTACCACCCCCACAGCCACCCCTCCTATTTGCTTTCCACTCTGGGCCAGGAGGATGGCTTACTCACAAGGGTTATCTTGAAGCACTGCTGAATCTGCAGCCAGAGCAGGGGCTATAGAGCTGAGGCTGGGGACCTGCCTCTTGCACGGGGTAAATGAAGCTTATGTTCTTTGGCCCCTGGCCCCATGTCAATCTTCAAACACTTCCACTTGATTGTGTTTCATTTGGGAGGCAAGAGCCTAGAAAATTCCTCATCTCTGAGTTACCCAATGCCCACTACTCTCTGTAGTTGTTATTCCTGCTTCATTCTCAAAGACCAAGGACCACAGGAGAGTGATGGCTTGCAAGTGAATTGGATTTAAGGGAGGCAGAGCTGGGCAGAGTCCTCAGTCCTACTCTCTCCTCCAGAGTCATCAGATTCTAATGGAAGATGTAGGTCAGGATGACTGACCATGGCCCAGCATGCAGTGGGAGGCCTTGGCCTTTTTAAGCAAAGGTCTTTTGAAGATCCCTTTGTCCAAGGCAATGCCCATTTGGTGATGAAAGGCTAGGTAAGAATTGAGATGACAGATGGCCTACTTTGCCTTCACTAAAGAACTAATCAGGGAAGGGAAGACCCTCAGAATTTCTGTCCAGAACAGAAACAATTGCTATTTACACTCACTCTGAGCCATCAAAACCCAAATAATGAGCAAGTGAGGCTTGGGCTGGGACCTATTATTGGCCAATCAGTGAGAGCCAGAGTGATTTGGGTTTAAAGGCATAGTCAGGTTGCTCCATTTGAATCCCAATGGGCTTCATCAAAGCCTGTCTTTTCAGAGCTATATTTCAAGTCTTAAATAAAAACTGCATAAGACATGAGACAAAAGAGTTAATTGTCCCAGTTTAAAAAAAAAAAGGACAATGATAGAATAAATAAGTAGGAAAGGAAAAAACCTAGCTCCCAAACCCCAAGATACCTTGCAAAGTATAAGCAATCAAAATTTATATTCCTTTGGACAGGGTGTTCACATGTAAAGATATGACTCCCCACGTGGACAGAAGAAGGAAGAAGAGGAGGAGGAGGAAAAGGAGGAGGAAGGGGAGGAGGAGGAGGAGGGGGAGGAGGAGGAGGAGAAAATAGCAGCATTATCCAGTTGGAACTGCCCTGTTGGGTCCCCCAGGAAGCAGCTACTACTACTCACAGATTGTAGTTCATCCTTTGTTCTCCTAGAGGTCCAATGATGTCAGGAGGGTGATGTCTTGATTTGCAAGTGAATTGGATTTAAGAGAGGCTGGAAGGTGCAAAGTCTTCAGCCTCACTGTCTCCTCCAGAGTTATCCACTCTCTGAAGTAATGACCAGGCAATTCACACCACAGGGGGGTGCCCTCCCATCTTCTTTTCCCACTTTCCACTTGCTTCTTCATTGCTGGTAAGAGGTGAAAGAGAAGGACGTCACCAGCTCCATTCCTTCTCCTGAGGTGGAGGTCTGCCTGACCTTCCCATTTGCGGGGCCTCATCTTCCTAAAGTTCCCTGATGATTGAATATAAGTGCCTTGAGGGTAGAGATTGTTTCATTCTTTGCTGGTGACAGAGTAATTAGAACAATAGCTTTCATTCTTTTTATGCTTAGTCATAGTTTATCACAGGATTTAGAGATTGAAGAGGCTTTACTAGCTTAACCAGCTCATTTTACAAGATGAAATAACTATGGCCCAGGTTGGTTGAATGACTTGTCCAAGCTCATGTAGCTAGGAGTTAGATTCTGAGCCACATCCTCTTATTATGATTCCAACACTCTATTCATCAATCCACACTGCACCTACTCACCCATTAAACTCTTTAAAAAATGAGAGGTCATTGGGGAGAAGTGAATCTAAGTGGCTCCGAACCTCTTGAGCCCCCTAGGCAATGCCCCGACCAAAAGACCCTACTTCATGAGCACAACCTTCTCCCTGATTGTTTCTCTGTCCTTTCTTTTCATGTACCTCAGGAAAGCAAGCTGTTTCAGATTCACCCTTTTCCTATACTTGGGACCCAGACACAAGGTTCCAGTTTTGGAAATAACCTGTGGAAATTGAGAAGATGCCCATCAATTGTGCAATGGCTAAACAAGTGTGGTATAAGATTGGGATGGAATAACTACTGTGCTGTAAGAAATGATGAGCTGGTTGATTTTAGAAAAACATGGAAAGACTTGCATGAAGTGAACTACAAAAGTGAACTGAACCGAGTCAAGAGAACATTGGCTATAGTAATGGCAATATTGTTAGAAGAATAATTGTGAGCATCCAAGTTATTCTGAGCACTATTAATATTGAAATCAACTATGAAGGCCCCATAAAGGAGATGCTATCGACCTCCCGAGAAAGAACTGATGAATAGAGGCATGCACATTATGGTTTTACATAAATTTATAAATCTGCATCAAATGGTGGCCTTGTCTACTATGGGGTGGGGAGGGAGGGAGACAGTCCAGAACTTAAAATATAACCCCAAAATGAATTTAATTTAATTTTTAAAAAAGGAAATGGCCTGCCCGTGGGCTCCCACCCAGGCCCCAGGGTGGCCAGAGCCCTGTAGGACTCAGTAAGAGGCACTGGGTGGCATTGCCTTGCAGGGCTAGGCCATTGCCCTTGGGAGTCTGAAGCCTTTCTCTTCTCTGTGGTCATGACTATGTTTTCTGTTTGTGAAATTCATCCAGGAGGCTATTAAAGAACCACAATCTTCTAAGTTTCCTTTCTTCCTAAAATCAATCTTGAGCAAAGACATTCTCTGCTAAATAACAGTTTTGCTTAGTACCATCTTATAAACAACTCTCAGATTACAAAACAAGACACTCAGAATACTCAAAACTCTCTGGTTTGGTAAGAAGTGTGTTGACCAGAGGTGCCTAAAAAAACAAAAAGAAGAATGAGGAAAGATAATAATGAACACACCCATTCCCCAAACCACACTTTCTCCTGGTGTCCCCAGCCAACTCCTCCTTCACTCAGCTTGTGTAATGACCTTTCTTGAACCCCAATCTCAGCATGTTCCTCCCCTTTTGCTCAAATGCCTGCAAGAGTGCCCTGACACTTCCCAAATAAATGCTCTACTCTTCTGCTGGGAATTCCATGCCCTGTACCATCTGGTACCATCCTATCCAACTAATGTCATCTTTTATTTCTCCTCTCTAAACAAACTGCATTACAGCCCAACTGAACTAACTTTAGCCTCCCAAACATCTGCTCTGTTTTCCAACCTTTGTGTCTTTACTTGCGCTGATCCCTATGCCCAGAATGTCTTTCCTTCTCCTCTCCACCTGCTTAATTTCTGCCCATTTCTTTAAACCCAACTTCCATTCTAGCTTCTGTATGAAATGTTGCTCCCTTCCATGCTTACTGGAAATGGCCTTCTGCTCAGGCCACACAGAGCCCTTGGCCCTGCTCTTCCGAGTGCCCTGTTGGGTCTCATTGCCCTCTGGAGTGGGGTGTTGTTCCCTCCTAGGCTGGCAGGGCCATGGAAATTCAAGCTGTGTCAAAGTTATATTCTGTACCTGTCTGGCTTTAGCACAGGACTTTACCATAAAGTGTGGGAAAAAGTCAGGAAGTAAAGAGTAAAAGTAAAGTAAAAGAAGTAAAAATGAGGAAGCAAAGAAAGACTGTTTGGGGGCCTTTGGGAGGTAGATCAGGAGATGTTTGCAAAGGAAGAAAGCCCAAATTCTGGATCCCCCAGAATCAGTGCCCTCATTAGACAATTCAAGGATTGATCCCTTTATGTTAGGGATTCTTCACCTTTCTTTGTGTCATGGACCCCTTTGCCAGTCTGGTGAAGCCAAGAGACCCCTTCTCAGAACAATGTTTGTAAATGCACATAAAGAAATGTAGAGTATGAGAAAAGAAAGGAATGCTATTGCAGTAAAGGTATGATATTTTCCCCATTCCAGTTCACAGACCCTCTGGTGGACATCAAGTTAAGAATCCTTGATCTACAGGGACCTCTTAAAGGTGATACTCAATTCAAAAAGTTTTTTTTTTTTGCCAAGTTCAGTCTATTAGTCTGACTCAATATTAGTAATTTCTATTATTTTTTAGGCCTCCTAAATATAAGCTTCAGGCTCAGTTTCTAATCAAGCAGAATAACAAAATGGTATTTCCCATTAAATGCTAGAAGATAGAATGTCAGAGCTGGAGGGACCTTAGGACATGGAAATGTAGAGGTGGGAAAGGCCTAGAACACAGAATGACAGATCTGGGTGGGAACTCAGAATACAGAACAAAGACTATTGGAGATTGTTGGGTCTTCATTGAATAGCAAAGGGGGAAGGGCCCTTAGAAATCCTTGAATCCAATCCCTTTAGTTTATGGATGAGTAACCTTAGATTACAAGAGGAAGGAGAGGGAGGGGGAAGGGGGGAGGGTACAGTACAAGGTAACACAGCTACTGAGAGGCAAGCCTAGATGTTTCTCAAACTGGGAAGACCTTTGAACTCCTGAGATTTTTTAAAACAATTATTAAAATACCATGGTTTGATGGAAAAAGCCTTAATTTTATCATCAGAATACCTGGGTCCAAGTTCCAGCTCTGAATGACTCTGGACATAAAACCTAATCTTTCTGAGAGGCAAGTTTCCTCGTCTATAAAACCAGTACAAAAATTTTTGTAGCAGGTTGTGATAAGTATATATGTTTAATATACACACATATACACATAAATATGTAGATATACAATAAATATATATACATATGTAGGTATGTATATACCTACATTTTATACCTATTATATTATACCATTATATATCTACATTATATATCTATTATACCATGATATACCTATATAACATATGTATATGTGTATGTACATGTATATATGTATGTATATGTATGTATATGTATATGTGTGTATGTGTGTATTATATATATATATATATATATATATATATATATATTTATATGTAGGTGTGTATATCTATCATCTATGTGTGTATATGGGCAGCTAGGTGGCCCAGTGGATAGACCACTGGACCTGGAGTCAGGAAGACCTGAGTTTAAATCTGGCCTCAGACGCTTACTAGCTATGTGACCCTGGGCAAGTCACTTAACCTTGTTTGCCTCAGTTTCCTTATCCATCAAATGAGCTGGAAAAGGAAATGGCAAACCGCTCCACTATCTTTGCCAAGACAACTCCAAATTGGGTCACAAAGAGTCACACGCAACTGAAATGACTAAAACAACCACCCACAATGTGTGTATATATACATACGAACACATATATATATGTATGTATATATATATATACACACATATACATATATATAAAGAGATACTATGTATTAAGTGCTTTATAGGCATTAAAGTATATATAATATATATTTATACACTTGCATATATGCTAAAGTGTTTATGTATGTGTATCAATAATTGCAAAGCACTTTATAAATGTTGTCTCGTTTGATCCTCACAGGAACTTGTGAGGTAGGTGTTCTTAATATTTTCATTTTATAGATGAGGAAAATGAGGCTGAGAGAGGGTCCTTAGCTAGTAAGTATCTGAGGCAGAATTTGGAGGGTTCCAAGTCCATCACTCTGTCCATTTTGCCCCCTAGTGGCCTCAAAATGCAATGAATGTGGAATCAGGGAAGATTTTTATGGAGGAAAGGGCATTTGAACTGGGATTGAAAAGCCTGGTGGTGTTTCTTTGTTCTCTCTTCCTCAAATTGCTTTTATTATAAACAAAATGATCATAAGATCACTTGGTTACAAAAATAAGGAATGAAACCCAACACAATCCTAAGAATTGCAAATATTCTTATCTTTATAGATCTGAGGGGACTCTTCATCAGGTTAAATCATTTGAGGTTCAAGGCCTGGCCATGTTTAGCTTAGGACAAAGAGGACCTTCTGAGGACATGGCTTCAAGTCCCCCAGGATCAAGCTTTTTTAGCTTGACCTCAGTGGAAGCCCTGGCAGCAACAGATGGAAATAACAAAAGGCCAATCTGATTGGAGCTGTCCAAAAGGGGAATGGCCTACCTGGGGAGGACACTGTGGTGCTTCCCTCCCCCTTACAGTTTTCAGTCAGAGGCTGAAAGAACACTTGTCAGGTATACTGTGGAGGGGAAATCTCATTGAGGTGTGCATTGTGTTAGCTGGCCTCCGATATTTTCTTCAACTCCAGGACTGGGAGGGAGTGGAGGGGAAGGTAGGTTGTGAAAAACAATTCTTTTGGTTTTCTTTTTTTCTTTTTCACTAGCAAAGAGAGGAGAGATGAAAGGAAAATAGATTTTTGTTCATTCAATTTTGAAAATTAATTTTTTTAATCAAGAAGAAAACCTTGCCACCTACTATGTTCCAATGCAGTATAAACATGTACAGAATGCCTTCTGCAGAAAGCACTGCACTGCCACTGAAAGAGGTAAGAGTGTCCAGATGAGCCATGGTCTCAGCTCTCCAGGAGCTCATGGTTTGGCAGGGAACCAAACCAGCACAGAGAGCTGTGAGCAGCCATAGGGGCACATGGCATATTTCACAAATGGAGGAAGATCTCTTGGCTAGGACTCAGTGATCTCATCATCCATTGTTGAAGGAGGCTACAATGTGCACCAACAGTTATTACAGACAGGAGAACTCGTTGGCCATGTATATATGTACATATATGTATATACACACATATACATATGTACATATAGAGAAAGAACAGAAAGAGAGAGAGAGAGCTTTTAAAAATGATTTTTAAAAAGATAACACACTAGGGCATCACTATGGAAGTCCACTTCCTGAATTCACTCACATTTTGGAATTCTAGTATTACCCTGGAGTGCTTGGTATGGGAGCAGGGAGCAGGGGAAGAAGACAGAAATGGACTCGAGTGAGAATGCACACCTAGACCTAGAGTGCTACGTGGCCTTAGAGATGCTAGATCTGGGAGCAAGTGAGAGGTAGTAGAGTAGAACTGGATGTGAGAAAGATGAGAGGGAAAAAAGGAGGGAGGGAAGAAAGAAGGAAGGAAGGAAAGAAGGAGGAAGGAAGGAAGAGGAAGGAGGGAAGGAGAGAAGGAAGGAGGAAGGAAGGAAAGAAGAAAGAAGGAAGGAAAGAGGAAGGAAGGAAGGAAGAGGAAGGAAGGAGGAAGGAAGAGGAAGGAGGAAAGAAGGAAGGAAAGAAGGAAGAAAGAGGAAAGAAGAAGGAAAGAAGGAAGAGGAAGGAAGGAAGAGGAAGGAAGGAAGGAAGGAAGGAAGGAGGAAGGAAGGAAGGAGGA